>NW_023339707.1:1396729-1406771 GCF_004916995.1 Morone saxatilis | reverse complement strand
TCTCTCTCTTGTGCTCTCTCTCTCACACACAAACTTATCTTTTCCACTTTCTCTCTGGACATTGGACAGACTAATGGACTAACAGAGTAGGTAGGATGGCATGGTGGAAATGGCTAATCTAGCTTTCAGTTCTACATGGAAACTGTATGATGATAACATATGAGTCATTGGTAACAACATATAATAGATGGAAATAACATGACTAGATCTCCTCATATTTTAACCTGGTCTCATGGTTGTGGAATGTGCATGCTGAATATTGAATAACATAAATATGATATGTATAATATAGTAAGAAAATAATAATGAATAAACATCTGACCTCTGACCATTTCTACCCAACTTTTAAGGTGCCGGTGTTGGCCCAACAATCCAGATTGGCGAACAGACAGTCATCACTGTGGATGCCAAGGCTGCCGGGAAAGGCAAGGTGACATGCAGTGTGTGCACGCCTGAGGGGGCGGAGCTCGACGTGGACGTTGTTGAAAATGAGGATGGCACGTTCGACATCTTCTACACGGCTCCGCAGCCCGGCGAGTATGTCATCTGCGTCCGCTTTGGAGGGGAGCACATTCCTAACAGTCCCTTCCAAGTCACGGTGAGTGATGTGCATTTAACCTTTATTGGCTATAAAGCTTTTAAGCTTTTTAAAAACTGTTGGTAAAAAAGGTTCAGTCTCAGTCAAAGCAACCACAGACAAGCAGAGAGCAATTATTAAGAATGGTCTTGATGTTAAAGAGAGGCTAGGGCATAACCACACATTCTTTGCTATAGAGTAAACTGAAAAAGTACCAATCTGTCTCTTGCAATATAGGGTAGAAAATATCTTAAATTTGTCCTTTTTTTTGTTGTTGTTATATTGTTATTCCCTATTTATCTTAATTTATTTCTGTTTGTTAAGGAAAACCTTAAGTGTGTTAACTTTCCAGTACCCTTGTTCAGTTTTGCCAGCTTAGTGACTTTTCAGACTGTTTTAGGAAATCTATCTCTAAAAAGACACTGTTATTTTTCCCCATTGAAAGCTATCATATTCACTGCTACTTGAAAATTCCAAACGCTAGGTGTGTTTTAACCCTGTAAAGCCTGAACCATGAAATAATTGCCACAAAATTCTATTTTTTTTTCATGTATCAAATATGATACACTTGGCTTTACAGGGTTAAAGTCCGTAAACAGAAGGCAACCAAAACTAAATGTGGAAAGGAAGGCACTATCTCAGGGGAATCACAGACTAATAAAGGTGAATTTAGATGTCAATATACTCCTCAAAACTTTTTCTTCTACGGCTCAGAGGGAAATTGTCTCTCTTTCTAAGTTACATTTTTAAGTGCATTAAAGGAAAGTTCTGATTTCTCAGTGGCTCAATGGACAGAATCAGCAACACAGTATAAAACAGTATCATCTGCATACAGACGAATTTTATAGAATAGAATTTATTTTAATAGTGAACAACATCTGGATGAAATGCAAGGCAAGTCTTAAGTCTTTGAGGGCAAGTCCAGCAGCTAAGATCATAGATTAGATGAGAAAATATTTATTATAAACTACTCAGGCCACACGCTAATTAATGTTGACTTAGGATGCAGTGCTTTCAGCTGGGTAGTGACCAGTGATTCTAGGATTTTAGCAGGCAGGATAACTTGGATGTATTATGATAAACAAACACAGCAACCAACACACACCTAGCTCTGTTTGTGTTTGGTGTAAAGGTGTGAGTGAGAGATGCTGCACGAACCAAAGATCCTTGACACTGTTTCTCCCTACAGAAGCTTCATGATAGGGTCCTGGTGGCGCAAGACATTTTCTAAATCACTCTGACTGCTGTTTTATTCCCCTCCAATCCCTTCCATCTTTTTTTACCCTCTCCACCCCCTACACCACCCCTACCCACCACCTCCCACCCCCCCTTCAGGCACTGGAAGGAGCTCCATCAGACCAGCTCATGCAGCAGAGCCAAATGCCCCAGTACTACGCACAACAGCCCTGGGTACCTAAAACCTCTGCCTCCAGCCTCTCTTATCCCTCAAATCTTTGTTCCTCTATTACCCCCTTCCTCTTCCCCTTTCTCTCATCTAAATCATCATACACAGCCTCCCTTCATCAGCCTACGTCAGTGTCTGCTGTCTCCCATTGCAGGTGTTTCATTTCTAAGGGCGCTTTTCTCTCATTTCACTCCCTCCACCTCATAAACAGGACTCCTTAAAACACATGGACAGTGCAACAGAGCTGCACAATATAAAAAAGGCACATTAATATTCCTCACTTGAGTGTTCCAAAATAACTGCACATGTGAACTATTTATTCAGCAACATAGCAATTTGGAAGTTAAATATTTTCCATAACTCATTGTGCAGTGCATCTGTTCAGCAGTGCTCCATGTCAACTCTCTTGGGAGACAAAAGCAGCCATTTTGAGAATCATCAATGTGTGAATGTCAGCTGCTCCACATTTTACAAAATGGCTAACTTCTTTATTCTCCCTCGCAGTGTTTTTGTCTTCATCTCATTCTCTCTCACAGTTTGTGTCGGTGTCATCATCCTGACCATGATTACCATTGTCATCTCCATTGTCAGTCACATCATTTCATGATTGTCTCATCCCGTTTTGTTTGTCGGTGTTTGGAAACTTTTACCCCTCTGTCCTGCACTGTTGACTGTGACATACACTGTTACTGTGACCAAACCCATCACCGCAACCTCTTCACAGACAATGTATTTGACCTCTGACCTCTGTCTCCCAGGCAACAGACAGACCTATGGGAATGAATGGTTTGGACGTGGCAGGGCTGAGACCGTTTGACCTGGTCATCCCATTCACCATCCAGAAGGGAGAGATCACAGGTGAGTCAGCACTATAACAAGGTCTTCAAAGTGTATATCTTAAATAATAATCTAAACTTTAAAAATAACAATTTCATTTCTTCACAGAAATGAACAAAATGCTGAGTTATAGGTCTACTGCATATATTTTTTAAGTTCTCTTACACCCCTCAAAAAACACCCCCTGTAAAGCCTAAGCGATCCCTAGTGGGTACCCCAGCCCCCAGGTTGGGAAGCTACAGCCCATTCAGTGCTTTCGAAATCAACAGCAGTATTTTAAAATCAATTCTTTGACTGACTGTATGTTTCTGCCCTGTGCTGAAGGTGAGGTCCGAATGCCATCAGGCAAGGTGGCCAAGCCTGACATCACAGATAACAAGGACGGCACCGTTACTGTCAAGTATGCCCCCACTGAGGCCGGCCTGCATGAGATGGACATCAAATACGACGGCATTCACATCCCTGGTAGAACTTAACCTCTGAAGTGTTTGCAGAAATACAAGAGAAACTTGCATGAAAGTCATTCCTCTACCTCTCTCTGTTGTCATTCACAGGAAGCCCCTTACAGTTCTATGTGGACTACATGAACAGTGGTAATGTCAGTGCCTATGGCCCTGGCCTCATCCATGGTACTGTCAACAAGCCGTCTGTCTTCACTGTTAACACTAAAGATGCAGGAGAGGGTATGTAGCAGTCAAATGGCAATATACAACTGACTGTACATTTCTACACAGGCTGCTGCATACAGAGTCCATGGAGATGCACATACTGTGTCATCTCTAACTTGTATAAGTCATGCCTGCAGCAATAATTTTCAGTCATTTTACACAGCATTTAATTTTTGCAGCAGCACCAGCTCGCTCAAACTTTAACCCCACCACCAAATGATGAGAAAGAAAGCATAATGCTAAAATTAACAATGAAAGACAAACATAGCTGTGACATTGTTTGTCTTTCATTGTTAATTGCTTGTTGTTGGTGGTGTTGTTGGTGTTGTGTTGTCGTGTTGGTGTTTTACAACAACAACAACAACATCTGTTGGTATCATGTTCTTGTAGGTGGTCTGTCTCTGGCCATCGAGGGTCCATCCAAGGCAGACATCAGCTGTGTCGACAACCAGGATGGGACCTGCACTGTGTCCTACCTGCCCGTCCTGCCTGGAGACTACAGCATCCTGGTCAAATACAATGACAAGCACATCCCAGGCAGCCCCTTCTCTGCCAGGATTACTGGTAATACCATCTATTCTCGAGTCCTCAAATGTTATATGAAATTTACTGCCACTAGATTTCAAACTACAGACCAATACAATGGGTGCTACGGCTGACCAGGCTCCATTAACAACACTGGTAATTTTACCTTGTAGATAATCGTAAAACACATTTCAAACGGAGAGAAACAAACTAAAACTCACCAAAACCGTCTTTGTTCCACAGTCTTTCCAACAAACACCAACTCTGGTTTGGTCAAAATAAACCTTTAATTCAGAGTTTGATGAGAAAATAGCCATGAAACGGGCTGCTATGTCTGCCATATAACATTGACTAATCCTTGGGAACAAATGCACCATCAAAGTACGTCCACTAAAAGTGCTTGTATTTACCAGTGACAGGCTCACATTGTCATTCTGTCTGACAAAATTATAGCAAGGATCCCTATAGAGATAGAGCTTCTGTTTAATCACAATACTACTCGCAACAGTTATTTTATTATTACTGTTTCATGAGTTTTTGCCCCAACAGCTGTTTACGTAATGTCTCAACTCCCGTCCCTACCTATCCCACTTATGGGTTTACTGTAAAAAGATAATAATAAGAGGTAATGCAGTCAATTCACACATCAGGAAGGCATGACAGAAAGGGTTGGGCTCTTACTGGCCTGTCCCTGTGTGTGTCTTCAGGTGATGACTCCATGAGGATGTCCCATCTGAAGGTGGGCTCGGCCGCTGATATCCCACTGGACATTGGAGAGCTGGACATCAGCCAGCTGACCGCCTCCCTCACCACACCCTCAGGCCGCGAGGAGCCCTGCCTGCTGAAGATGCTGCGTAACGGACATGTTGGTGAGTGTGTGCATCCGACGAATCGACTGAAAAGATAAGTCTCGGCTGTTGTCTTTTTAATCCTTGTTTTAAATCCCCCTCCTCCTGTTTTTCTGCATGTGTGTGTCACAGGCATTTCGTTTGTACCCAAGGAGATTGGAGAGCACCTGGTGAACATCAAGAAAAACGGTCGCCATATTCCTAGCAGCCCCATTTCTGTTATGATCAGCCAATCAGAGATTGGTGACGCCAGCCGTGTGCGTGTGAGTGGCCAGGGCCTAAGTGAGGCCAGGACCTTTGAGCCTGCCGAGTTCATCATCGACACCCGTGACGCAGGTACGTGCTCGATAAAAACATTTGTACATGTGGTAGTTTTTTAACGTTTCACTTTTCATTCACACTTTCTTGCTACTCACATGTTTCTTCCATACAGGCTATGGCGGCCTTAGTCTGTCCATTGAGGGGCCCAGCAAAGTGGACATCAACACTGAGGACCAGGAGGATGGCACCTGTAAGGTCACCTACTGCCCAACTGAACCAGGAAATTACATTATTAACATCAAGTTCGCTGACCAGCATGTGCCAGGTATTTACCTTAGGACAGCCAGGGATTACAAAGCAAAGCAATGTTCTAAATTACTAAACTGAATCATTGTGTGTGTTTGTGTGTTTGTGTGTGTAGGTAGTGCATTCACAGTGAAGGTAACAGGGGAAGGCAGGATGAAGGAGAGCATCACCAGGAAGAGGAGAGCAGCATCAGTCGCCAATGTTGGCAGCCAGTGTGACCTCAGCCTCAAGATTCCAGGTGACTGTGACAGGACATAATTACATCATTCTATGGCCCCTTCCTGTTTAAGATTCTTGGAACCATGGTGCTATCTAGCAAACCCTGAGACTGTTGGTGGAAAAAGCCTATTTGCAGTCATGGTAGAATTAAACTCCAACGTATAGTGTTTCTCTACCAAATTAGCTCTCTTATTCTAAAAAAAATGTTTTTATGTACCAGGGACAGTGAACATTAATCAACATTGCAGTTTACACTTCAATGTAAATGTGGTGCAGTTAGCTAGTAAGCTAATTTTCATCCGCAGTCCCTGGGCAGGTTATGCTGTTCAAGATTCTTGGAACCTTCCTGTTATCTAGCAAAGCAGCCCACGTTTCCACCAGTTTTGAGTGCAATCAGTGGAGGGTGGAAGTTGTTACCTTTGACAGACCGCGTGCTGGATCTACCTTCATATTAACTGCACAGACATGAGTGGAATCAAACTCCTAATCTAACTCGGCTAGAAAGTGAAGTGTATTTCCCAAACCGCTGATCTCTTTTTCTAAAGCAAATGACTCCAGACAGTCTTCCATTCTCATGTAAACGTTACATAGTCTCACTTCATGTGTGTTTTTTCAATGCTTTTTTTCAGAGATCAGCATAGCGGACATGACCGCTCAGGTGACCAGCCCGTCTGGCCAGATCCACAAGGCTGACATTATGGAGGGAGAGAACAACACCTACTGCATTCGTTTCGTCCCCACCGAGACAGGCGTGCACACCGTGTGTGTGAAATACAACGGCGTGCACGTGCCTGGCAGCCCGTTCCAGTTTACGGTGGGCCCCCTGGGAGAGGGCGGGTCTCATAAGGTTCGTGCTGGAGGGCCAGGCCTGGAGAGAGCGGAGGCTGGAGTACCAGGTTGGTGTGGGGGCTGGATTAGTAGTGCATGTGAGCCGAGATGTGTTATTTCACGCAGTGTGCCTGAGTCTGTTTTGTGTTGTGTGTAGCTGAGTTCAGTATCTGGACGAGGGAGGCTGGAGCTGGAGGTCTCAGCATTGCTGTGGAGGGACCGAGCAAGGCTGAAATTGCCTTTGAGGACCGCAAGGACGGCTCCAGTGGAGTGTCCTACATCGTGCAGGAGCCTGGTGAGAGACAGGTTATGAATGGATGAGAACTAAGAATGTGCTGCAGATTACATTTCTGTACCGTACATTTCTGTTCTTTAATGCTGTGTTTTGTTCCTCTCCATACTGTATACCTATATTCTTGTCCTTTTTTGACATAAATGTTTTTTATAAGAAACTTTAATCTGTACGTGCATGTTGTGTTGGCCTGTCTCTATTTTTGTATTTGTATGACTTATGGAGCTGCAACTAACAATTATTTCATTATTGAATAATCTGTCAATAATTTCCTGGATTAATGGATTAGTTGTTTGGTCCTTAAAATGCCAGAAAAAGGTGAAAAATCTGTTTCCTAAAGCCCAAGGTGACGCCACAAATATCTTGTTTTGCTTACAACCCAGTTTATTGTTTTGTATTTATTGTCATAGAGGACTAAAGAAACATTTGAGAAGCTGAAATCAGAGAATTTGACATTTTTTCTTTAAAAAGTAGTTGGCGATTAATTTAATAGTTGACAGCTAATCGATTAATCGACTTATCGTTGCAGCTCTGTTGTTTTAGTGACTTACTGACTTGAAATCTGTTCTCGTGTAGGAGACTACGAGGTGTCGATCCGTTTCAACGACGAGCACATTCCTGACAGCCCCTTCATCGTCCCTGTAGCGTCGCCGTCAGACGACGCCCGTCGCCTCACTGTTGCCAGTCTTCAGGTGAGGCTCTGAGACACACACACATCCGTGTACACACACACCAGGCCACAGTGCACTGCCTACAATGCAGCAGCAGCAGATTGTAGTTTTCCTTGTGTGGACAGAATATCATGAAAATGTACAATTCAATGCAAAAGACTTAAGTTCTACCTTTTGTGAAAGTTTTTGTGCTCTTATTTAATCAATTTTACAAGTGGAATAGTTACTTTGAAGTTAAGTGTATAGCAGAGTAGTGAATGTTTTAGCAGGCCAAGATGGTTGGACTGTATAAGATGGTAGTTGAGAGGTAGAGGTGTAGGATCATCAGCTGCTGCTGCATTGTGAGGCAGTGCGAGGGCTTCTGGAATACTAGAGGACTGTGTGTGTTTCTCGTGCCTCATTCTAAAGGCTCCCAACAGCCTCCCACCCATAAAAGTGATACGGGGCGCTAAAGGGTTAAAGAGGTTTGCCACGGGCTGTTTCTCTCTCTTCTGTCTGTTCACACTCACAGTACAAAGTACAAAGTACAAAGTACATCCAACACTGTGGATGAAAGCCCATTTCTGACAGAGAAGAAAAAAATGGTTCTGCAGGACACACCAAAAACGAATGGCAAATGAGAGCCTAAACATTATGACATACTAAATCATATTTTTTTTTTTTTCTTTTTCTGGTGGGAATGGGCTTCCATACATTCATACCGTAGTACGTATCTTCACCTGCACGCAAACCAAGGTTATTGTAGTAAAAGACCCTTAAAGGAACTTTCATTTTGTGTTGATTCTGGCAGCCCCTGTGGACAAAAGCGGCAGTGTTCCCACTGCCTCATTTAATTGATTTCAAGAGGAATCCAACTGAATCCAGTCCGGTGGCAGACATTCAGAATAACTACATAGAAATAGCCAGTCTTCTCTCTGATGGTCTTGTTTGCTTATGTAGGTCATATAGAGGCATCAGTATTAAACTGAGACTGTTTCATAACCAGTTAAAAACGCCTTGTAGTATGCCTAAGTAAAACGAAAAACTGAAACAAAAAAAAATAGCTTTAGTTTTAGCCCTTGTCAAAAACGTTTTTCAAGCCTGAAGTGGTGCATGGGCTTATTGAGACTGTGAGACAATATGTTTGTATTGTAATACCAATTCTGAGCTTCATAAGTCCCCCCCTGACAAATACACCCTTAAACCGATACAGAAACTAATAAAAAGTAAACTCAAACGAATAAACCCACTCTGGAAACTAAACTGAACTGAGAACAAAAATGTTAAATTAATGAAAAGTGCAAAACTATAATAACCCTGGCGCAGACCCACCCTCACACAAGCACAGACGTTCTCACACACATATAACTTACGAATACACTCAGACACACTGTCACTTTTTCTTCTGTTTACAGTAAAACCAGATAAGTAAATTAACTTAAAAGTTGAAACTGATTACTTCTTGACCAAGTAGCTTTAGTATTTGTAAGTGACACCTAGTTAAAAAGTACTTAATCAGGAATGTCTCTGTAACTTGTTGTAACTAAGTTAGTGTTACTTAAAATTACTATTAAAAGTTCAAGAATCTTTGAACTTTCAAAATTGAGTTTGTGTTACTTAAAATGTTCAATGTAATCTTGTTTCAACATTTGTTGAAATAACTTATTGCATTACAGTGTGCTCTTCAGTTTCTGTTTACCTGTCCACACAAATGCCTGCTTTCATCTCCTTTTCACTGCACAGCCCTCCTCTTTAGCCTTGTTAGCGACCTCCAGGTAAGGTCAATAGTGGCAGATGTTATGTAGTAGATGCTGTTATGTCTCGAGTAACATTCAGCAGTGGGGAAGTTGCATAGTTATTCGGCTCGTGTTAAATAATGGTGATACAATATTGAGTGTGTGTTGTTGAGCAGGAGTCGGGTTTGAAGGTGAACCAGCCGGCATCATTTGCCGTCAGCCTGAACGGGGCAAAGGGTGTGATCGATGCAAAGGTCCACAGCCCGTCTGGAGCTCTGGAGGAATGCTGCGTCACTGAGATTGACCAAGGTAACCAGGGACATCATCCGAAGACCTGCTCATGCGATGTCACGTTTTTGGGTCGAATTTTGATTGTCAGTGGACTTGAGGAAACTTTTGCCTTACCTTTCCCCTCCTCGCTGTTTGTCTAGATAAGTATGCGGTCCGCTTCATCCCCAGAGAGAATGGTCTCTATCTAATTGATGTGAAGTTCAACGGAAGTCACATCCCTGGTAGTCCGTTTAAGATCCGAGTTGGAGAGACGGGCCAGGCTGGAGACCCTGGGATGGTGTCAGCCTATGGACCAGGACTGGAGGGAGGCACCACAGGTAAAACCCCACCCCTCTAAACAGAACAACATGGAAATTCAGTCAGGACCACTTTTGTCAAAATAACTTTTATTCCAATATTACATTTGGCGGTATGGCTCTGTTCTGGGATCTCCTTGCCCTTCCACGTGCCTACGTGAAAAACCTTAAGGCAGGGAGAGCACACCTCCATGCCCTTTTATGTGCATACATGGAAAAGTTTAAGACAAGGAGAGCAGCAGCAGAGACCCCCCAGGGTACAGAACAGAGCAAGCATCAATGGCAATCAGAAAATTACATTGA
>NW_023339707.1:1395448-1396629 GCF_004916995.1 Morone saxatilis | reverse complement strand
AATCAGCTGAGCCATCAGCTGATGTGTGTTTACGACTAGCTGTGATCATATGATATAGCTGGAATTGAGAACCGAGCCTGACTTCGTGGCCTGCCTGAACTAACGCTATGCTCAATTAGTGTCTTTCCTTGTCCTACTAAACCTTACATTCATCTCCATCGTCTTGTCTCCAGGAACTGCTTGTGAGTTTGTGGTCAACACAAGCAATGCAGGCCCTGGCGCTTTAGCTGTGACCATCGACGGGCCATCCAAGGTGAAGATGGACTGTGTGGAGTGCCCCGAGGGCTACAGGGTCACATACACCCCAATGGCTCCTGGCAACTATCTAATTTCCATCAAATACGGTGGTCCTTACCACATCGTTGGAAGCCCCTTCAAGGCCAAGATCACTGGTGAGGAAGACCTTTATTTTTCAGGCAAAATCAAAATCTGAAAGCTTTATAACTGAGTGTAAATCCCTCCAAGGTTGACTTACACGCTCTTCTCTATCTTCCAGGTTCCAAGCTCGTGTCCAGCCACAGTATGCATGAAACCTCCTCTGTCATGGTTGACCCTGTGACACGTGCCATCAGCTGTTCTCAGCAGGGTGCTCCCACCCAGTCAGATGCCAGCAAGGTTGTGGCTAAGGGCCTGGGCCTGACCAAGGGTTTCATCGGCCAGAAAAACAGCTTCAGTGTTGACTGCAGCAAAGCAGGTGTGTATGATTGTGATGTGCATGTTCTTTTCCACCCCAATATCTTTCTTTTTAGTTACCTCGCCCATTGTTATTGTTATTATAAAGAATTATAACTGTGTGTTCTTTCACACTACTATGTTGTTATTGAAAGAAAATGGAAAAAATAATATTGCTTTTATGTATCAATGTGGATTGTATACAACAATCATTTGCAATAAAAAATAATCTTAAAAAAAGATCCGCTTTTAAATTTGTTTTGGGGAAAATTACTCAAAAAATGGGTAAAGAGGTGGAGCGTGAGTGGAGCTTGATGGGCTGAAAACAGCTACTTGTGATGGCACCCACCTGTCACTCAAAGCGACCACGCCCTTAATTATGCATAACTTTAAGCCTTTATATAATTTAAACAGGTGAGTTCGATACAAATTCACCCCCTATATAGATTGTCATGAACAGGAATATTAGCTATAGAGAGTAAAACAGTTTTTTGTACCAGGCTGTAAAC
>NW_023339707.1:1393121-1395388 GCF_004916995.1 Morone saxatilis | reverse complement strand
CAAGTGGCCGTTAGAGGAACTGCTTTTTTTTTTTTTTTTTACTTCGGTATTGGCTTCATTTGTCCGCAGTGCAGGTTGCCGCTGTATAATAACACAGTGATACTGACACTCATCCCTTCTGTCTCCATCCACAGGTCGTAATATGCTCCTGGTTGGCGTGGATGGTCCCAAGGTCCCCTGTGAGGAGATCCTAGTAAAACATTTGGGCAACCGCTTGTACAACGTCAGCTACCAGCTTAAAGAGAAGGGAGAGTACATCTTGGTGGTCAAGTGGGGAGACGAACACATCCCGGGCAGTCCCTACCACATCACTGTCTAAAAACCCAGCTCCACAATCAGAAACTTAAACCACTGTTTTAAATTCTATCTAGAGTCTAACCGATCATTGTTTACAGCTACAAGTCCCTCCTGTGTTACAAATTAAGATTTCTGCAACTATTTAACCAACTAGAAAACAAACTCTCACATTAGATTTCTGTTTTTAAACATTGTCACTCTAACCCAGTCAGAATCTCCCAAAGATCAATGTTCCTCTCTTTACAGTCATTCGCTCCATTCCTTGTTTCATTCCTTCGCTAAGCACATCATTCAGTACATTTTACGGAGGAAAAAGATGCACCTTTTTTATTACTGTAAGCCAGCAGTGGACATTAGATTTGTCTGAGCTAGTGTAGAATAATAGGATAGCTTAGCATAGTGTAGCAGCAATAGATTTTTGGCCCCGCTGAGCCCAGCATTGGATGGAAGGTTTCTGTTTACACTGGAGGAGCTACTCTTACATACATACATACATAATGGATTCAGTTTTATATGAACAATCACAGGACCTGAACCAAAGGGTGTCTTCCTGACCTGTGGGTTTCTATGTAAGAATGTTACACACTATAGCACACTTTGATACAAGACCTTTTATTGTCTGTATAAAAGTCAGATGACCGGCTTTGTCCTTTACTTATAACAACAAACGCTCAGCGCTGGCCCAGTCCACTCCAGCATGTGGTGTTCATGATGCTCTTTAACTAACTCTTTTATCTGCTGCTAGTGTGATCCAGTTTTAGTCACTGCTGTTCTTGAAAGCCGTAATATGGATTAGCATAGGGAAACAAAGATTAAAGGTATGGCAACCTACGTGAAAGGCCACATTTCGCAGAAGCTTTCTCGTGGATTGTCTCACACGTGCTCTCTCAACAACACTGCTGGGAAACTGCGCTTTTCGTGTGGTTTTTTTTTTTTTAATGTGTGACACCAACATGTGCTCTGCATGTTCATTAGGATACAGACAGCCTCTGATTCAGAATAGCATCAACATGACGTGTGTGGTGGTTCACCTTTTGAGTATGGAACTTTTTTCATATAAGGCTTAAAAAGGGATGTTTCTAAAGTTGTGCTGGACAGAAGGGCTGAAGGTGATGAAAACACGATGACCAAAAACAAATGAGAACAGGTGTTGCTTTGTTTTCTGCTCAGTGTTTGTATCTCAGCCACCCCACCCCGCCCCACCCTTTAGCCGTCACCCACTCCCTCCCTTTATCCTTCCAGCTCGCTTTGTGCGTAATCTATCTTTCAGAAAAAAAGAATCTTGTCCTAAATAAAAAGGCTTTAAAAGTGTTTGTAAGACAGTATTTTGATACACAATAAAGTTGTCTAAGTATTTTTCTGTCAGTCTAACACCTGTCTTTTTTTTTGTCTTTAAACTTTGATAAGAACGTTTTGTCTGGTTCATGTTAATTATATGGTGTAAATTAAAATTCTAAATCAAATATTAACCATACATTTATTCCAAAGTCATTGAGATTCTAGCAGGGACCAATAGTGTGCCGGTGTTATACTGCCCTACAATGCACAAACAACATATTAGCTGAAACCTTCACTATATCCTGACAGTGGTACATAAAACAGATATAAAAAATCAGCCAGTGGAACAGGATTTTTATCACAGATTAATAAAGTTACCTACTGCAGCTTTAAAACCTTTTAACCTCTGTTTTAGTATATTAAAAATATCATGCCATAGAAATGTTAAGTAAAAGAAAAAAAGACACCACAAAGACAAAGGAAGTCAGTTAGCCTCAGCTAAAACTAATTTACAGACTTTTTCTGACCTGTTTCCTGTGATTGAAAAATCGATTTTGATGCTCCAACGTCTGAATTTGTTTACTACATATATAAAGCAGTAGATCAAATCCTCATCATCCAAATATAACCAAGAAAAGTCGAGGCAGACGACCACCCACCTAGAGCCCAAGGGTCTGTCCGAGGTTTCTGCC
>NW_023339707.1:1386192-1392996 GCF_004916995.1 Morone saxatilis | reverse complement strand
GTTATGAATTGGCGCTATACAATTTTGTCTAGCCTAGCTTAGATGCCCATTCAATAGACATTTTTCAAGGCATGACATGAAATAGTAGGGCAAACAGGTGTTACCAATGATACTAATAAAGCTCCCGTTCCATTTAGAGTAGCAGAGCCTTTCCAGTGGGCCAACATGCACAATAGCAGCACTCTGACCCTGACTGTTTGACCTGAATAGAACTGAACTTTAATTAGTATCATTAGTAACACCTGTGTTTACCCTACTATTGAATGCCAAAATGGCTGCTGGGAAAAAGACATACACAGACTACAGTATCTCATTTGATCAGATAATTACTAAAAACATTAGTAACAACCAATATCGCTGTTATACACTTTCATAATCAGCCTTAACACAAACCCTCTTTTCTGAACTTCACTGTTTCTGTAGTTGCTACTGTCTGCCTTTATAAGGCAATATAGTAAGCCTTAAAAAGTAAAGTGCTCAGCTATTTTTAGTGTTTCTATCTAAATGTGAAGGTCATTCTTCTCATTAGTAATACTGATGTACAGAGTAAGCATGGAGGTCATGCTAAGTGTCTATCCACAGAAGTTTCCAGTGAGTGGGAAATGTGTACATTACTGGAGAGTGCAGCCAACGCCCTTCCTGGAAAGCTGTAACTCCTTATTAGGCCTGAATCACTGTCTACCTCCAGAGGCCGCTGCAGGAGAGGGGATCTCACTGAAAGTCTCCATAAAGCTCTTTATGCAGAGCTGTGAACCACAGGGCTACTTTTTTCATGAAGCCATTTTATTATTAACACTAACTTGATTCTTAGTTAAGTCTAAATGCTGCTCAGGCAACCACAGAAAGAAACCATTTAGTAAAATACATTTTAAGAAGGGTACAGGGACGCTGGAAGTCAGTTAGAGGTGGAGATGCTGAGAGAAACTCTATTTAACATCATACTTAATGCTAAATGCATAACATTCATATGGTTTTGCATTAATTTGAATGGCCAGGACAATTTACACAAATTGTATTGTGTTTAACTGATGAAACGGATAAACAAACAAATACAAGTGTGTACATGTAAATCCCAGTCAAAAAGGAGAAAATCATCTTATGTTTAAACGATTTTATGATCGAATGGTTTTCATTATGCCAGATTTTAGGGGGTGTGCAGCCCCCTCAGCACCGCCACTTCCAGCGAGATTTCAAGTAAGATGTCAATGAATGGGGATCATCACCATTGTTCATATTAGTAGTAGCAGGCTAATAATATTAAATTAATTTTCCAACTTTATTTTGTTTGGACACATGCAGAACCATAAAGGATAAAAAAACAAACAAATGCCTTCAAAAACAGGTCTTCAGGGTATTGTAGATCATCACAGCCCTTTTTATGATAAAGTAGAGTTTCAAAGTAAAAGTGCTCTGTTATCATCCTTGAACTGTTTTTTTTTTTAATTTAAGAATCATCAATCATAAAACAGTTTTCATGAAACACTTACACAATAAACGTCAATGACAAAATGCAATGGGTTCAGGAATGTCATTGTTGTATTTCCTTAGAAATTGTTTTGTTGGATAAAATGAATGTGGCAGTGAGCCAGCGAAAACGTGGAGGTATAACATTAAACACTACATTATGCTATAATGCAGATAGGCCTACCACAGTTCTTTAATAATTCAGTGTATAAGTGAGCAAATGGCCTTCTGTAAGCAAGTGTTTTAGCAAGAGAATGAATGTTTAAGCCCATTGAGTATGCTAGTAGGCTGGTACAGTAGTAGTAGTACAGTAGGAGTGCCAAGTTAGGACGGCCACATTTCTCCAGGAGTTCCACCCACTCTGCAGCAGTAGCTTCCTGCTTTCAGTCACATTTCCAAACACAAACTGTTGGTCTTATCCGGAGGTAAGTGAAATAATTCCAACTTTAAAGCACAATGTCGGCCGCTTCCTCTTTTAAACGCTTGCGTTTGTTGCTCGCGCGATTACAGTGTGTCTGTGCTCTGCCGCGCGGACGTTTTCACGAGGCATTATGGATAGAGCAGTGAAAGTGTTGCAACATGTAACAAACATGGAGTTATACGTCAAATGATTTACTTTGATTTGAAAATGTTACTATTAACCGACCACTGCAGAGCTTTGTCTTAAAGTTTCCTGCTTTCCTGCTGGAAAAAGCCTGGTGGGCAACTTAAGAGTATCTATCTATCTATCTATCCTGCAGATGTCTTTGAGTGAGAAAAGTGTTGAGGAGATCAGCGAGTTGCTTGCTGAGTATGGCATCAAACATGGACCCATAGTAGGTAAGAAAAGTACCCACATTAATTATGTAATTAAACGGGGTTCACAACTATGGAAGCCCATTTCCGGGGAAAGAAAGATTCAGTAAGTCATTAATGACTTAGTATCAGAATCAGAATTTGATTTATTGCCAGGAAGGTTTTTACACATACGAGGAATCTGGGGGCGGGTCCAAAAACAGGATCCTGATCCCTACTGATTTGAAATCCATCCATCCTCGGGCTGCACAATGAATGGAAATATTACTGAAATCGCAATATGGCTCAGTGTGCAATATCACAGAAGCTGCAATGTGTTTGATAAAGGTAAAATATGTGACAAACAGCATTATAATGAAGTACTGTAGTGCTGCAGAGATACTCTGAACTACAAATCTTGTTCTTTCAAAAAAATCACAATGTGGGTGCCGTAATGCTCACCTGGTGGAGCTAGCGCTCCATGTGCCAGGGCTGAGTCCTTGCTGCAGCAGCCATGGAATCGAATCTGACCTTTGGTCCTTTGCTGCATGTTATCCCACCCCCAGCAGTTAATATTAAGTAATGGTTACCATGTTTTGAATTTGCTCTAGTGATGACCGATATGGGGTTTTTTAAAGGCCGATATATAATGCCGATATTAAAACAGAGAAAAGTCATTTATAACGCTGCTATTCCATTTTGTTTTCTCATTCAATTTTTTTCGATAATGAATCAAACAGAACTATACATTTGTTTATGCCGTAGATTTCAGAATGTGACTGTATTTAAGGTTGTGTGAGGTACAGTATTTCAGAAGCCACGTCATCAACTGCATTATTATAACATAATATTTATACATGATACTAGCCAGTAACGGTTTCAGATTAGATTTGCAGTTATTTAGAATGGGAGAAAAGTGTTCACAGCAGGATGGATGCGAGTTACAGTACAGACCTACCACCTTCCCAAAACTCACAAAGGGGAGTGCTAACATCAGTCCACAGCAGCCACACTGACAGCCTGCCTGCAGATGTGTCTGCCTGCAGATGTGTGTCTGTGTCTGAAGACATTTTTTGTTCATCATCCTCGTGAGCCAGACATCAGCTGACCGATTAATCAGTCTATCTGTAAATTGCTTTACTAGTTCTGCATTTGTCTATACTTGGGCTTCCCCAACTGAGTATTCATTAGTTTTAACCTTTATATTAGGAGGCAATACGCCTTAATAAGATGGAATAGAATGAGATAAATACAATCCAACCTCTAACCCATAGAGATCTTCATAATACACCAATTAATTTTAACATTTAACAGGATCAAACCCAAATTCCCCCTTACACTTACACAATGCAGACAAGTCATGTTTTGTATAATTGTTTGTTTACTGTGGTTAGGTTATGAAAGCACTGTTAATGTGTTTGTGTGAACACAGACTCTACTAGAAAGCTGTATGAAAAGAAGCTTGAAAAGGCCATGGAGGCCACTCCACTGCAAGCCTCGTCTGATAAGACCTACTACAGAGAGGAAGGTAGGCTGTGTGTCACCTGGGGGATTGTTCATGTGTGGGTCTATAAATGTGTGCAAATGGCAGTTTATTTTCTAGTGTCATCTTCTTTATTGTGTCACCCATAGTTTTTTGAATGTTGAAATCTCAGCCTGCATGCTCCTAAGCATCAAACATCACAAATAATAGAAGAGCTGATCTTATGGGACATTGTTGTAAAACATCAATTATATTTTTCAGACATGTATTTAAACACACGCTTTAACACCGGGAGCTGTCCTTGTAAAACAAGCCATCAGCTGTTTGGCCTCTGTGAACCTGTTATTATTTCTGCCATCTTATCATATTCTCAGACACAAATGCAATAGGTGCAGTAAATGTTTAAATTAATGAGAAGTGTGATAATGTGTTTGTTTACAGAGGAGGAAGTCACCTACATCACATACCAGAGTCCTGTGAGTCCGGATTGTCGGCTTATTTCTGTTTGTGCCAAGTGTTTGTGCCTGCTCTGTGACTGTAAATAATCTCACAAACTATCCTTCTTTCATTTTCACAGGTTAGACATGAGCCTTATGGGGATGTGTGAGTACAGTCTTCACACACACACACACACACACACACACACACACAAGGTATGTTGATGCAAGATAATGCCCTAATTAACCTGTGAGGGGGCAAAAATATGTGGCTGGGCCTGTATTAAAGGGTAACTTTGCTTAAGGTAATATTACTTTTTGGTTGCTTTGAACACAGCAATATGACAATCTGAGCCTGTCAGTGGCAGAAACAACAACTTTTAGTGGACATACTTTGATGGTTTGCCTAGCTTTGGCTCAACATACCCACATACCTTATACCCTATGGGGTATTAAGCCATTTTGTTGTTTTGCTTATTACTTTGCAAGGGGTACAATGGGATAAGGTTTCATCTCAGTACCTGCTTGTACTATTCACTCTCCCTCTTCCTGCCTCATGGATCTGTGACTTTGTTAACTGGAGACTTTCAGCAAAAACAAACAACAGTTAGCAATTAGTTAACATATTTGGCTGAATGTAATCAGTTAACAGAGTCACTTGTTACTGTACTAGTACTGCTGGTGTTTGCAGAGCAAGTGATGCAGAGGCTACGTGACTTTGTCCTGTGTGGAATTGTAATGCTGGGCTGTGAACTGAGAGTGATACTGAGTAGCACTATGTTTCAGTCTCTTCAGCCTGGTTGCTCTGGGACTCTTTCCTGTCTTAAACAAATACTGAACATGATGTAATGATGTGGGGTCACATGCGGCTGTGGTGGTGGCTTGCCATCCCCTGTAGCTGGCCTGTCAATAGCGCGGATTTTTTCATTACTTTGGTTATCGTGACAGTGCTATGTGCGCCCCATAAGGATTACGTTGCAGGCCTCTCGTTCAGACAGAAAAACATACGAAAATATGGTCCAGGGTGTAAAAAACCCACAGTTACCCTTTAACCCATCCACTTCCCGCCCTTTATGTATATCAACCCTGTCACCTCCAAGTTCCAGTTCAGTACAGTGCACACAGAGACCCAGTAAACAACCAGTACCCCTAAGCATTCTAACATCAGCATGTTAATATGCTTATAGTGACAATGTTGACATGTTTAGGTTAGCATAATATTTACCATCTTTACCATTTTAGTTTAGTGTGTTAGCATGCTTTAATTAGCGTTAAACACAAAGCTAAAGGCTGATGGGAATTCTTACTGTTAGATTTCATGGCAATCCATCCAGTAGTTGCTGAGATATTTCTGTCTGGATCCAAGAGGTGGACCAACCACTGCCATCGCTAGCGCCTGCTGCTAGCATGGATTTAATTTAAATTCAAATTGATTTTAGAAAACACTTTAAACTAGTTGATTTGCAATATTCTTACTGCAACTGCAATTTTTTCCACTTTCTGCTAAATGTGACTATGCATAGCTGTCAGATAACTGTAGTTTAGTCAGACAACTCACATTTAAAATATTTACTACAGCAGTATAACATATTTAGATTTTGGCATCTAGCCTCCGACCCTCATCCATTCCCTGCAGATATGTTTACATAGAGATATTGGGGAAGTGATGAGCAAATACCTCAACCCTTAGCCGGGAGGCCTACAGGTGGATGCGGGGGCGGTGGTGGGGCTACAGAGCAGCAGCAAAATAGCTAACGGAGTAGCCAGCGATGTGATGCAGGAAAACAGCGACAATTGGACAGAGCAGAGGGAGAGCTAGGAAATTGTGCAGTTTAATAGACCCACCAGATTTGGAAGGGGTGCGCTTTGGTTTAGTGATTATTGAGTGAGGCCATGTGTGTGGTGTAGCAGCGCAGCTTTAGGTTGACTGCCTGAACTAGCTTCCCCAGGCCTTGCTCCATTGCATAAAAAAGAACAAATTTCCCTCCTATTAATGTGAGTAGTAGTGGAGTAGCATACAATGAAATACGCAAGTAAAGTGCAAGTGCCGCTTATATAGTTGACAGCAGTTTTATAAAATGCCTTGACTATAATGACTACATTTCTAGATTGGACATTTAAATTTTCCTCCATTCAGGCTGAAACGAAGAGGCAACGCTGAGCCAGAAGAAAGACGAGGAATCAGACCAAGATCAGAGTGAGTCTTGCAGTGTGTAAACTTACGGTGTCTTTGGAGCAAATTTGAGTTTATCACCTTGAGCTAAATGATCGCCTTCCCCTCCTGTGTGCTTCGGCCCCTATCCAGGTCGCTTACAAAACAGCCAATCCACAGCGCAAGCAGAATCCAGGAACAGCCAGAAAGGGCTGGAGGCAGCATGTGGAAAGCGATTCGACTGCTTGCGTGCTGTTAGCTGTGTTAGCAGCCGTCCTCCGTACTATGCCTACTGTCGTGTGATTAACAATGAAGATCCTTTTGGGATTCAATGATCTGATTTGTTTGTAGGATGTCAGGGGTTATTTTTCCGATTCCCATTGAAGGCATTTCTCGTCCATTAAAATGTTATTAGTGGAGAGTGGCATTATTCCAGTACACAGTTTGATTCCATAAAGTTTTTTTAGTGTCACTAAATCTTCAGAATGACCTGG
>NW_023339707.1:1381085-1386167 GCF_004916995.1 Morone saxatilis | reverse complement strand
TTTTCCTCTTAGTTATTCATTGACTCAGTGGGTGTGATGTTACTATGGAGCTTATGTCTGTCACTGAGCTCTCGTTCTTCGGAGGCAGACCATTAAATTAGAAAATGACAAAAACAGCCGGCCAATCGCAGATATATCCGTCCAGCCGCCAACCCTACTGGGATACTGATCATACAATACAATGCAATATGTTTTGCCTATTGATCTATTCAAGGCCCTCAATGAAGATTTTTGCATAGATAAGAGAGCAGATGAGAAACGAACAGAAAAGAACCGAACAGAACAGACCAGAAGAGTAGAGGAAGAGGGTTTCTGTGTCACTAACCTCTATGTCGCCCACTTTATTCAGAGCCATGTCCTCTCCGTTCAGCCTGTTCTCCCTGTCCATTCTGCCCTCTGATAACTCCAACTGTCCTGCTGCTGCTGCTGTGTACAGTAGGCTATGTGCTGAGCTTCAGTCTTTAACGAGGGAGTAGACAGGACCAACAAGTCAGACAACTCCTCCAGCTGCACACATTAAAAAGACTCCCTCCCACTGTGTTAAACTAGTTGATAGGCGCTTTAGTCACACTGCAACACATCCCTTCGCTTCTAAAAAATAATATCAGGAATAAATAAAAATGTTTTTAAGGTTTCAGTTTTAGAATAATGTAAAGATGTACAATGCTGTCTCCTCTGTGTGTGGCACTATCAGAAAATGTTACTTGACATAACATTTCAATAAGAAAACTGTCTTAGGTCTTTGTTCAATTGAAGAATTATATTGATTTAAGCTTTGACTGTGCCTTCTGATGTTATCCATCTGTTCTGGAAATGTATACATGCCCATAAACTGATAATATTATAAGTCAACTTTGAGCTTTTACTGGAAAATGTGTTTTTTGAAGGATCAACTCTATATTAGAGTATTTTCTGATCAATCTCCTTTTTTTGTGCAAACTTTAACATTACTTAGTAACTTTTAAAACGTCACTTTCATGTTTTTAAGAAAGAAAGGGAACGCAGTGGTTCTCAAGTCTGGACTCAGCTTGGTGGAAGGACCCACAGTGTCTTTAGATAAAAACAGCTCATTCTAAGGGAACAAACACAGAAGCATTTTTATCTCCAGGTGATTATACTCCATTATACCATTAAGCCAATAACAAATAAGAGTTAAAACTGTGAGACTGTATTCCCAATTTAAAGTTTTCACTTAAGTCACTTTCTATTTATTTATGTCGTCCCCCAGCATGTTTATATTTATCTATCTATATTTTTCGTTCATCCTTCTTACTTGTTTGCATATTTACTTATATGTCTGTTTTTTAAATCGAACTAAAAATCCTAATGCTACCGGAAGTTCTTGTCTATTTCCGGGTCGGTTCTCCTTACACCAATGCACAACATGGCGGCTTGCTTCACCCTTCAGTTCGCTGTGCTCCGCAGGGCGCTGCCAGCAGCCTTCAGTGTCCACAGCCGGATACCGGGACCTCCTGCCGCCGCTGTCCGCCTGCGGTTTCTCTGTCAGGCTGCTCCAGAGGAAAAAAAGGCGGAGATATTAGAGTCTACGGAGGAATACAAGTTCGTAGAGCGGCTCATCCCACCGTCACGGGTCCCCGCTCCGCCTGAACACGCCGGTGTCACCCCGTCTGGCTGGACCCCTCCGGCAGACTCCCCGCCGCCTCTGCCCTACATGATCCGCCGCTCCCGCATGCACAACATCCCGGTTTACACCGACCTGACCCACGGCAGCCGCAAGACAACTCTCGTACGAAAGGTGGAGGGGGACATTTGGGCTCTGGAGAAGGACGTGAAGCAGTACCTGGAGAAGTTGACGGGAAAAGAGCTCCCTACACAGGTCAACGAGGTCACCATGACCCTGAGGGTCAAAGGTCACTTCGACATTGAGCTGAAGGAATGGTTGGCCAGCAAAGGCTTCTGACTGAGGAGACCAGGACTATCACAGCATCGTGGACAGGGTGGCAGGGAGCTGTGTGTCCGCACCTTGAAACATTGTCCTACAGTACTTTCAAACTCATTTCCACCCATATGGAAGGACAGCGTGCCACTACTGCTACCTTTTTGAACTTTTTCTTTTGATACCAGAGATGCTGAAGTTGTGGATTCATAGGGTGTTAATCAGTGTACATACTTGTGTTTAAAGAATGTGACATTAAATATGAAAGCATAGCTGACTACCTGTTGTGTTATTACTCTGATAGAAAGCAGGGAAATATGTTAGGTAGCAAATATCAGCAGAGATTTATAGAATGGAAAATGAATGAAAGTAAAAGTTAATACTAATAAAATATCTAAGATCTATGTGCAATATATGCATAAATATATTATAAGATGTATGAAAACAGTGTCCACATGTATAGTTGCCACAGTCCATGAGGAGTGACCATCATGCTGTGGCCTCAGACCACTGAGTTGGCTGAGACTGAGGTCATTACAGCAGATGTCATTTTGTAGTTTACTGTTCATTGGTATATTGGTACATGTGCAGGACACCAGCTTTGTGTCATCTTTTGTCCAAGGCTGTTCTGGATAAACTATTCAAAACAATTGCTCATGTATATCAAAAGCGTCAACTTGTCAACCATTATTACAGCCCTAGAAGATTATCACAGAATGAAAGAGGAAAAAAGGAATAAATGACACCAGAGAATAGAAAGCCTGTTGGTATAACAGTACAGGTTTAAAACATTTACATTTATTCAGTAATACAATATGAAAATCGTTCGTAGTACGAGTACATCAATAATAACAAAAACAACCATACAAGTTGGGGTGAGAAATGAAAAGGAAGAATGTTCAATTCTGACTATACAATTATCCCAACAAAACACCCATCCACTGAAATCTTTCTGATCATTTCTGTAGAGCAATCATGTTAATTACATGGAACACATTGCCAACATTTTGATGCGAATGATCAAGCAACACCTCAGTCATGCTGAAGTTAGAATTACAGGATGACTCCATCAAACAGTATGAGTTTACAGAAAGATGAGCTGTGCTGAAATGTCTGAAGGACAGTGGCTGCCACTTGTCGTTTGTGAAATTAAAGATAAGTTCTGTTCAAAGTTTTAATACAACCACTCCTCCCATTATTACTGCATCATTTTAAGAGCTTTGCTCACATCAGGAACTTTTTGGCCAGTGTCTGTGCCCATCAGGAATGAAGCAGGGAGAAAAAGTCTCTAATTCGCCTGCTAAGTTCCTCCAGTTGGTCCTCTGGAAAGAAAAGCAAAAGACAAATATTACCTACTTAGGTTACCTATTGTGCTAGTGAGACCCCACTGCATAATTCACCATTCAAAGTTCTTATTAACACCCAAAAGGTCTAATTAGCAAGGATGTATAACACTGCATGGATCTAAATATAATGCATTTCATCTGGTAAACATAAACTACATAGAAAGATTAACTGATTGCTTTTACATGTTACGTTACATTACTTGACACTTTGGTCTCATTTAACAACAACATCCCACATTGTAACACGATGACAGAAGAAGAGAAGCATAATAAGTCCGCTTTAATTAAGTATGTGTGAGTGTGCATGTGAAAGAGATTATTCATTTACGTAAAGTAAGCTCATCTCCTCGGCTCCGGTAGCAAGGCCGCGTTTGTAGCCGGTTTACTTCCTCCTGCGTAGACACAGAGGCTTCTGATACTTCCTTTAGCATTTCTAACTCCTGAGAAAAAAAGAGAAAGAGTATGACTTGTTTTTACAGGTCAGACAGATTTTTGCACGTCAGAACCCATTTTCTGCATATAAGTACCGTGATGAAGGCCAGCAGCAGTTGGTGTACTCTCTGGAAGACGTCGGTCTCTGTGCTGAAGCTTGGGGGTTCTCTACTGCAGTAAGTCTTCAAGTCTGTTTCGAAAACATGGCTGAAAGTAGCCATCAGCTGCTGGAGGTCACACGCTGCCACGCGAAGTGAGCTTGGAGAGAAAGTGCTGGGACTCTGCGCCGCATTGTTCAGGAATTCACACTAAGGAGCAGAGCAAACACATAGCACTCATTACTACCATGACGTCAAGCCAACTCTACAGGTAGCCTGTGCATTATAATAATAAAAAAAATATTACTGATCCGAAGAACATTAAGCAAAATAGCTCTGAGTGCAACAAATATATAATATAATAATTCAACTGCTAGTAATTTAGCATGGACACTTCGTTTCTATGTCACTTTCCTATGACCACACGCCCTTTTGTGAGAACTAAGCACAGTAGAAGTTTGTGGTGGCATCAGTCCAAACAATACAAGAACGCAGTTTACAGGTACAGCTCAAAAAATTCAAATCAAAATAAAATAAATATAATCAAAATATTTTTTGTCAATAATTTCAGAAGGTGAAACTCATATTATATAGATTCATTACACATAGAGTGAAATATTTCAAGCCTGTATTTCTTGTAATTTTGATGATTATGGCTTACAGATAATGAAAACCCAAAACTCAGTGTCTCAGAAAATTTGAATATTACAGATCAATAAAAAAAAAAGGATATTTTAAACACAAATGTCAGGCTTCTGAGAAGTATGGCACTGCTGAGGTGTAATGGAAGCCCATGTTGCTTTGATAGCGGCCTTCAGGTCATCTGCATTGTTGGGTCTGGTGTCTCTCACCTTTTCCTCTTGACAATAACCTATAGATATTATGGGTTCAAAGGTCCAGGCCAGTTTGTTGGCCAGTCAAGCAACAGTAGGCCATGGCAAAATTGAACCAGCTTTGGTAAGCTTGCAGTGTGGGCAGGTGCCAAGTCCTGCTGGAAAAATGCAAATCAGCAATCCTCCATAAAGCTTGTCAAGCCATAAGAAACATGAAGTGTCCTAAAAAATGTCCTGGTAGAGCCTGCGTTGATGTGGAACTGTTCAGAAAAAAAAACCAGTGGACGCAACAACCAGTAGAGTGAATGGCTCCCCAAATTCATCAGCTGATGTGGAAACTTCAAAACACTCGACTACAAGCAACGTTGGATTCTGTGGGCCTCTCCACTCTCCTCCAGACTCCTGGGAAACCCTTTGCAATTCCCAAAAATGAATGAAAAATTCACTTCATCTGAAAAGTAGGAAATTTTTGAGCC
>NW_023339707.1:1368366-1380985 GCF_004916995.1 Morone saxatilis | reverse complement strand
AACATATCAGTGAGCCACACTGTTGCACCGAGTTCCTTCATTGCCATGAACACATACACTGTAGTTTAAACAGGATAGGTGGAATAGTTAATCTGTGTGCAGCTGTGATGTTATAGAGTTGAGTCTGTGTTGTGTATTGTATGGTGCATGGGTCTGGAAGAATATACACAAAAATATTTAGCCCCTGGGAGAATAAAGTTATCAAACACAAGACCTTTCTAAGAGTGCAACAAGAACACCAAATGTGTATTTATGCGCCACTGAAAATAGTCCCCACTTGCTTTCCTCTGAGTATATTTGTGAGTGATTGAAGATTTTTATCTTTAGCAGGAACGAGGGCCTGGGGCTGAGAGCCGCACACAGAATACAAAGGTCAGAAAGTATTGAGAAGAGTCTAACTCATGGTTCATGGTTTTGGTCTTTTCACAGGATTTTGTTGATGGTAAGAAAAATAAAGAACAACACTAGCCCTCTCTTTTAATTCCATCACTTTCTTGCGTGAAATGTTACACTATGTTTTTCAGCTATGCAGAGTTTGGGTATTTGATTTGCTTCATGCAGCAGTTCTCTAACATACAGTGTTTAATTTGTTCTTATTTGTGCAATGTACATGATGGCATCATGTAGGACCACAGATTCATGAACTGAGCCCCTTTCATATTTCCAAGCTGTCCCCCACATCATGTCCAGTCAAAAACCAAAGGCTGCTGTCAATGTGTGTTAATACATTTTTGAAGGTACTGTAGATTTTCCTACACGCTTTAAGGGCAAACTGTATTCGGTTGGTTGCAATCTGCAAGTTCACCACTTGATGCCACTAAATCCTACACACTGGTCCTTTAAATATTAATTGGCAAGAGACATGTTTCCAAACACACAACACCATCAAATTCTCCACTGATATAAGTAATTTTTTTATTTATTTAGTTACAAAATGAGCACAATTCCACCAATCTAACATTTGAACAGAAACAATAAAAAGTACTATTATATTTACAATATAGAAGTTTTAAATAGTTTGGCAAAAAAAAAGAAAATTCTGTGCATTTAGTGACTGATTGGCTCAACACTGCAGGGGTCAGCCCACTGCAGTGGAGTCACCTGTACCTGAAGGAGGATGAGGCAGTGGTCATGTATTCAAACTGAAGTTTCTGGTTGTTAATCTATCAGCTGTGATCCTGAGTGGAGGTTGTGGTGGATGATCACTGAGGTTGGGGGTTTACTGGGTGATGGATCTCAGCCTGGATCCACAAAAGCTTCACAGCACTAGTTTGATGGCAGATCCATTAAAGTCATTCAGTAATCAAAGGTTTGTTACTGGTGAATTTTTGCCTATGACTCATAGTTCCAGCTGATACAGAATTTACAAAAAGGCAGCTGTCCGACCACAACCGTTTAAATGCTTTGAGATAACAGGTGAACAAGTCAATGTCTTATTTATGTCCAGAGACTGCTCTAGAGGCCACCAGTCATGTTCAGGTCGGTGGGCAAAGGTGAAAACTGAGGCTCAGGAATCACAGGGGACGCTAGTGACCTGTGAAGAAAGCCAAGAGCCAGGTCAGAGGAGTTTACAGCAGTAAGAGAGCCAACTGTATGTGTGTTCTGTAATGGCCTACCTGACAGAATGTCCCTCAAATCCAAGCGCTGTGATGAAGATGTTGATGAGGACGGTGAAGAAGACAAAGACTGTTGTTACATTGTTTATTCTGTTCAACTTGGCGTGTTTCCTCACGTCGTTCAGATCATACTTTACTGCATAGAATCGCACAACCACAAAAACAAAATTAGCTACATAAAAAGCTGATGAGAAAAAGAGACAGAAAAAGATACATAGGGGAAGGAAAGTACAATAGAAACTTTGAAACTTCAATTTAAAGCTGCAGTAGGTAACTTTTATTAAAATAACCTTTTGTCATATTTGCTGAAACTTTCACTCTATCCTGACGTAAACAAGACAAATAATCTGATAAAATCTGGTTCCTCTGGCTCCTCCTAGTGCTTTTAATGGCATTTGTAAGAATTTGCCATACCCAAAAGAAAAGTAATTAGCAATATGTGAGGTATGGGTAATAGAAGTGTAATAAGGGGTTAAAGGAACAGTCTGGACGACCCGCTCTTCCTCTGAGCCACATCTTCTCATCTGATGAATGAGATGAGAAGATTGATACCTCTCTCATGTTTAAGACTAAAACTACAGCCTATTTGCTTAACATAAAAACTGGAAATGGGGAGCAGTTAGCCAAAGGTCTGTCTCAAGGTAACAAAATCCACCTACAAACACTTCTAAAGCTCACTAATTAACATGTTATATCTCGTTTGTTTTTCCTTTGCCTAAAAACATAAGTTTAGATTTTAGAGGTTTTTTTCCTGGATGCAGGAGAAATAATGTGTTGACCAGTGAGCTTTAGAGGTGCTGGTAGGCAGATTTTGTAACTAGTCACTGAATTGGCAGTTTGATCCCCAGCTCCTCCTGTCCACATAAAGGGTCCTTGGGCATGACTCTACCTATGGGCAAGTGGAAAAGTGCCATGAAAGTGCAGTTCATTGAGCCAACCAGTTGCTGGTTCTAGCTTCGTATTTACCCTAAAAACATGACAATGGTATCTTCTCAAGTAATTCACAGCAAGAAAGCAATTAAGCATAGTTTCCAAAATGTCTAACTATTCTTTTATGCTGACTTCATCATCTTACAGCTTCGAATGCATTAGTTTATGCAAAACGCTAGGAAGGAAAGCATGACACAGTAAGGCAGACGCTTGAGGCTTTAGTTTGTTCTAAAGTTTGATTGAATTCTCTTGATTCATCGAATCATCAGTAAAACTATTTGTATCCTACATGAAGATTCCAATATCAAAATGTATGTATTTAAGGTGAAAGAAAGATGGAGAAGGAGGAACAGTAGAATTTGTTTGCCAGCCAACAGAGCCGTTTTGTGAACCCGGAAATGTTGACAACCCCAAATGTTTTGTTTTATGAAATGTAGGGTAAGGATACCCAGCATTTAGAAACTGCTGGATGCTAACTTGACTATGTTGGGCAATTAGCATAATTAGCATTAATAAGCATAATTACCTACATGGACAATATTTCAGCAACTGCTTGGACAATTTGGACAATATAGGCGTAGTTATTGAGGAAAATAACCCCCAATTTCAAAATACAAACTGTCTGTCTATAATAACTGTCATAATTGTACAAGAATTGTTTATGCTTGTACAATTATGCTTAATACACCACAGCAGCAAATACTCAGGTCAATGAAAAAAATGCTACACAGCAAGAAGAAGAAATTTGGAGAAATATTACGTCTGAAAATTCACACCAATGACATCAACCTTTCATGATTCTAAATTGCAGATCCAATATATTAAGCATATAAATAACCTCAAAATCAACTAGAAATAATCAAAATCAGCCTACTTCCAGTTTAAAAGCTCATTTTGTACTTTGAATAATAATAATAACCCCCCAGAAAATGTAGGGTACTTAACATTTCTGGGTTCATATTGCTGGCAAGTAGACTAATAACAATGGGGAGATGCAAAAAGTTTCACTTGCCAAGAAAGACGAGCAGCAGCCCCACTATGACCTGTAATGTGATGGACAGAGACAGCAGGACGATGAGGGGGATGTAGAATTGGTAATGCGGCCCCACGTAGAGAACAGTCTTCAGCTGGGACGAGTTGGCCATCAGTAAGGCAACGTCTAGCATACTCTGAGCAGCAGTCTTCTTAGTGGCATAATGATTTATGTTGATGCGGCGATACACTTTTGCAGAAGGGTCCATCATTGCCTGTGATTATAGAGATAAAGACAAAAGGAAGATGTACTTTATTAAAGGGGACCCATTCTGCTGATTTCCAGCTCTATCTTCTTAGTCTGAGACTGTACTAGAGTAGCTTTGCGTGATTCGGCAGTGCCCAGGCAGTGAACGAGCACCTCTCAAGCTACTAGTCCCCAATCCATACTGTGGTCCGTGCAACACTCCAGCTAAGGCTCTACTGCCACCCAGGATAGGTTAGGTCTGAGAAAAAGGGACATTTCAGGTTCTGTTGAAGAACAAAGTCACACAGGTACTATATCACAGACCTAAACATGCAGAGCCACCTCTGACACCAAAGGATAAACTGATTTGTGGTTCTCCTAAGGAACACTGTTATTCTTTTGTTCTCTTTCACAGGTGTGAGTGATCTGATCGTGCATATGTGTACAAGTCCATGCGTCACTATGCTTTATTCACAGACAAGTGTTAGTATTTTGTTACTATGCACTCTCAGGTGTGGCTGTAAGAGAATTGGGAGTGGCAGAGCGACAGGTGATGACTCACTTTGGCAAGAGAGAGAGAGACACAACAAGACTCAACAAGTGGTGTGCCCATTCTCTTCCTACAACTCTAGAAACCTCACAGCCTATCACATAAACTGATACATGTGCAGAGTGGGTGACTGAGAGGCAGGTATTTGAGGAGGTGTCAGGTACTGACACCTGAGGACAGGTTAACTGTTGTTTTGGGTTGAAAAATCCTCCTGATCACAATGTCCTTACCTTTATCTCCTTCTGCACAACTGAGAGAAAGCTGGTTTGTTTAAACCACATCAGGGGCAAAGGCTTTCCCTCAGGGCTTTGTCCAATCCTGTAGCACAAGTAGATGTGATGTCACACCTGCGTGCAACTATCTCTAAGTCACAAAGTGTTCATTCATCTCTACACACAGCTGACAGCTATGGAAAGAAACACTGATTTCACTCGGGGACATGGCCCCACTGACATTCCTGTAGATATGTTTCTGATGTTCCCAACCTGGGGGTCAGGACCCCGACAAAACTGGTTCCAGCCTGGCACCAACACTTTGCTGTCTAGAACCAAGAACTGCTCACAATATGGGCTGGGGGCACCTTGTGCCCTGACAGCTCTGTATTTAGCTGTTTTGCACATAGATGTTACAAACTTAACATTGAGCTAGCTGGCTACCTAGCGACCTGTTGATCAGGTAACATTACCTAGCAAGCATGGCCACTTATTTCTTACATCAATGTTTTGTTCGTAACATTGTTGTAACGTTAATGCTACTTTAACTAGTGTGGTGGCAATTTAATAAAGCATTAAAAGTATGATCTTGTTTTTCTGTAAGGTTTTATTGAAGTCATCCATGAATGGTCTCAACGCAACCGCCACACACTCGTATGTGAAAGTCCGAAAGAGCCCCGATTGTAAGAAGCAGTATGTTTGTTGTTGTAGTTTTATCCCTGTTGGAGCACACAGTTACACATTCCTGAGTTCTGGGACAGTAAACAGACAGATAGTGTGGTGAGATGATCATGTCCTTGGCTTCTTAGTGAAGTCTCAACATCCCGCTGTTTACTTGGACATAGAGTGTAGTTAGAAACAGGGCTAAAGGTTGTATGCATATAATGACCTCTTCAACAGTTGTGTATGGTTTTACAATGACCAGGTCAAAGGGTTGTATAGGTTCTTAAAAATTGCCATTACAATACCTTGCAAAAATAAATTAAAAAAAATACGACCCCAGATCACAGATATGCTATTTGCATGGTACTAATATTATTATGTAATTTAATACCCACTATTGCCATGAGCTGTGGAAAACTTTTTCTTTTTATTAACGCCATTTGTGTTGTTTCTTTGTTAGGTCTACGACCTCTTGTTTTGGTAGAAAGAGGTGCAACTGACGACTTAAAAGGGGAGGTTTAAGTCGTTGATACAAGGGGCCAGGACCACAGGCAATCGCTCACCAAATGCAGCTAAAGCTGACGGACTGATGTGGTGCATTTCCAAAGTGCATTATCAATTAAGTAAATGCTCAGAACTGTTGCAGGAGGTGAGATATTGGCAAATATGAGCTGTAATGTGGATGTGACACATAATTTTAATGATCTGCAACAAAATTTGTAGTCACAGGCTACAGGTTTAATTGCATTTAAAAATATATATTACTGTTGTGTGCATGCATTTGTAATTTGAAAAACTAAATGTACTTGTTGGAAGCTTCTTGTTGTGCTCATTAAAGCATGGTAGCTATGCATAAATAAGGTAATTGCCACCATCCATGCTGAAGCACTGTGACTCTGAACTCCAGAGAATGTAGAAAAATACTGATCCATGAAGGAAGCCATGTTGGATCCAGTGCACTGACCGAATCACTTCAGAACGTTGTGGGACTGTGATCCCTGATGCTGGTTGTCATCTTTCTGGAACCAGTTAAATCAGCCAGGAAGAGAAGTAATCAGCCCTGGATTTTATTCAGCCAGTGTCACAAGTGATTAGAGTTGGGAAATTTAATGCTGTGCCCTACAAAGTGTTCTAATCAGAGCCGGTTATTAGCAACTACATTACAGTGATCAAAATAATAATTTATCTTTGCAAATGATTTTCTATGACTTTTACATGACTTGAACGAGCAATATGGAATCTGGATTTGTGTAGTGTGTAAGCCCTTAATGTGAATTTCAGTCATTTAATCACAGCTTCTTTACTGTGATACTGAATTTAACAGCAGATTAATCACTTTTTAGAAGCAGTTCCTCCCTGTAATGTCAATTGTGTCACGAATAAGCACATGCTAAACCTCTTGGGCTTATTCTGCCCCAATCGATACCAAATAGCAACAACACCTGCAGAGACTTCTGATTCATTCAGTAACGGTGATCTATCACCATGAACATGACGCCAGCAATTGAATTTTGCAAAGCGGGATAAGAACATTAATATCCGGCTGTAAACCTTTTTTAGATGAAAATAAAATAAGTGGTGCCCTTTTTTATACTTCTGGATGATTCTGTTGTGTAGCATGAGTTAATTTACTAAATGAACATCATGCTGTATGGAAGAAGACTTGAAAGTAAAGACTGAGACCATAAACTCATTAGGAAACTGTTTACTGAGCTAATAAATCAAGTTAGAAGGAGTATAATTTCCCCATAAGGCTCAGTTCTATTGGACTTCTTTTTTGCAGCCCATGGAGCTGCCCCCTGTTGGCTATTAGAAATAATGCAGGTTTAAGACACTTCAGCGTTAGCTTCACTTTACAGACCACACAATCTTCCCAGACAATCTTCTCATCATGCTAGATGCAAGAATTTGAATAAGCATGTTTTCCAAAAACTACACAATACATACATTTGCAGCTGGGTCCAATTCAAGTAGTTCCAGCTGAAACGATGTCAGAGTTCATAATAAAAACTAGAACAGGCGCTGATATGTGCTGAAAGCATCCTGAGCTGACAACACTTACTTGCCTCCTTCAGCAATTTTCTTCTATCTCCCTCTCAAGTTCTGCATTTCCTTTCTCTAGTTCTGTTTCTGTTTTTCTTATTTTTTCTTGTCTCTTCAGTTAGTTGGTCTTGTGGACTGAATGTTGACATTTTCCCCAGGCCTAAGGACTCTGATCAGAATATTCATAGAGTATTGATTATTTCAGCTCAGGAAATGGAGAGTGCCTCTCCACGCTTCTTTGGTTTTTACACACCCCTTCCTCAATCTTCTATTAATGTGCCTGCAAAAGGAGGGAGAGCTTAAAGGTTAATTGATAGAAAGAATAGCTGAGAAAGAAGTGGATGAAGCTGGTCACAGGACTTTATAAGTGGCCCCAACTGTCCAAACTAATACGGTGTGTGTGTGTGTATGTGTGTGCCAATATTCATTTTGGATTTTAGGTTCAATCTAAAAAAAAATAAAATCCATTCCATTCCATTATTTGAGTCATTATTAGGAAACCCCTCAATATTGTTACTTATTTTACTTTTAGCTAACAAAAGGTTATTTTAGTTAATTTTATTTAACAGATTCTATTTTAACCTTGAATTTACCAGGAGCCTCTTTTAACCAGACAAAAACATACAACAACTACCACAGCTTTTGGGTCACAGCCAAGGCTTTCTGCTACTTAAGGAGGGTGTGATTTAGTGGACTATGTTGGCAGGGCTACAGCGGCTAATGGTGGGAGATGCATATTGTGGGGTGCTGGCAGACTGTATGTCAATTTGATTCTCTGGTGATTGTTGCCAAGTTTTTAGTCTGTGATATTCTTTCAGAAGAGTTAGTTTTGTCTTTTTATTGCAGTATGGTGCTGTGGTTGACCTGGTAAAAAAGACCTTACAGATAATGGGAAAACTCTGTCCCCTGGTTGATCTTACCCCATCATTGGAGCCTCAGGTGGTTGCTGCCCAATCTGATACTATAGTGCCTCCACGCAATGAGGCCATTGTTTGGGGTCAGGTCCAGATGCAGGTGGGGTTTATACATAAGTGATCTTGGAACCCTCTCTCTCTGAACACTGTGACATATTGGTAGCTTGAGTGGTTGGTTAAACAGCCTTGAACAGTCGACACACTCCAGTTTAGGGTGGAAGAGAAGGGCTACTCTCCTAGGAAGTTAAAAACAGTTAGACCATTAGTGCATCTCTATGTTTAGTCAGGGGGAGACTGACTTAGGCTGAACTCACTTGATCTTACATGAGATCGACACAGGAGAGAATCTCATGCACCCATGAAAGGTCCCCCTCCACCTACAGCAAAAAGCAACAAATAACGTCAATTAAATGCTTGCCAGTGGTGTCATTTGTCCTTCCATGGGTATTGTCCTTCTTGTGGTGCTTGTGAAAAAGAAGCAAGGTGGGCTTCACTTTTGTGTTGACTTGAGCATTGATGGATACGTATGCCCTTCCTTGATTTGGATAGCCTTAGTCATGATTGTTGGTTTTCCTATTCCTATTCTAAGGATTGCCACAATACTGCCTTTATTAAAGACCATTTGATTTATGGGCTTTGCAGTGCACCCAGTAATTTGCAGCGGTTGACTTCCTTGCAGATTAGCAGTGGACCACTTGCTTGGTTTACTTGCATGGCATAACTGTGTTTGGCTGGACTTTTCAACAACGCCTGATGCACCTTGACAGTGTGCTTAAAAAATGTTAGTAATCTTAAAGTTGAACCATCCCAGTAACTTGTTTTCCACAAGTCTACCTCAGGCATGTTATCTCTGCTGAGGGGGCAATGCCAGATCTCACAAAGGTGGAGGCAGTTAGGGAATGCCCTGTCCCTGAAAATCAGAGCTTCATAGGGGCAAGGGTATCAGAACAGCAGAAAATGTCAAAAAAATCTTTTTTTTGAGCCAGTTTCCAGTATTATTTTGAGCAAGAGCTGGTCTGGTTGTTGAATAAAGCTAAGAAGCATGGGGTGTGTCCAAAACTGCAGAGGCCGTATAAGGGCCCATTTAGAGAGACTGATAGGATGGCGCCCATTGAACAGAAACGCTTTCATACGTTATATCTTGCTCTAGTATCTTGGAGGAGCCAGGGATTGAACCAACAACCTTCCAATTAGTGGACGACCCGCTCTGCCACTGAGCCACATGCTGCAAGCATAGACACAGGTGGGGGTGGGAGGTATATTTTAGTCATATGGTTTGCCACGTGTGTAATGGTGGATGAAAGGGGTTGAGGGAATTAAGTATATTTTATGTTTAACGGTGGCCCAAGACCTTTCAGGCAATGTCAGCTTGCTTTCTGTTCATCAGATATAAATATTTATTAACTAACCACTGTAGCAAAGCTTGGTAAATGTGTACATACGAAGGTGGGTCTTATTCTACTAAATTCCTGTCTACTAAGCAAGATAATAACTGCAGTTTACAGGTAGGAACACTCGTAGTTTCTGCCCTCTGATGGTTGGGAGTATTATACTAGATAAATTTGTCTTGTCCCACAGCAACACTGAAATAATAAAGCTGACAGCTATGTGAATTAATAAAATAATTGAAGCTAACTTTTATAGGCAGTAATTGGTCAATTAATTCAGTTACTTTTGAGAGAAGTAAATAGTAACTGTGACTAATTCCTATTTTTCAGTAATTTGCACTGTTTAGTGGCAGTTCAGTACTCCCATATCTGTACCAAAAAAATTTATCGCAGTAACATTACTTACAGTATTAGTGATTTTCAGTCCAGCAACGGGTCCAACAAAAGAGTTGTCTCTTGATTTACTTTCTGTCGCTTAAACTGTCAACAATAACTTAACCTTTTGCATTTTATTTTCATTAGTATTAGAACAAAGTAAGAAACCCCCCTCACTGACTATAGTGTGATTAGTGGAGGTAGTTATAGCTTATTGGTTTACAGTACACACAGTCACATACATACATACACACATTCCAACATATATACGAATATACACTCTCACATACACACTTTGTACTCTGCTATTAGAAAAGACTCTTCCAGCTGGATTTGTGAACAGCTCTGTGATTAAGGTTGAAAAACCGCTTTAAAATGTCAAAGAGCAGTGTAGCATATGACAGCACTGGTAAGAAGGACAGACTCACAATATACTCTGGGGCCTTTGCAGAAGTCCTCTCCTCATTACATCTAGCCCTTAATACTGCAGGCTTATGCCAATAAGTCCATTGAGTTGTCAAAAAGTGTTCTTGTGTCTGTGATTTTGAACTAGTAAGAGGAGATCTGTTTGAGACCGTCTCAAATGGAACATGCAGTAACGTGTGTATACAATTTTAAAAGTTAATGTCTGAGGCCTTTTTATCCCATTTTATGCCTTTGTGATTGATCCCTTTGGTCCCAAATTGCTGTGAATGTGTATGAATGTATTAATTTCTGTTTGATGGGCTTTGCCATCGCTGAGTGAATGTATGTGAAAGGGCGAATGTGGCATGTAGGTTAATTTTTGCAGTCTATTGGTAAAACAGCAGCATCTGTGTTGGGATTCGGTCCAGTAGTTTCTGGTTGCATAGGAACCAATGCCTTAGTGGCCATTGCTTCAGTACCCAACCCTACATCTGACATTGAATAACATTCAAACCTGCTCAGAGAAAAAAACACTCCAAGATATCTGAGATTGACAGCAGATCATTAATTAATCTATGACCCCTGTCCAGTTCCACCTACAACTGTCCCCTTAAACTGATGGATCTGAAATTTATGTTTTTATTATAATCATTTTTATAAGAAAGGAGTTCATTTAACAAAGCAGAGGTAAAACTAACTGTTTAGTGAGCAGATGATACAAATTTCTTCAATTAAAAAAATATCCACTGTGTGTGCGAGTGTGTGATCTGTTTAGGGGTTTTGCGAGTGTTGGGGAGAATGGGATGAAAGGTTTTAAAGCCACAAAACTCATAACCTACCTGCCCTCCAGATAAATATATTATGGTCATTTAGTCTTCCAGCTCTTATCCAGTGCCCCCTTAATAAAATCCAATATTACCGCAATATGTCAGCAGACCAACAGAAAGGTCTCACCCTATCTGAACCCCAGGCTGCTCCTGCATGAGTGAGTATCCTGCCTCTCGTCTCTTTAGATGAGATACTTGTGTTTTTACCTCCAGTGCCAATTGATGGACCCAATTACAACCTCTTGGGAGATATAGGTAATTGCCTGACTCATGGCCTTTGTTGTCAGTGGAGTGTAGCAGAGCAAGCGCCTTTTAATGAAGTCATCAGCCAGCCTTCAAGTCTGTGTTGTGCAGATAAACAGGCAATGATACTCTCCCCGTTTTAACCCATAAAGTCCCCATTAAACTGGAAGTGCTATTCTCTTCCTTATATTTGCGCGTTTCCTGTAAAAACAGGCAGCTAGGGAAGAACCTGTCGTGGATACTGATAGGTGTTTACAGTAGCCAAAAGCACTGAGTGTGTGTTATGCCCCCACTGCTATGTTAGTCTTGTATAATAAAGGATCGTCCCATATTGATTCAGTAAGGGACAGTGCATTTTATTTTTCAATACGAGACATGATTTGTCCTTTGTTTTCATGCACGTCCTACTCTAATGCAGACACTACATTTTCGCATGCTTTGAATGACATTAGAAATAAAAGAAGAGTTTCATGAGACATAGTGAGTATAAGTATTAAATCACAATTTGACAAATGACCCATAAAAACAAAGAGGCAGACCAAATACAAATCTGAATGGATATGACGGATCACGAGTGGATCAGTCCCATCAGTAGGAATACAAAAATATCCCCCCTGGCAGACCGTCCAACCTGAACAAGATTCTGCAAGGAACACAAATTGGTCCATCAAAATGAACCAGAATGCAGGAAATTAAGTGTTTTTAACACTCAAAAGCTCATGGAGGAGGACCTTGAGACCCACCGCTTGATTTGTGTCTTCCAGGCATAGGGCTGTAGGAATGGTATGCCTTAATATTCCATGTTTAAGGTGGCAACCCTAAGGCGGAGGGACTCGGGACTGAATACAGTCTGAGAATGATGGTGCAAGTTTGACAGAGAACAGTACAGCTGGTTTTCTTTCCGTGTTTCACTCCTGGCACCCCGGGCTGAGTCAGTTAGGTTAGCTGTACGGCTGACCAAGCTACTGGCAGTTAGCAGTTCACTTTTTAGAAATCTTTCCATCAGGAAACTGAAATAACTCTACTGTACTGTACTGTAAAGTACTGTAGCCTTATTCCCTGTTGGTCTCAGAGGCTGTGTTGAATCCTGTTCCAATCCGGCTGCTGATACAGATACAGAATACCTTTCCTTCTTTACTTCAGCAGTCAGTCAACTTCAAAAACAGATAATAATAATAATAATAATAACTTTATTTGTATAGCACTTTTAAAAACAAAGTTTACAAAGTGCTTT
>NW_023339707.1:1365095-1368266 GCF_004916995.1 Morone saxatilis | reverse complement strand
ACTCATTCATACACATTCACACACTGATGCCCAGCATCGGGAGCAATTCGGGGTTCAGTATCTTGCTCAAGGATACTTCAACATGTGGCGGAAAGAGCTGGGGATCGAACCGACCACCTACTGATTAGTGGACGACCCGCTCTTCCTCTGAGCCACAGCCGCCAATGTAGTATTGCAAGTTAGACAGTGTGTAGACAGTAGTACATGAGACAGAAAAAAATGACTGTTTTCTTTCAGGCCTAGTGGATTCTTGCAAATGCCATTAGGAACACTAGAAGGAGCCAGAGGAACCTGATTTCACAGATTATATGTCTCATGTACTACTGTCAGTATATATTGAAAGTTTCATGAAATATGACAAAAGTTTATTTTTATTACAGTTACCTACTGCAGCTTTAAGATCGTTATTCTAAAATATCGTTAGCTTTTGGATAGCTTGCATACTCATTATACCCTGCCTGCTGCATCCATGGGTTAAGTATTGGCCCTCTCTCTTATCTTTTAAATTGTTTTTCACTACCTAAAAATAAAGAAATGCTTTAATAAAGCCCACATGCCATAACATAATTAACAGGTACTAAATATTATCAATCAGCACTGTCGGTTTAAAACTCTTGTGTCGTATTTGGCCTTGAAATCCACTAGTAATTCTGACAGATTTATGTTTTATAGACAGGACCCAGATGTTTTATAGCCAATAGCCACACTGGACCATGCCCGCAGCTAATCTGTGCAGAGATTAGTACAGGGTTGCTGCTGGTCACACGGTCCTGTGGGAAAGAGAACATGAAATCACATTTTACCAGAATGGAAACTATTACTGCCTAGAAACTGTTGTGCTGTGCACTTCCTTTTAAACGTGACTCAAACATTCTTAAAATATTAAAAGGCAAGGATAGCTTGTAAGTGCTTGTAATCTTTCCTATCGAGTGGCTGATCAAAGCAGTTGGCCTGGTTTTGGTGTGCTGTTCTACAAAGATTTTTCATAAATGGGACAGGGAGGCGGTTTTGGCTATCAGCAAGTGCTTCAGGCGCAGTGCATGAAAGAAAACCAATTTTCCCCCAACTTTGCTTAAAAACTGAGACATAAAACACACAAGAGCACAGTAAAAAACAAAGAGACCCTGCAAAATTCTAAGACATTCAGCAACCTGTGTAAACTTTTCCTTCTTTCTTTGCACAATCCTCTTGGTGCATTAAAAAAGAAGCAGTGTGTGTTTTGGCATTAAACTAAACTAAAATGACAATGAAAGATACAAACTATTTAATTAGACCATTTTAAAAGGCATTTTCCTGATCAACCCCAGCTCTGCCAACAGAATGCCAGCCACATAGCCCAAACCAATTTTATAAATAATGGAAAATAGTTGGATGGCCTGACTGTATCAACAATAATTAATTCCAGTAATTTCAGGTTAAGGACAATATTCAGCCAGAGAGCAATAATGCAGGACTGCAAGGTTTGCCTGATTCATGCCTGATCCCTGACCATGTGAGCAAATTTCCAAATACACACGACATTTTATCTGGACAACAACATTAAAGAGTAGCGTTCAAGCTGCAATCTCTGTGGCTGCAAATTAAGCCAACACGGAAGTAACAAAAACTGCAGTTCCTGAGGCCAGCTGGGGCTTGCTATAGCAGTCAGTTAATCTCCATAAGGCTCCATAATAAAATGGTCAACTTTACAGCAGAAATAAACATGTTTACAGCCTGGTACAAGAAAAAAATGTCATGTATTTGACATGAGTCACATGCTTTTTTTCTATATTTTTACACTGTGTGCCAACTCAGAGACAATAAAACTGTTGCTTTGATGCTGAAAACCTGTGTAAGCCTACTTTTTCCACACAGAAAACTGATCAATAAGGAATCATTATTATCATATAACCATTTTGAGTTTTCCTTACGGGAGATCAATAAAGGAACATCTTATCTTATGAACATTCAATAAAATCTTATTTTCTTCCCATCCCTGCTTCTCATTCTTGCCTGTTCCTGGTCCTGTGGAGGCTCAGATGTCTCATGATTATAGGGCTGTGGTCCATCAAGTCATATGAATATGTGTTTTCTACGTCATCAGAGTCAGAAATAGCACAAGGATCCTTTTTTCAAACTAAACAACCATTACATACATAGGCAACCTAAAGCTTGGTTGTTTAGGTGAAATAGTCTGAAAAAAATAAAAAATAGTCTTGAATCTGAAATAGTGAACAGAGTGAAAGATGTGTGAGATACTGGGTCAAAAGGGGAGTGCTGAAGAAGGTGATCCTATTAAATAGCTTTCTTCCAGTATAATCCTTGATCTGCATTGCTATTCATTTCACACCCACCTAAAGACAAAGACGTGGGATTGGATTTGTTAGAAAGAGGTGAAACAGCTTTGCCCCTGCTCATTCACAGCACAACAGATAAACTTAGATCATCCAGCACGATCCAGACACCACTAATCCCAGCTCAGCTCAGACAGAGCGCCTGGGATTCAGGCGAAGTGCTATTGTTCACAGAGCCATTAAACTCCCTGTCAACTGGAGTGCAGCCCACGATCACTAGATGGCTGTGGTCCACATGCGTGTCTGGGATGCAAGCTGCAATTTATTGAGAGTTAAGCATGAGGTGTGAAAAAAGCGAGCGAGGCTGAGAGGGAGGCGATAAACCGATGAGCAGCAAAAGAAAGACAGAGATAAATGGAGTTGGATATTGTGTGCAAAAGAGGGTGTGGTGATGAGTGTGCAAGTACATGGAAAGGTCATACAGTGTGTGCATGTGCATTTGTTTTAGTGTGTCTCTGCACAGGATCATGAAGAAGAAAGTAGGTGTGCACACACGACCGAGAGAAGGAGTGTTTCACTCGTCTGCTTCTGCCTTCTGAGTTCAGCAAGTGGGTGACGCGGTCCGCATCTCCTACTACAGAACATTAGTCATCGCGCAGCCTTCGGACCAAAAACACACTGATTTGACCTTTCATGGCATGACTCATATATTCAGAGGTAAATGTCATTGGAATTAGTCGCACGTCCAGTGAGTGTAGATGAAGTTTTTGGATGACTGTGCCACTAAAGCAAAGGAAATACACATTCTTTCTGCAGACAGTAGGCACATTAAAGGAAAAACAAGTCAAATTTCCTGAGGTTATGATTATATATGGTACAGTTAAAGCTGCAGTAGGTA
>NW_023339707.1:1364436-1364996 GCF_004916995.1 Morone saxatilis | reverse complement strand
CTAGTGCTCCTAACGGGATTTGCATGAATTCACCGGGTCTAAATGAAAACAACCAATCAGAGCCAAGAAAAATAGTTGACTGTTGGCATCAAGGGGCATCCAGTACAGACACTGGGAATGAGACTCAACAATCAACTACCTGTAAGCCTCCAACCCAAAGCGTGTTTGAATCTCTCTGATTGGTTGTTTTTGTTCAGGCCCGTGGAAATGCCATTTGCCACTAGGAGCTCTCGGAGGAGCCAAAGAATATAGTAAAAGTTAAAGTAAAACTACTGCTGCTTTAAGAGCAAATGTATACTCATAAGGTTTGGGTGATTATGTAAAGGGATATATACAAAAACTGAGATGAATTACCCAGATATGATAGAATGTAATTTTGACACAAACCAATTTTTATTCAATGGTGTGTCGTCTAAAACTACAGTATGTTTAAAACAGCTGGAAAACAGTTTTACTTTAGATAGATAGATAGATAGATAGATAGATAGATAGATAGATAGATAGGACTTTATTAGTCCCCTAAGGGAAATTGGGTTATCATAGCAGCCAGGTACATTAAA
>NW_023339707.1:1364169-1364305 GCF_004916995.1 Morone saxatilis | reverse complement strand
TGGTAATAGTACTGATGACATTATTTATTATAAGTTATTCATTGCTAAAGCTGAATAATTTAACTATCACTTAATCTACAGATAATTTTTTAAATGAATCAAATCAATCCATTGTTTGGTCTAAAAAATGTCAGAA
>NW_023339707.1:1362271-1364026 GCF_004916995.1 Morone saxatilis | reverse complement strand
AGTTAACTGAATATCTTTGGGTTGTGGACAAAACAAGAAGACATCAGTTTGGGCTTTGGGAAACAATGATCATTAACAACATCAACATTGTTCACTATTTTCTGACATTCTATGGACCAAACAACTAATCTATTTAAAAAACGATCGACAGATTAATCCATAAGCATTCCATTCAACCCTACAACTAAACAACTACGGGCTTTATCTTTAAATAAAAGTATTTTACTGTAAAAAAGAAAAGCCAGAAATCAGTTTAATGAAATTATAAGTTATTCATAGGAGCTAAATTCACATTGTGAGCCTCATATACATTTTTGCATTCAGTATAAAAAATGCAAATAATTAAAGACACAAATTTCAGGAGGAATACTGAAATATGCAAGAGCTGTTATCCTTCATTGAAGTGCATTAATCACAAAAAGGAGACATGGAGCTTGTGAAGAAGTTTTTGTCGCTTTGAGACAAATGAAGTGTATAAAAAACCGGCTGCAACTTGATGAACTGGTACATTCAGGAAAATTCGTAAATTAATTGATTTAAAAGAATACTGAGACAAAATAAGCTAGAATCCAAAGTTCAACTAATGAAGGAGATTCGCAGAGGAGGAGCAGAGGAGCAATATTACTTTGATCAGAACGCATTTGTTCATAAAGCTAACTGGAATCTCCTCTTGTGCTTTGATTTCCAACTGTAATCTGTGTACAGTATTTTAAAGGATCGTCTCCTCTGCGCTCCGCTGGTTCACTCCGTCCCCACCGACCCCCAGCGACCACAGCCATACACACTCACCGAACTTTTGCGGCAACGGAAGATATTGCATCACTCCTCAGATTCTTGCTTTTGGACACGGCACTTCCCATGCTGAAGTGGAAACGACCCAGGATAGAAAACGCGGACCATTCCACAGACTGATAGGCGAGGGAGACGAACAGGGGAGAAAAACACCGCGCGGGGAATTAAGAACCATCCGTGGGCTCTCCAACGACTGGCGGCTATTTCATGCTGATCATAGTGATCTGTTGATAATAGAAGCTGAAGGTTCCAGAAGGATGCAGGCTGAGCGTGGAGCGCAGCAGCTCTGCCGGAGGATGAACGGAGTGCGGTGGTGCACTGCGCTCTCCTCTCCTCTCCTCATCCAACTGAAGCTTCCAGGAAGGAAATGGAGACCATAAAAGGAAGATCAACCCGCCTGCCTCGTGAACGGCGTGCACACGTGCGGGGTGGCCAATAACAGAAGATAAATATGCAGGTTGATTGGAAGTGAGCAGATTAGTCTACAAGCTCCCCTGGTGCCCTATTCTGGGAAAAAAACGCTGCAAAAGTAAGCTATAGGGCGCTCCTAAGGTTGACAAAACTTGACAAACTACCTCTAGGGTTCCCTTCCAGTGGAGAAAATATGATAAAGTGCCCTCTAGGGTGTAAATCCTTATCATGTTCCGGCTCTAAGTTTAGACAAAACAAGGGAGACTACACTGATAATGAAGGTTTTTAAAACAAAATAAATGTATTAAACATATATTAAAGGAGACATATTATACAAAATGCACCTTTTTAATGTTTGTACACACATATTTGGCCTACCAACCCAGAAACTGTGAAAAAAAGTAACTTTTTTTTTTTTCTTTTTCTCCCCTTCCTATGTAAGAAGCATAGCACCACCTCCCATCTGACTAACCACCTCCCACGGAGAAGAGCTGCCTTTGCTGCTGTCAGCCATGTTTGGCCTGCAAGCATAGAATAGAATAGAATGCCTTT
>NW_023339707.1:1361298-1362244 GCF_004916995.1 Morone saxatilis | reverse complement strand
TCCAATAGCAGTGCAAAAAAAAACTGTTTAAGAAATATAAAAATATACAGTATAAACATAAACATAGGACATAAGTAATAGTGCAAAAAAATAAAAATAAAAGCACTGGCTGTTTCTGAAAGCCTGGAGCCACAGCTGCCTTGATGTTCGCTGCAGGGACCAGCACAAAAGTCTGCATCTCCTCCTATCATATCAGAGGAAGATATACATACTTTATTTTGGATTATTTATTTATTTTTGAAATGTGACTGAAATGTTAACACACAAGGACTGCAAGTGCTTTCTCAAAGGAGTACCAGCTCATGGACCGATACGGACCGTCTGTCACCCAACTTCACACTTGGAAGCTGTAAGTTTTTCTCTATTTAATGTTGTTTTACTGTTTATTGTGTAGGTTAGCCTGCTGGACTTAGCTTCTGTGCAGCTAATGTGGCTAACATTGTAGTCACACTGGCTGGGCCGATGTCAGACTTTCTGTTGTAATATGATGGACAGTCAGAAGCTGTGTGACCGTTAAGCCTTGTGAGAAGCTAAAAATACCAGGAGTAGTAGGTTGGAGGCTGGTGAATGTTTTTCATGTTAGCACGACCTGGCTGTTTGTGGAGTCAAACAGCGACTAATAAAGGTTTTCTTATCCATATATTTAGCGTTTCTGCAGTACTGGTATTACTGATGATATAAGTGCAGGTCCAGTGTAACATCTCATACTCATATCATCTCCTATTGTATTATAAACACCAAGGCTCACTGCTAAATGCCTGTTTTTTTACCGGGAACTCATGTAATTCGTTTCTTCATCAATAATTGATTAAATAAATTACCTGTTATCATTATAGCACTGTGTGTAGCTGCTGCCATTAGCTAAACATTTGAGATAAAGTTGGTAACCTCAAACTGTTTCCTTCATAAAGAACAACACATCACTACAGTTAGCTGCAACAAGGGA
>NW_023339707.1:1358079-1361198 GCF_004916995.1 Morone saxatilis | reverse complement strand
ACATTAACTGGCTCTTCAAGAAAAGACACCCATGTCGTCACTGCCTTCAGTCTGCAGGCTTCAACTTAAGAGCAGGAGAAACTCAGGGTTAGTTGAAGAAAACCTGCCAGCGAGCAGGTTAGGTTCACGGAGTATGTTGCCAGGGTAACTGACTCAGAGTTAAGCTGAACTGGCTTTGTGAAACCGAAAAACCAGAGTTTCCCTCATATCAGGGTTAACTAAAGAGTTTTCACTAAACCTGCTTTCTGAAACGGGCCCCAGCTCTCTTCCTTTCCTCTTGGGGCAACAGCACACACTATGGTAGAGCTGGTCCGACTGATCTGGCTGGGTGGATCATTTTAAAGTCTGCTGCTCTTTAATCCAAACCCCACACTTCCTTTTCCAATGAAAGTTTATTTGTGTCATAGGTAATACGTATTTCAGCAATAAAGCCGAAAACAGATTAAAACAAAAACGGGGAAGTTTGAACACAAAAGTAGTGTAATCAGTAACACATTACTCTACACAGACAGTTTCTTTCATTGTAAAGTAACTTATTACTTTACAATGAAAGAAACTAGTAATATTACATTTTAAAAAGTAATTGCCCAAACTGTTGAAATCAGCAGATTGTAGAGTTGGTAGATCCTAAAACCCTATTAAATGGACCCCACCCCACCTCACCCTGGTTTCAGACACCCTTCTTTCTTGTATATGCTTTTCAGAGGTCTGTGCCTCTCACTTATATGATATTATATTATATGTTATACTGACTTGACTGACTGGTCATTATGTGCTGAGTTGGTATACACTGACAGTCTTGTTACAGTCCACTGTGCCCAAGCGCCTGATTAGCAGTGACATTCTGGGGGTTTTCTTCATATTAAAGTTAGGGATTCACAGGTTCAATCTAGAACTTGGGAGATTATGACAGGCAGACTGGAGCTGCACAGTGTCTGTCAATGCCTGCCTTTTGCTCAGTGAGAGGTAGACATATCGGTGTGAGTTCATGAAATCTGCAAGCATGCAATCTGAGCAGCATGTATATGATGTAGTCTGCGGGGGTGGAAGTAATGAAATACAACTACTGATGTTACTGTAATTAAGTCATTTTTTTGAGGTACTTGTTTCTTTAGTTGTTTTGAGTATTTTTATTATAATATTATGTATGTAGTATGAGTTATGTAATCTACTTTGTTACTTTTAAAATCTTAATTTGCCACTAAGTAGGCCTACAATTTTAACATCTGCCCCTTTCATCTGAATTTTTGTAGTCAGTCACCAGGTACACACAGGATGTGGAAGTGCCCCGAAGTACTACCCGATACCGATGTTAACAGAACAGCGCAGGACTTGGGGATAATTAAGTGACTGAAGTCTTAAACAGAAACCAAATGGAGACAGATTAGGCCCTTAATGCCTGGCTGTTTGTTTGTGGTGCATTGGAAGAAATTGATACTAACTGCATGTGTTCTACCCTTGTTCAAAATAAGTTTTAGTGCTTTTAGCAGACAAATGTCCTGCTTTATCTGTTTATTTGTTTAGAAAACAAATTGCTTACTTTGATCCATTAGTACCTTTTATTATCAGAGAAATGTGCTGCCTTCCATTAAATGCCTAATACTAGTATTAGTAGTTTTTGAGAAGAATACTTTGTACTTTTACGTACACTATGTAAGTCAAGTGAAACCAGGAAAAAAGACAAAGGACGTCCCGGAGGGGCTGCAAGTTGAAACGCAGCGTTACCTGAATAAAATTACAGATTTCTCTGAGTTTGAACATTGTTAGAAACATTTGGGATAATAGAAGTGTTTTTTTTAACACTAGTAGTTTTACTTGTATTTGAGTAATACTCAGTAATATTTTCAGTGAGTAACAGTACTTATAGCCTACAGAATTTTCAGCCAAAAAACTAATAGAACAATGAGAAGAAAACACTGAATTTGTCAAAAGCCTATTTAATATGTTTTAAAAATATATATAATACAGACAGAGAATCAGATAAAAAATTGCTACAAATATCAGGAAAACTCATTTCTGGTCAATATTGACACAAACTTCCTGTAGTTATTGTGTTCACTGTTTGGGTTTATTGTCTATTTATATCAAATGGCCATGAAATATGTCACTGTCAGTTTGTTCAATACCAGAAAATAGCTCCCTTAAGGAATAAGGTTGGGAACCTTTAGTAGACAGGTGAATGGATATCATGGATAAGGCTGAAACCACGTTACCTGGAGGCTATATTTACTACACCCGAAACGTTCAAAGGAATGACAAGGAATTGTTTGGCTTATAACTGTTTGAGACACTTCCCTCTGGCAAACCTCCCGCCAAAAGAACTGTTTTCTGCAGCTAACCTTATCAAAAGCTCTGGGAACCCCACTGACACAGACTCTTAAAATAACCACCCACCCTGAAGCTATATGTTACAATAATGCACTTTTTTATCTTTGCACATTGCACACCGCTAACTTGCAGATTTCTCTGACAAGTTTTTGCACATTTCACATATTTAAGTATCTGGCCATATTGTACATATTGTCTCTATTTTTATCTTTCTATCTATTTATATTTTTATGTTTAATTGTAATGCACCAACTTACCAAGGCAAAAATTCCTTGGTGCTACTTGGCGATAAACCTGATTCGGATTCTGCCTGACAGTAAACTGCAACATAATGTATGGACAGTGGTGGACTGTGTGAGGGGCACGGGTGACAAAGATAAAAAGGGGCACCAGCATGCAGAAAGTTGTGATGCATTTATGAAACAGCGTAATTAGGGTTAGGATTATGATGACCTCTCCCACTCTGGTTGTTTCCCCTTCTTCTGTGCAGGAGACAGAGTGGCAGGGTTGTGGCTTGTGGATGAGCGACACCTGAGTTAACTTGCTCCCTGATAGCTAGGCTATATAGGGAGCTGATAGTTATGTCTCTCTCCTCCCAGCCAGCAGGTTCTTGGTCTGTTTGTATTTTGGGTTTACTTAGATTTGTTTTTCGCATAACCTTTTTTCCTACACCACACACACACAATCTCTACTACTGACAACACTGATGTACATATTTTCATACTTGGTGTATAGTTTAAAGGAGATATAATATGCCCCTTTCCAGGTTCATAATTGTATTTTGTGGCTCT
>NW_023339707.1:1357792-1358015 GCF_004916995.1 Morone saxatilis | reverse complement strand
GCCTATAGCTGAAGCACCTCTTTTCAACCTCTGTCTGAAACGCTCTGTTTGAGCTCCTGTCTCTTTAAGGCCCCCCTCCTAAAAAGCCCAGTCTGCTCTGACTGGTCAGCATTATGACGAGGCCGTAGCATCCATAGATTATATTATTATTATATTATATTATTATTATATTAATATTATATTATTATTGTTATTATTATAATTACATCACTATCATCATTAT
>NW_023339707.1:1357313-1357692 GCF_004916995.1 Morone saxatilis | reverse complement strand
AACACGAAAAAGTAGTTTTTGGACATTTCGCACTCTAGCGAAAACAAAATTATAGGCGGAAATGGGCATGGCCTATACCGGGAGATGCAGCTTCATTCACCGAACACGTGGATATAAGGTTTTTGAATGTGCGACAAACGATGCAGGAGTTATTAAGAATCTAAAAAGTCAACGCACTTTTATTAATAGTAGCACCACCTACTGACCGACCCAAAAGTGACGCATAGAATATCAAATTTTTCACCAGGCTTGACAACGTTGGCAAATAAAATCCGACATTCGTATATGTTCAGGGGGTCAAAAATGCTGTCAACGTTCTGAAAAAAAAAATAAGAAGAAATCGAGCAAAAACAATAGGGAGCTCAGTGCATCATGGGAA
>NW_023339707.1:1356335-1357303 GCF_004916995.1 Morone saxatilis | reverse complement strand
ATAGTCTAGGCCTATAGCAACATAACTAAGGGATGGTTCAGGACTCATCTAAGCCAGCTCTAACTATAAGCTTTATCAAAGAGAAAATGATTAGCTCCGTAAACAGTTGCCTCATGTGTTTATGGTCTCAGTCTCTAGTCCTTTTCCATACAGCTGATGTTCATTGAGTAAATGATGGTCCCAAATAGACGATAAAGCTTTAAGTCAGTTTCAGTGATTCCGTCCACCTCAACGCACCAAACTCAGATCAAACTGTCAAACTAGACTTCTACTAGGATTTTCCATGTACACAGCCTGTACATTCAAGTTTTCATTACTGTCCTCTCTCCCGTGACTGCTGCATTTTACAGCCCTGTATACCTTCTACAGCAGCATGGTATATCACAGCTATAAACTTGTTTTATCATGGGAGAGAGTCATTCATGGCTACAGAACATAATCATGTCATTCCTTACTCTCCTGCCCTACACACACCCATTCCCATGTATATTATCGTTTTGCTGTGTTATTCCATGTTGTTATGGTCTATATGGGATTTTACATGAAAGGGTTTTCAGTGCTGCTGTTATGATGTATTCACAAAGTGTGGGCACAATGGGAAGAACAGGAAAACCCTGTTACTCTGACCTGAGAGTGACCTGAGTTCATGCATTACTGTGTGTTCAGACCATCAACATATCTAAAGATGGACGTTGTGTGCCCACTTCCTCCCACTGTACAAAAATTAAGCGAAAATATCCCGGATACAGCTATCTTGAGATAAGATAGTTAATGAACCTTGATACAGCAATTTAACTTAACTTGAGCTTGGCCATTGCATCTGCAAGAATATTTGAATCCATTTTTAAAATGTTATTCATCAAGTAGCAGATATTTTCATATGTCCTAGCCAGAGCCTACGGGTGGATGCTGGGGTGATGGTGGGGCTTACAGCGCAGCAGGTAGCAATAGCTTACAGAGCAGCAGGC
>NW_023339707.1:1355752-1356290 GCF_004916995.1 Morone saxatilis | reverse complement strand
TTAAATAGACCGCTAGATTGGAAGGGTGCGCTTGTTTAGTGATTATGGAGTGGGGCATGTCATGTGTGTTTAGCAGCGCAGCTCGAGTTGACTGCCTGAACTAGCTCGCAGGCTTCGCTCCATTTATATTCTACAGGTTGGCCTCTACTTAAAATTCAATGCAGGATCCGCTGACAGTTGCATAGTTGTCGATGTATACAGTGGCATGGGCATACTAAACAACTTGAACAGATTTGTAATGGAGGGGGTTATCAGGTATACACACACTACTGTGTACATCACTGCTCTGGACATATAAAATCCCCCACTACATGGAGCTGATATGGCTGTAGGAGAAATGTGGTATACTTTTAGTTGAAAAATTAAAAGTTACAGGTTACAGGTCAGTTTAAAGCTTTAAAACGTTCCTTCACCTGGTTGTTGTGGTTTTAAAGCAAGCCTCTGTCATTCTCACTCTGCACACCGTGCACCTGTTCTATCTAACTTTGTGCTCCAGGTCAGAACAAGTGCATTATGCTTTACAGCAGCAGTCACACAC
>NW_023339707.1:1355388-1355681 GCF_004916995.1 Morone saxatilis | reverse complement strand
TTTTCTGGTTTTCCCTCTGATGTAATAGCCAGCTGTTTTCATCAAAAATACACTAAAACCCTGCTGTATGCTACTAACTGGCAAACAAAGTTAGCAACTATCTGATAAACATAATGGAGCATCTTTTTGCCAAAGATTGTTCACTCAGGAGTGGGCTGCCCCCTAACAGTAGACTAAACTGAGAATTGCTAGAATATTCTTAGTTAACCCACTTTTAATTATATTCATATACAGTGCTGCTGTATATGAACCTCCTGAGCATTTTGGAATTTTCTATTGTTTTACCATTATTT
>NW_023339707.1:1355058-1355345 GCF_004916995.1 Morone saxatilis | reverse complement strand
ATGTTTATCAATTCCATATACTTCTTTAAAGGATACTGCAGGGTCTGAGTCTTTCTCTTTGCTATTTTTAGTTTTTGTTTGCCATCTAGCAGCAGCATTGATGAATAAAATATACTTGTTGCTGTATAACCTATTCATCTATGACTGGAACTCTGATGAAGAAAGCTCAAATCTACGGCAGTGCACCTTAGGGTTTTTTTATACTCAAATAAAACATGGCACATAAAAACTTTTACTTTGTGTAATATTTGCTGAAACTTTTATAATATCCTGACAGTAGTACATGA
>NW_023339707.1:1341775-1354958 GCF_004916995.1 Morone saxatilis | reverse complement strand
ATATGAGTTTCACTTTCTGAAATTATTGACAAAAAATATTGAACTTTTCACGATATTCAAATTTTTTGAGCTGTACCTGTACTGTCTTTACTTCCCCAAAGAACGAAGGACAGTACAACATGTGTGGCTTCATGCCCATCTGCAGAGAGGATAAAAGCGGTAAACTGTGAAACCGAGACAGCCAGTATGCGTCCGTCTGTGGCACTTCCTCACAGGTTAGTTAATGATGTTACTGAGTCAGTGTGAGCAGATTGTGTCTGTAGATTGAAGACAATCAGTAAAGAGTCTTAGTGATGGTGTAAATAATGTTTTTTCTGTTAAAAAAAAAAAAAGTGTCATTACCATAAAACACCTGCTATTAGAATAGAGTTTGGTTTGACCGAGGGTATTATAACCTTAATTAAAAAATTAAAAAAACTTCTGAATCTTAAAATCGAAATTTTAAACTACAGATAACATAAAGCTGCTTAGGACTCTGTATAACAAGCCCAAATCCACTCACGTCACTCACCTACACAAAACGTGTAGAATCCTTTTTCCACGGTATACCAAATGAGAACAAGGTTCTCAGTGGTAAGACATTAGGATGTGGTGGTTTTGCACATCACCAAAGATATGGTGTCTTTTGTAGAGATTTTATTTTCACCTAAAAGGGGGCAGGGGCATGACGCAATGGGCCATCACTAACCACACAAACACCATACCTCTGACTGTAGCTGCTGCAGGGCGGACTGTGTCTGCTGTAGAAGGGTGGCAACATCAGCAGCCTCCTCTCTACTCGGCTTAGAGGACGACTTGCTGCCCTTTCGTAAAGCCCTGTGAGTCGGGGGAAAAGCAGCAGAGGAGGTCAGAGAGGAGACTAATATCAAACTACTACTACAACTCACTTTTTGGAAGTCCAGTTAAGACAGAATGCTAACATGCAGACATAAGGGCGGGATATAATATGTGTACAAAGGAGACAGCATGCTTACTTGATGTGTGCAGGCCAGGGGTCGAGCGCGGGGTTGAGCATTTGTGTGAGGTGAGGCAGGTTCTCAGCAGCATAGAGCTCATTTAGTAGCATCTCTGCATCCATTCTGGGCCCAGCTGCCTTCTTGCAGCCTGGGACTAGAGTTAAAAGCTGCTCTAGGAACTGAAGCTGCCTTTGAGGACTTGCACCACCCTGGGAAATTAGACATAACGGGACATTTTCAGTTTATTGTGACAATGCGTATCTTTAATCTGTAAATCAATTAGATCTACACTAGTTTTATGCAACCTCTCCGATCAGGTCCAGGTCATCTGCTTTGCACAGCATCAGCTCCTGCCCAAGCACAGCTATTTCTGTTTGTAGAAAACAGACCACAGCATTTTAGTCTGAAGGATACAGAACTATAAGTATAAAGTACTCTGCATATGTGCACTCTCACTGAGATGTTTATGCATATTATTGCATTTATTCATCCATAAGGTACATACATAAGACAACAATACCTTTACACAAAACATCTGGGTCTTTGGATCTCATTGACATCGTCTTGGAATTGCCAAAGTTTGGGTTGATACTGTGTGACAAGGCAGAGGGATTAATACAAATTAGCTTTGATAGCTGAGAGCAGGGCTGATGTTCTATGTATTCTACCTGCTGCAGATCCATGCCAGTATGTTGGTGCGGTGCTCAGAGGGAACACACAGAAGCTGCAGCATGCTGTCTGCCTCCTGTAGGTCCACACCTTCCACCAAGGGACAAGACACAGCCTCAACAAAGACAAAACAGAGACAATGTTACCATATTCACTTTTCATTCAGTAGTACATGGCTGAAACAACTGAGGCAATATTGTTTCTGCTGTGAACAGGCCAGATGTGTTTACTGTGTAACAGTTATAGCTTTAGAATGTCATTTTCTGGTGTTTATATTCTACTACAGTATACTACTATTTGAAAATAAGCCTTCGCTGTATACATGATGGCAAATACTGTGATGCACCATGAAACAGCCAGAATCTTATAAAGTACAGTGATTCCCCAACACAAATACAGAGTACCGCAGTAACAAGCCAGCTCTGACCCTGCTTTATCCATGTCACATACTGAGACTCTTTAAGGTTTTGGTTACGGTAGACTGCTGAGTGTTTTGGATGTAAAAAAAAGTAACCTTTGCAAAAATGTAACAGAATGATACAAAAACGTTTACATGGCAATAAAGTTGTTGTGAATTGCAGGCATCATAAAGCCCAAACAGTATAGGCTTATCTCTATAAAGTGGTGCAAAAAGCTTTATGTGGAGAAAGCTCCAACTCCGAATCAAGTCTTCCTTGAAAAGAGAAATGTCTTTTCTTATTTTTGTAAATAATGTTTGGTTATTAGCTTTAAACTGTGTTGTGAACTCAGCCCTGTGGGTTCTGTAGGGAATGCTGTGTCAACGACTCACGTAGAAACCGAGAGCTAAACTAACCGGTAGTGACCAAGAGAAAAAAATAACCTTCCGAAAAGTGCGTATTTGTAATGTTATTTCGAATTATTTAAACTTCTTTTACCTGCAGTGTAGCATACACATGTCGTACAAGTTGTTCTTGTTTCAAAGCACCCGCCATTTTACGAACAAATCTCTTCTGCTGCTGCTGCTCTATGGCGAAGGCTTCTTCTTCTGCTGCTCAAATATGCGCCACACTAGACAACGGCGTATTGATGCCCTCTACAGGTCACCTGCAGAAACTCTTAAAAACAGCTATTTAACTGTGTAGGACGTTTGTATGTATATTAATATTTTATAAAGAAATCTGGCATTCATGTCTCACAAAATGAGCATATACTGTAATTAATACATCTGGCATTATATCTTTATCACCCTGCAGCTCCAGTATCTATGGTTACTGTAAATAATTAAAAAGATTTCTGTTGATGGCAATTCCATCTTCATCAAAAAAACAACAACAACACCTTAATCAGGAACTCACCCATCCTAAGAACAATAGTGCATGTTCAATGTAAATGGACAGACCTGGCTTATGTTGGTAGAACACTGAATGCTGTATTTACTGTCCCCTACAAATATGTGTTGGCTACATTTGAAAAACTAACCAAAACCATCAACTTATATAAACTCTTTGACTCTCTCCTTACTTAGATTAACCTCTTGTTTGTTTGTTTGTTTTGTGTTTTATGCATTTTCTTTTTTCTCATTTGTTTGTGTTTTTCAATAAAGTTTAAAAAGAAAGAAACTCTTGCTTATACTTTGAAGTTTGAAGTGAGCATCTTTAACGTTGCATTACTGCCCCCTTCTGGATTTATTCTTCCCCAATGTCCGTTTCTTTTAAGTCGTGTAACGTTAATAAGTTGCCCCCAAAAGACCTCATTAAGTTGTCTTAGAAACAATTTAATTAAATTCTTATTTTTAAAATGTAGATTATTTGATTATATTATATCAACTTTAAACAGCTGAACACACTCAATATTCACAGAGCCTTCACTGTCTAAAACTGCATTAGCAAAGTTCAAACAACCAAAGAGCTAAGAACAATGACAAAAAACACTGCATCTGTTAAAAAAGAAGCCTATTAAGTATGTTTGACTGTTAGAAGTACATAATACATAGTAATACAGACAGAGAATTCATCCAAATGTCTCTGGTTTTACACAAACTTCCTGCAGTCATTGTGTTCACTGTCTGGGTTCATTGTTCTCTGCTGTTACTGTAATACATTTAATATAATAAGAAATATCCATAAAATATGTCACTCATCAGGAGTAGTCAGTTTACTCAATGACAGAAAATAGGTCGCTCAAGGAAAAAGGTTGGAACCACTGCTCCAGTCCAGCAGGTGGCCCGTTAATGCACCGGTTTCGCCAAACTGCTTCAAACCCAGGGAGGAGGAGAGAGAAAAGAGAAGACAGAAGAAGAAGAAGAAGAAGATTAAACATGTCATTTCCGGGATGCGATACACTCGTTAGCTAGCTGCGAACGGTCTGCAGCTGTTTGGTTTCTGTGGCTGTTTCTGTGACAGTGGCTGGTCTCAGAGCAGCACTTTGTCGGCGTATAACGGCTTTATGCGTATAAGGCGTTAACGTGAGTCTACCGTTCGCCTCTCCCGCCATTAAAATGAAGAAAAAGAGCTCTGCGAAAAAACGCCATGTGGTGGCATGGGTCAACAAAGCCGAGTGGGATCAGGTTCTGGAGTATCTGTACTCGAAGGACCCCGCCTTACAGAGGTACGCACTGCAGAGGGTGTCAGCTTGGAAAGGCCGGTACGCCAGCAGCACCCCGGTGGCGGTGGAGTGCACGGCGGACCTGGTGAGGTGCCAGGTGCTGGACAGGTCCGGGCAGCTGGACGGGGATGACCTGGTTCTGCTTTACGGAGCGGCTCTGGTGAGGTTCGTCAATCTGATCACCGAGAAACAGCAGGGCAGGACCGCCCGGCCGCTCCGGAGGCTGGCTGGGAACCTGAACATCCCAGAGTGGGTTGTGGACCTGAGGCATGATTTCACACACCGGAAGCTGCCTACCTTGAAATGGTGTCGAAAAGGATGCAAGGTGGTTCTGGAGTGGCTCCAGCAGGAGTACTGGTCCAGGCAGTTGGGCGGAGCGCCTAACGAGGACTGGGAATCCCAGTCTGATGGGGAGGATGAAGAGGTTGACCTAAAACGACAGGAGGATGAGCTCATTGCCAGGCAGAAAGGAATGGAAGCCTATAAGAGTGCACGGGAGCTTCTGATATCCTTTGAGAAGGAGCAGTACCAGGCTTTTGACGGGCTTCCAGAAGAAAAAGACAGGAGCCCATGGCCGGCCCCCTTTGCAGACATGAGCTGGTTACTTGGGGAGATCAAACAGTTTGCGTTGGAGTCAAGTGAACTGCTGATTGATGTGTTGTTGGAAGATGGATTTCTGGTTCCTACTGTTGAGCAACTGGAAACATTAGGCTGTGACACTTATGACAACACCAGTCCCACTAAAACCACACTCCCTCAGACCTTCCTGCGTTTTTGGCTGCCCCTCCTGAAGATGCTCAACTCCCCGTCCTTCATTCACCTCCTCCTGGAGAAGCTGTTTGTCGAGCTGAAGCAGCTTACCACAGAGCCCAATAATCAACGGGCGTTCTACATTTCTGCCTGGATTTCAGAAGTCCTCTACTGTAACAGCAACAAATTTGAGTTCCATTTTGAAACAAAGGGGCAGAAGAAGGCCAGGATGAAGGACAGGATTTTTGTGAACCGCATCCAGCTGAGGTGGCAGCAGCTGCTTGCAGCATGCCTGGATGCTCCCTGTGCCAGCACGCCTCATTTGCTCCAGTTAATCCTGGATGACATGGAGCATCCTCTTCCTCTAGAGACCCGGCAGAGGCTGCTCAAGCTCTGCTCCATCTACACACAGACTGCGTGTGCAGAATTTGACACTTCTCCGCGGCAGAAACCACAGCCCATATACACACTGGAGAGTTTGCACGAGAAGCTGCAGCTTTCACGGCGCCACAGCCATCCCTGGCGTTCCACTGCTGACCCGGAGAGGAGCGAGTCCTCCCAGGAGTACAATGGGACAGATGCTCAGGCTGAAAAGGCAAAGTTGCTCAGAGGTTCTCCGTGGCATGTGTGCGTTGATAAGGTTTTGTGGAAGAACTATCCTCTTGGTAAAGTCCCTGGACAGTCAGATGACCCTTCATGCCTCATGGTGGAAAACTACTCAACAATGACTGTGTTTGACCAGCCGGTGGAGATGGAAAACAACACATCACACAACATCCCAGGAGCGTCTGCAGCAGTGAGGACAGCTGATGGCCTTTTGTGGAACCACAGTGATGTTAACAGGCTGAAATCTGGACTGCAACTATTTTGAGACATGATGTAATGCTGTAAAATATAAGCCTTAAGCTGCTGGCACATTATTAAACTGGTGCTCTCTGTTGTTGTGACACTTGGAAAGAAGAAAAAGTGTAAACTGAATTTGTTGCACGATAAAACAAAAGCAGTGGATTAATCAATAAAAAAAATGGTGTCGAATTATAATTTCCCAGAGCCTAAAGTGATGTTTTCAGATTACTTGTTTTATTCAACCAACAGTCCAAAAGCCAAGTTTTCACATGTTTCTGTCATTTTCTAGACAAAACAATTGTTAAAAAAAGAATCCGCTGAGTCATTGATATTAAATAACTTTTCTTTATTGTTGTTAATGTAAAAGCCTTCATGTGCTCCGTCTACAATATTTTTAATATGTGGCTAAGACAAAAGTGCAGCTAGTACAGACATGTAACACATAAAACAAACTGAGGAAAGAATGAGAGAATAGGGTATAGTTCATTCAATATGATTAGGAGTACAGTGAGTTTGTTTTTCTTCTTAAACCTGTCACGCTAATGGTTTTTGATGCCTTTCAGTTAAAATCCCTGGCAAAAAGAATTTCCCCATTGGGGATTAATAAAAAATAACATCTTTTGCGCACTTATGTTCAATAAAACTTGTTTCTACTAAAGGAGTATGATTGTGTTCATTCAGAGTGTAAGATGCTGAATTGCAACATATAAAGACACAAAAAAGATATCTAGCCTTTCTGTTTTATATACTGCATCTCTATATCTGTAAATGAAAACAGCTAATTAGGACAAAGGAGTTGAATGATAGAGTACATAGTAAATACGAAACAAAGCACAATTTAACAGCAGAGATTTTGACATATTCCTGAAAAAGGGCAAAATGCAATACTTTTATGAAGCTTATCATTTCTCTTGAGACTGTCAGACGGGTAACTGGTCATTTCTAAGGATTTTATGTCTTTTTTTATATTAAAGTAAAAATTGGACAACAATATATAGCAAGTAGATACATCATTTAGTAGACTCCTTCGGAAATAGGGCACACAATGTAAACCAGATTATAATCTAATAAAAGACAAAGAATAAAATAGTAAAGAGGGTCTATTCTTCTCAGAAAAAACACAAATAAGGTTGTGTCCAAATGCAATATCAGAGTGAACACTTTTGACAGTGTACTTGCCCACTGAGCAGAGTTCAGTAGGACTTTTATTTTGAACAGTTTGTCCGGAAGTGTCTTAGAGCGGCTGAACGACGTATTCAGTGTGTTCAGTCGTTGAACGCGCCATAACTGTTAGCGAGCTGTGAGCGATTGAGAAAACATTGTGTAACCAGCCCGGTTTCATCACAGGACTCCGTTCTAGTGCTGTATTATCGCATTCATTCTTCAAACGGGACGGTAAGTTGTTGGTTGAAGAAGTAACGTTACCGGTAAACGCTGCTGCGTCATTCGTGAGTTCTGTTCGTTAGCGCCGCATGGCTTTAGTTCACGTTAGCCAGCAGGTTTAGTTGCTGTTAACGAAACTGTGCGGACACACGCCGGTAACATAGTTAATGTTAGTCAGGGCAATGCTATTGACCTAACCAGAACACCCATACATTATTTCTGTCAGCCACATTCAACTAGCGTTAGCCCGACGCTGACGCCACTGTGCTGCTTGCACAAATAAGGCCTTGTTAGCTAGTGTAGGTCGCTAAGGTTAGGTAACTTAAGGTTACGAATAACTATTGTAATTCTTTGTGAATGCACAAATTGAATCTGAATTGCTGTAGTGGATAGGGATATGTATTGTGAGGTTTATGTATAAGAGGGTTAATTTATTGTTAAGCATCGTATAGTGCTAATGCTAGTGCTCTGGGGCCTGGCTTAAGCAGCAAGTCAGTTACGTTGCTGATACGTTCAGCCAACACACATCACTGCTTTTACTGCGCCTGTAAGAAAATGGTGGATGTCGGGAGGTCTAACGGATTTGAGTTATTCATACTACTACTACTAGAACATACTTTCTATTGATATGTAACGTTTCATGCCTGAATAATCAACTTGATTTAGTATTAAGACTAACACTCGCACTAGAACGATACCCCACTCGCTCCACATTGATTTGTCCATAGTTAAATTCCACAGCTTATTACTGGTCTGTTTATCTTATGAAATCGTGCAATGCATTTTACAATATAAATTAAACTGTTAACATCCTTTATTGTCATACACTAGACTGAAATTAGTAGGATTACTCAATAAATGTCCATTTTCTTTGTCCTCACAGGTGACGAATCACAAGTCTTCTGGACAGCACCCTTGCAGTATAACAACTGTTAAACCACAATGATCACCAGAAGAAGAGGCCGCACTGTGAACACAGAGGTGCAGTCTCTGGAGGTCGAAGTGGTAGATAGGGTGGAAACTGCCGACCATCTCCCAAGTCCATCTGAGGGGTTCCCTGCAGACGATATGGACGCCGCTGGAATAGAGCTGGAGGACCTATTTGAAATTGAAGACTTTAAATGGACATTTGATAGAGATACAGCCTCTCCACTCTTTGATATTGAGTTGGCAGATCTCAGTGTGCGTGGTGCCAGGGATCAAGATTCCGGGATTGAAGCCTCAATAGCCTCGTCTCCAGAGAGAATGTCATCTGACCTGAAGATCAAGAACAGACTAAACCAGTCAAGCCACATGATCAACAAAAATGCCATCGCTGCCAGATTGAATCGTCAAAAGAAGAAAGAATATGTCAACAGCCTGGAGAAGAAAGTTGGTATCCTGTCAACGGAAAACAACGCGCTCAAACAGGAAAATTCTCAGCTGACCAAGAGAGTGGAGGAGTTGGAAGATGAGACCAGGTACCTGAGGGCTGTGCTGGCCAATGAGAGCATGTTAGCCCAGCTCTTGTCCAGGCTGAGCGGTGTGAATGGGATGAAATTATCTTCCTCGCTTTTCCAGGGGCCCGACTCAAACGACCACGACTATGCCTTACCCAGGAAGCGTGTGAAAGTGGAGGAGAAAGAGACATCTGGTGGCGTGTGTCTGCACGTGGACAAGAACCATGTCTCGGTGGAGTTCTGCACTAAGTGTGCAGAGAGTGCAAGCACGTCGCTCAAAATGTAGGGTCAAGTACTTATCTCTGTTTTCAGATATTGAGACTGAACTTGATATGGCTCAGTGTACTGAACATCATGAGGGTGGATGAACACTGTTGAAGTAGTTAAACCTGCTAAGAACTGCTGAATGTGCATGTGTTTCTGTGTGATGATGGATTTGAGTACACGTTACTGCTAAACCTTGTTGACAGTTTCTTCTAGGTAATGGTTGATCCACCATGCGGGATGAGTGGCTTTCTGAACACCTTTACCTTCTTGGCTCCATGGTAAGGATCAGACAAGAAAATCCTTTGTTTTGTTTTACATAGGCTTGTTCAGCAGCGACTTCAGTACTTGTATAGTTCCTGCTTCAGTTAGTGGATTTTAAGTACTTTAATCATTTCTTTCTTTATGGTTTGTTGTTCTAGGAAATGATTGGATTTTAGTTAACATGTAACAAAGACTTAACTTGTAATTAAGTGTTAAAGCAAAGTGTCCTGAATGTTAAGATGAAGGTGAAGGTCCACAAAGAGCGATCTTAGAGTAGCCTTCAAATTGGAAATGCAATAATCTGTGGGCAAAGATAAGTCTGTATATACTTTCTTTTGGGAAGAATCAAGCTCTTTGTGAACCAGCACCAGTGTACAAAAGAATACTTTTCATTTAGCGCCACCTATTTTTCTTTATGCTAAAGTGGATTCTGCTGGTGGAAGGTGAAGAGGCTGGACAAGCAACTGCCCAACGAGGCCTGGTATTTTTTTAAAGGTAGTATCGGTAACAAATGGTATACGTTAAATTCTATTTTCCCAATACTCCACAACATCTGTAGCTGTAGATCCTGTCAGCGTAGCTCATACAACATTTTTGCAAGGCTGACTACAGTTGCTCCATTACTTGGAGAAAGGCTACTGGAGGCTTAATAGTCTATTAATTATGTGTTCTATATATTGACATATTGGAATGTGTTAATAAATACATCCAAAATGAGATGCTTTAAGTGGTGACATTGCCAGTTTTGATCAAGTGTAACAAAATGTAAATGTGTATATAACTGTATTGTTTGAGGTTAATTACCTTTGAGAAATGTTGGACAAATAAATCATATTTTCGTTATGTTTGAGTTACAAATATCTATGTGTCTTGCTCTGTACTTTTGATATTAATGCATCTCTTTTTCTCTTTCTGAACAGCAAGCTCTCTGCCGATAAAGGTCTTACTTTTCCTGAACATTTGGGTCAAGTCTGGTAAAGGTTGTCAAAACGAATGATGAGACCTCATTTGATGGAAGTACAAAGTACGCAGTATAAGAGGTGGTTAATCTTCCCGCCCACGTTTTAGCCCATTTACTTCAAATCATACAGTCAGTCATTTATCAATGCTTTCTTTTATGGGCCCGGTCAGTCTGCTTTAAGCTGTACTATGCCAAGCCTTGATGGCTGGAGTGCCACTTAAGTCTATATTAAATGCATAATTATACCTATGAAATACACCCTGAAATCAATAAATGAGGCAATAAATAAATATAGAAATGAGTCACTTTGGTAACACTAGGATGGATTAGGGTAGTCAGCCTACAGATAGTTTGGAGTATTTAACATTTCAACAGTTTGGATTTGTAGATGTTTAACAGATCATGGAGTATATGTGACAGTTCATGAATATACCCCAACAAAGATGTTTGTTGTGCCTAAAACGGGTAGACAACCTGCAGCTCTTCAGCCCCTCTCCACAGGCTCCCTGTGGCTTTGAAAACCAGTTAAAAGTTTAGAAGTAAATAACTTCATAATTTTTTAACATTTTCATCTATTGTTGGCCTAAAGTGATTTTTTTTTTTTTACTCCAATTGTTAAAAAACAACATGTGTAGCCAGTACCTCAGTCTCAGAGGAAAATGGAGAAGTTAACAATGCATGGACAGACCTGTTTGCTTTGGCCACCAACACTGCTGGCTTATCACTGTACTCATCGTGCTTGATCTGTGGTGAGAACTTGTACTGCTCTATAAACGATCAGTAAGCATAATATCCAAATAAAGTGTTTCCCTTCACATTTATTTATTTCAGGCGACTTAATTTGAATAATGTTGAATAACATTTATTTATTGCCTCTTTGATTTTCATCTGTTATATTCAAATGAAAGGGGTGTGGTTATGTGACATTCAGCCCAAAGCGGAAAGACCGAACACAGCCTCCGAGACAAGCGGTGTCCAGGTTGACAACAGGATGCTCCTTGCATCATGCTGTGTCAATTCTCTGTGATTTACAGAATTTTCTGATGGACAGAAAGTTAGCTCAGTTAGCCATTCAGCCAGCTGTCCTGTTGGCTGACTGCCTGTGCTGGGAGCTCAGAGCACCAGGGGAGTTGGTGTTTACACCTCTATGAGGATACTAACAGCTCACTAGCCAGCAGCTACAGTTGGCAGCAGTTGGAGGTTACTTTGGCAACAATTAAAGCTATCTGTCAGGAAACAGCATAAATCACCAAGAGTTGAGGCAGAGCGGGATGCCAGAAGCCAGACCTAGCAAGAAAACCACCTCAGTACAGTATTCCCTGTAGTCAAACTGGCTTCCATCTGCCTCAGACTGTTCAGGCTAACTTCCTTGGTCTGAATCTGTCAGATACCACAGCCCATTCATTTAAATGTATGAGGAAAATTAAGAGCTGGGAAATAAATGGCAATATGGAATAAAACTCCTAAAATTAATCAATTAGTTAATTTTAAAATAAAAACCTACCTAACCTGATTTACTTATTTATATTTATTTATATATATGTACACATACACACACTTTCTCATTTATATTTTTCAGTCATATTTAATACTGACTTAAATGGCATTCCATATTGATCAGTCTGACAAGTTGTGTGGCGATTACCAATCTCATTCAGCCAATTCCTGTGAATTCTCTGCTACCGTGCATTCTTGTCCAATCACAACCTTTCCACAAACTTGGCCAATCGTAGTTTCCTGTGCAAAACATTCAGCTTTATTTCACCAAACTCACTTACTTGGTTCTAGCTGTGAAGTTGAAGATGTGTGGAGCAAGCGTCTCACATTGACCCCCTCTGACCCTGAGTTTATTCCCATTGGAACAAGTGGACTTGTTTTGCAATTTACTTTCTCCCTCAATTTCATTGTAAACAAAACGGAACCCATCGAAGCATACATCAGTGTTTTTAGGAAAGCTGTTTCACAGTTTCTAAAAGTTTATCTTCACATACTGGTTTGTGACTAGCACACTTCTAACACATATTCAAGGTGAACAACTTTACCTGTGCTGTGTGGCGCAGTGGAAAAATGCATTGTCAGCACGGGTCCACTGCTCGTGGCTGGTCATGGCTTGGTGCGACTTAACCACCCCATGTGCACAGACCTACAACACGCTTACTGTTTGGAAGTCTCCAAAAACATTTGTTTTATAGACTTTTGATTCAGATTCAAAGGAGTAGTTCAGCATTTTTGGGAAAGCTGTCCTGGTTCTGTCCAAGGGTATAAAGAATCAACCTACCAATGTATACAGATTGGCACCCAGTGACACCCCACCTAAAACCAAAAAAACATTTTTGTTTTTGGATATCAGTTTTTATACAGATTAAACACAGATGTAGATATACACACTATGTTCACACTGCAGTGTCCCACAAAAGGTTTTTTTGCTTGTATGTGACTCAGATCTGATTTGTTGACAGTGTGAACAGCACCAATCATGTGGAAGCAGATCTTTTCATTTCTATTTCATTTTTGCCACTATATTTCATAGTTCATCATGCAGGTCTCTTCAGGACTGAGACCTGTTCACACTGGATATGGGCCACATTTAACAAATGTACAAAATAAAACAACAGATGCATAACGGCCAGACCAAAAACTGAACTGAGCAGTAAGGCCTGCAGTCTGAACATAGCCCGAGTGAGGTAATTAGTGTTTTTTTTTTTTTGGTTTTTTTTAGGACAAAGCCATACTGGCTGTTTCCAGTCTTTATGCTAAGCTAGGCAGAAGGCAGAAGAAGAGTCCATAAGTTTTTAAAGACCACCAACAGTTTTGCAGATTGATTTGCTAATGAGCGTACAAACTGTTAATTGTTTGGATTGCTCATTAACGTCATCAGGTGCTGATTGCCAGACCTCAACAGATTCCAAAAGCTACTAAATGCTTTTTTTACAAACAGTTTCAGTGTGCATTAAATGCTGAGCCATTTGTTATGGTTTAAATGCAGTATTACAATTTGATTAACAAGTAGGCATTCAATATATAATATATATATATATATATATATATATATATATGATTTTGGCTTGGCTTAGAAATGATTCACA
>NW_023339707.1:1340968-1341675 GCF_004916995.1 Morone saxatilis | reverse complement strand
TATATATATATATATATGATTTTGGCTTGGCTTAGAAATGATTCACAGTACCGGGTTCACATAATAAGCTCTGCAGCATTTTCAAGTGCTTAAGGTCTTGGAAGGACCTCGCTTAACAACCAACTGTTGACAGAGTGTAGTAACAAAATGCTTCTTGGACATAAAAGATGTCCTATTCTGATCATATGTTTATATAGTATCTAATAAAGTAAGTTGATCGACAGTGTGGCTGGGATTTATCACTATTTGGAAGCCAATAAACTCTTCTTAGAGAGATTTTGGGCTGTCAAACATGGGTACGGTAATAAATGAGCACACCACAGATCTGGGATTTCTTTCTACTGTAACAAGTCAACATGTTCGTAGTGGAACACCTTAAAACATACCTGAATGGCAAATGGCAGTCTCCACTAACTATTCCAATGGATTTGTGGGTTTAGAAATGGAGTTTACAGGCAGAAACGTCACCAAATGGACGATCTGTGCAAGTGTAAGTGACAGGTCATCTCCCCAAAGGTTCAGGCAGGCTGGGAAATAACCCACATTATAGAAATCCAGCCACCAGCATGGTCTCATTGATCACAGTTAATGAATAACTACCCTTTGAGCAATGCAAAGACCGTTTAAGGATATTTGGATACTAAGATTTATTCAAATGATTTACAAAAATGTATCAACATTTATACATTGTAAAGAAAAGTATGCAA
>NW_023339707.1:1339575-1340957 GCF_004916995.1 Morone saxatilis | reverse complement strand
GTTTTATGTCTGAGGACTATGAGAAACAAGAATTAATTTCATGTCTTGTTAAGTTATAGTCCTGGGCTTTTACACACACACAGACTACATACAAATATATACTGTAGGTATAGAGGATGATACAAGGGGAAGTGTCTTACTCACATTTTTATAGATATTAGAAAAACAGGGTGGGTAGGGTTCATTTACCATTATACCATTATTAATGTAGTCAGTAACCCTATCCAAGTATCACAATAATAAATTAAGACTCGAAGAAAGATCAATAAGAAAAATATTGATCAAAGTTTATTCTATATATACTATAAGACGACAGAACAATGTAACCGTAGAAAAAGAAATGGAAACGGAAAGAAAACGATGTTTAGCATCAAAAATGTGCCCTGTGCTCAGTACATTTATAAAGAAAGAATTATATATTTTTTCATTGTAATCCTGCTAACCCCGTTTATACTAAATATAACTAAACTGATTTTGTCTTTTTTTCCTGTAACTGTAGTGGATTACACTTACCTTTTTTGTATCCTGATTATGTAACTCAGTAATCCTATCCGTGAATCCCCAAGCCTGTGGAAAAATACATTTTATATATGGCTTCAAACTAATAAATAGTTCTCCACATGAATGTTTTCCTGTTTAGGCTTTTGTCAAAACAGGAAAACTAACGAGAAAACCTATGATTAAGTTACTCAAAAAGTGCAGAACTCCAAAACAGAAATGTACAAATGGCAACACACTGATGTCTACTTTGCTGGCAGTTATTGGGCTGCAAAGTAAAGTGCTGTTTTAGCCTCATCTTTTCAAGCCACCCTGGAAGTGGTGCACCTAAATGGAAGTAGTTCAGGGTCTGTTTGAGAATTTGAGTGGACACTATATAGGCTGGGTTAATGAATATTACCAGTGATGAGAACAAACGCTGCAGCTCTTTCAGACTTTTTCAGAGGTTTAATGTGTAAGTCAGGGGACTCAAACTCACACTGGCTTGGGGCCACTGCTGGTACTGCCATCTCATTACAATGATGAAGTACTGCAACATTAAAGTTAAACGTTAAAGTAATACAAGATTTATTTATGACTTTTATGACTCATTAATCATTTTTTTGTTTTTATTAGCACAAAGGGAACCATATCTGAGTTTCAGAGTTCTTCAACCTTGAATCCTTGAATATATTTCTGTAAAGTTACTTTATTTCGATTAATGGAGCGGTGCCTGCGAGTTATTTCAGGCTGCGCTGCTATACACGCGACATGCCTCTCTATAATAACACACCTAACACACTGGTCTAGTTAAGCTGCAAAATTTCCCACCTCTCCCTCTGTTGTGTCAGTGCTGCTGCCCTGCATCAGTATTGCTGCCTGACCCACCACCACCCCAGCATCCA
>NW_023339707.1:1338873-1339551 GCF_004916995.1 Morone saxatilis | reverse complement strand
GAGTTCAAACATGAGTTGTCTGAACTAACGTCATACTGAACAAAGAAAATGCAAACAGCAGTTTCAAATGATGCATTAGTTTTAGCGTAACTGATCATAAATATCACCTGATAAGTCACTAATCTGTTCAGCCACTGTGTTTGGCGGGTAGAGAGAATCTGTTGAACCAATTCTTCTTTTCTGGACGTAGAACATCAGCAACTTGCAACATGTCATCCTTCAGCCCTTCAACCATTGCCTTTTCTGCTTTGGTGATTAACTGACCTACCACATTCCCAACGTTTTTCCCTTTTCTATCATTTAGTAAGTTGACTTAGTGACATATTTTATGGATATTTCATATTCCAACCTCTTTAATCAGCCCAAACAGTGAACTTTGTTTTAAAACTGGGGATTTGGATGGATTTTGAGCAGATTATTTCCTTTTTATGGAACATTTTATACAATTCTCTGTCTGTACTATGTATTATTTTTTTTTACAACCATACAGACTTAATAGGTGTTTTTGACAAATTCAGTTTTATATGGAGGGGTAGTTGAAATTTACGATGGAGTATTAGGGCCATACTAAGAGAGAAAATAAATAATATTTTTGGGAAATTACGAGAATAAAGTCATAATATTACGAGAATAAAGTCGTAACATTACGAGAATAAAGTCGTAACATTACGAGAAAAA
>NW_023339707.1:1337816-1338762 GCF_004916995.1 Morone saxatilis | reverse complement strand
GGCCCTAATACTCCGTCGTAAACATTGGTATGAAACAAATAGAAGAGAAAAAAAAGTTTTGGGGAAGTTTTATCTTATTTTTAACAACATGATTCGGGCTAGAGGGGGGGTGATTAAAGGCTGGATATGGACCCCAGGCCAGCAGTTTGAGCCCTCCCAGTGTTAGTACAATCTTGCATCATTGTGAACAAACAACACAGGACCACACAGACTTTGTCAAAGTTATTATTGTAGAATACTTTGATGTATTTTTTCTTTCATACAGACAAAAGGTGTTGGACTTAATTCCCATTAAATTCTCTTAGATTTCCATACAGATTTAGTCTACAGTATACAGGTGTGTTCTTTCTCATATATAGATATTTATTCGCTTAAATAACAGGCAGGTAACTCTTTAATATATTCAATAGTCTTTATGGTTTTTTTTTTTCTTTTTTTGGTCTTTTTCATTTCAGCACAGTTAAGGCTGCATTTTCTGTCTGCGGAACAGCACTGCATTGTGCAAGAAGGGGGACCATTCCACACACGATATTTACAACAGTATGTATAATGAATAATGTAAAACCTTAAGTTCTTCCCATCGTAACATGGCAGTAAATACTTGTAGCAGATCTAAAAGAGCAGCCTAAACAATGCACTGGGCGCATTGCACTACTGCAGTCTCTAGCTCTGCATAGCCTTCCAGTTCTCCATCCTCCCTGGGTCCCCACTTTGTCCAGTCCTGTAGATCATAATGAGGTACATTTGTATCTCCTGTTCTGTATTTACAGAGTGGTGTCTCTGGTCTTAAGAGACTATAAGCATCTCCACACCCCTGCACACTTCAGGGGCTGTTCAGTGGACAGAAAACACAGCCCTCAGAATATGCTCAGGAGAATGTGCAACTGTCTTTATCCATCGGTGGGAGCACCGGTGGAGAAAATCAAAGAATAATAATAATAATAAT
>NW_023339707.1:1337472-1337789 GCF_004916995.1 Morone saxatilis | reverse complement strand
TCTTTACAAAAAGCAATAGGATTAAAAGAAAGAAACATCAAAACTTAAAAAAAGAAGTGTAACAGGAACATAGTACCTGTAAATCAAAGATGCACATGTGCACATTTGGGCGGTCTGTACAGTAGTGGTGCAGTTGTACAATTTATAATTTTGATAAATATAATATATTATTTTTCACATTGTGTTTTGCCTTCTGTGAAACTGTCTCACAACATCATGATGTAACGTGGCTGGACGGATGGACAGAGATGGCTGGAACTGGACAGTCAAATTTACAACCACTGTAGATCATTCGCCTGTTGTTTACTGTGTGTGTG
>NW_023339707.1:1335039-1337447 GCF_004916995.1 Morone saxatilis | reverse complement strand
CACACACACACACACACATATCCTGTTTTAGTCTAACTAGTTCGTATTTTAAGCACTCTTTGCAAGCTCTGTCAATTGCTTTCCTCAAACACTAAACAACCATACACACGACGTACCACACACTGTGTGTGCGTGTTTGTGTGTGAGAGAGAGATAGAGAGAAAGAGAGCGGATGTGGAGAGATCATAGCACACAGTAGTGACAGTAGCCTAAATGATTTACCAACACATAAAGAGTGACATTAATGATACCAAATGCATGCTTCAAAACAGACAGACCAATACAATGTCACCACCCGCCCACTCCCACAGGTCAGGTCAGGGTGGCGGCGATGATGATGAGCATTCAAGAAGACAGAGTTCTGTACAGGTAAGGGTGTTCCCAGAGAGCCCTGCGCGCATCCTGAAACAGAACTAGCAGGACAGACATGTTCTCTCGCTGTGTTTGCATGTGTTGTCATCTCTAATCCTACGTCTGGGTACAGGTGTTGGCAGGGCAGTCTTGCATATTGTCTGCCCTTGCCTTCCTCTGGTGGCGGGACCGGTTGATAACTCAGGGAAGTCAACGGGGGTTAACCAAGAGGAAGGGGAGGGAGGGAGGAAGGGAGAGACAGAGAGAGAAAGAACGGTGTGGGGTTTGGGGAGTTCCAGGTTTGCATTGCAGTCACGCTCCGAGGCAACATGAAGTCAGCGGTTCACCCACACCTAGTGCAACATGGGATACAGGAGGGCACTCTCACACCCAGTCTGGAATGTGATGCAGTCGTTTGGAATGTATGTTCCATGGAATGTTGAGGTGGCGTTGGAATGTGATGTCACAAGCGCTGCACCCATCGGCACATGGGCGGCTAGCCGGATGTTTTCTGTTATTTTTTCTTCTTTTTTTAAATTTTCATTGTTGGGGTGTGCTCATGCATTTTTATGCCCTTTTACATCGGACAGCTTCAGCGTGATATGTCTTAAAACGGTGGTTCAACATTTTGACAAATACGCTTGTTGGCTTTCTTGCTGAGAGTTTAAAGAGGAGAGTGACACCACTCTTATGCCTGTCCATTCAATGTGAAGCAGAAGCCAGTTAGCGTTAGCTTAGCATAAAGACAAGAACAGCTAGTCTGACTCTGTTTAAAACAAAATCCTTCTACCAGCACCTCTAAAGCTATCTAATTAATATCCTATATCTCAGTAGTTTAATCCAGTTTCTAAAATGGGAGTAACTCTAGGGGTAGTTTGGAGTACTGCAGGGGGTGCGTGATATTTCTTTTAAATGTTAATTTAAAAATCAGTTAAAATAATTATACAATGTTCAATGTAAATGTTCGATATACCACATTTTATATTCAATATTCCTATTTTCAATGCAATCATGCAGTAAAACCTCTGGAAAGGAGTTCATTGCACTGTAAAAACTGCACTGCCTGCCACCGTGAATGACAAAGATCCTCAGTGAAGCCCATGTCTCTCACTAAATTGTACAAATCATCAAAAAGATGCAGTTCAATGCAATTACAATGCCATCTTAGAGTTATTGTATAATGATGACAGATGGCTATATTATACCTCTTGGGTATATTGGGCATTTTCTTTCCACCAAAAATGTTTTGCACTGATCAGGGGGTACATGAAAAAACATTTCAAAGGGGATAATTAATTAAAGAAAAAAGTAAAGAATCCACACAAAAACCAAAGAACAGAAAAATGGTTCTAAGAGGGGTTATGTGTGGGACTATTTTAACAAGACTTCATAAGGTTATTGAACCCGACCAAGAAATTGTTCGCAACATAACTCTATAAAACCACAACTTGTTATTGGTTTAGCAGTGTTCACAGAATGTAATTTAATACCTGTTTCACCATAATACCGGCCAAAGTATTAAAAAGTATGATGAAAAACCAGTAAGGACTATATGGCTGAAACTTATTTATTCTTACATCACATTTTTCAGCACTTCCAGCAGTATATAACAATAATTCCAAATGGTTTATTTAATGAATATGGCCTGGGCCCATTATAAGACAATGAGCATTCAGCTAGCAGTAGTGACGGTGTTTGCTGCAGGTTTGATGCTGACTAAACTCTACAAAAAGGACTGAACAGCCTCCTACAGCACAGTCCACTGTCACTGCTTTATACAATTTAATTTAGTGAGCTATAGAGGTGCTTTTGTTAAAGGTCCCCTCCAGGCATGTATTAAGACATATGTAAAAAGTCTGCTTGGAACATGTGTGTATATGTATAAGTATAATTTCCACATTAAAAGCCTTAAAAAATCATCTCCTTCTACCTTATTAAAACCTCCAGAATCTCTGAATATACAAATGTTGTTGATTTCTAAAGTTTTGCTGCTGGACACAAGATGTCTCCTCCTTCACTGTAAAGTCCATTCTCAGTGGATGAGCACTGGTGGCTTC
>NW_023339707.1:1331727-1334939 GCF_004916995.1 Morone saxatilis | reverse complement strand
TTGTGCGGGAATGTGTGTGTGTGTGTGTTTGTGTGTGTGTGTGTGTGTGTGTGTGTGTGCCAGGGGGGATGATGTGTGGGGGAAAACACTTTAGTACCTCAGCACACTGGATCACACGCATGCACACACACACAGATGACGCTGGTTGTTAGGCACAGATGGAAATGAAGCAGTGGTGAGTGATAGTTTAAGGTACAATAAAATAAGAAATTGGCAAGAACCTATAGCAGTGACCCAAACACACACACACACACACAAACACACACACACAAACAAATACATAAACATGCATGCAGCAGCAGTGTAACTGAGTAAACCCACAGTTGAGTTGTTTCCACATTGTGCAGCTTGGAGGCTGACGTCTACATGCATCGGGCAGTTGTCAATCATGGGTGCGTTTGTTAAAGAGATCTGGTTCATACACGCAGACACATCTACAGCCAGACAGCTAGCCAGTCAACATCTCTATGCACACACACACGCATATGTGCAAAATGTACTGCGGCCATGCAGCAGTGAGAAGGAGAGCAGAGTGATTGAAATGATGATGATGCTGATGATGAAGTTGCTGCAGGACAGAAAAAAAACATGTCTTGCAAAAACAGAAAGGTGACATCATGGAGAATCAGCAGGTTAGAACAGCATGTGATTGGTTAGATTACTAAAAACAGAAGGTGATTGGTTCAAAGGCCGGAGCAAAGCTGGGGTGTCAGCCCTGTCACACATAGAGAGGCAGCCAGGTCATGCTGAATCAGATCTCTGTCACTTACACTCTCTTTCCTCTCTCACACATGCACACACACACACACACACACACACATCAAAGTGAGGTCTATGAGTGTACTTCAAGGTGGATTATGCAGTCTATGGTGTATGCGTGCGTAAACACATTCCTTTGCCATGGCAGTTGGTCCATGCACCCTTCCCCCAAGCCCAAACAGAGGAAAAGAAGCAGCATGAGCTCAAAAGAAACAGAGACAGTTCAGTGCAAATATACCGACAGGCACAGGCAGGCAGAGCACTACATAGAGACAGTTTGGCCAAATGAGATCAACACAGATGAAGCTTTATGTCGACTGCAGCACCCACTGGAGTCCAAACTGTGAAATTATGAGATGGATGGTCAGGCAGCTGATTGGAGATCAGTGCTGCAGTTGGCCAAACTAGGAGGAGTCTCTATATATCACTCTGGCATACATGATAGACTGAGACAGACGTACAGACAGACAGACACACAGACGGTCAAGCAGTAGGTTCAGTGCTTATCTGTTTTTCCAAAGAGCCAGTCAGACAGTAGAAAAACACCTCATGCAGACTGAGAAGGTTTCAGAATGTTACTTTCTCACTTCGTCAGCGCTTGGTTTGTTTTCATTTTGCCTCCGTGGAAAAGAGTAAACTTTCGAGTATATGATGCCCACAGGGTGACCAGAGAGGCCTGGAGGTCAGGGCACTGCTGTGTTACTTATTCCTCTCACCCACTTTCTCTCTCCCTCTCTCCCTGTCGGCTCTTTCAGCAGTGCTTGATGGAAAAACGATGATGGTTAAAGGAGGAAACAGGCGCTGGAAGGTAGAGAGGCTGCTGTGTGCAAAACAACTGCTGATGAGAGGAAACCGCAACATAAATACAGGGAGAAGCTGTGAGGTACATGACTTGGTTAATGGCTCCCATTGAGCACCAGGACCCACCCTTCCGTATGTGATGACTGCTCTCTAATCCATAGCAACACATCAGCAACACCTTCCTCAATTCAGTGCGTACTCTCTCTGAATCTCCTGCTCATTTAAGTACAAAAAACTGGGTGGAGGCTGAAATCGAAATTGAGTATTAAGAGCTTTAGCAAAGAATTGAGGAGCTGAGGATGGATTTGAGATTCCTATTCCATTTTACCATTCCTGACCATCAAGTCATCTCTTTAACTTTCCTGTAACTCCAGATAGATGAAACTAGCCCAGTCTGAAATGAAAACAAACTGGATCCATAGATCGGTTCTAAAGATCCAGAGGGATCACTAAAGTCCAGCACAGCTCAGGTGGATAAAAGCATGAAACTGAGACATCTGCTAATATCATTTTTTATATCTCTGTTTAATATTTTAGGTGTTTCTTTCCGATATCCCCGGACTCTCTTCTTACCCACTGATGATAGATGTGGCAGTAAAAGTCAACGGGGTGATGGTGTCAACGTCAGAGCTTGCGCAAATTGTACTGCAATGGGGCACAGTGCCAAGTCTCAGGCAAAGAACTCTGGGTAGTGGAGTGGAGTAATGCTGCCTGAAGCTAACTGTGGACGAGCAGCAGTGCATGGGGAGAGGTCAGTCTGTCTTGATAACACAATAATTTGTAGTGTGTGTGTTCGCTGCTTGGGCATTCCCAAAGGATAAGGCTGGTGATATTCTGTATTTGTGGTACTGTCACCAAATCCCATAAGAAAAACCCTGTGCCTCACTAATCTCTGCATGTCAGTGTCATGGTTTGTGGTTTTAAGTCAGATCATGCAACATTTCCACATTAAAATGTCTATAAACTCTTTCCCTATATGAAGTTTTATAACTAGGTTCGGGAACAAAGACCACGCCCCGAACTCACCTCATTTCCACTCAAAACTTACTTAAGCACATCTTATCCGTTCACTCTCTCCTTGACTCATTTTCTACATCCCTCCCTCTACACCACTGGGGCTCTTGAAGAGTTAAAGAGACGGCTTCCCCACTCAGCGTCTCACCCACTCTGTTCCCTCTGAGCATTTCGCCGAACTTCTCCCTCCATCCACCTAATCAGTCTTCCTTCCTTTCTATCAATCCTTACCCGTCCTTCCCATACCCCCTCCTTCCTCATCCCTCAACCCTTTCACCTCATCCCTCGACCCTTACCCCTTCTTCCCTTCATCCTCTCATCCCCTCCATCCCTTAACCATTTTTCCTCCCACAGTATTCCACATTCGTTCATAACGTGTAATAAACTTTTCTTATTCCATACAGCTGTTGGCGTGATCTTTGTTAGTGAAGTTATATATGTAGTTGAGTTGTGTACATCCATTATTTCAAATGTTTCCAACAATGTTTAAAACTGTCATTTTTTTCAGGTAACCCCACGTTTCACCAGTCGGTGCCCAACAGTGTGGGAGAAGCAGTGATTTTTAAGGTGGAACTGCTTTATTCAGTGTTTTTAGTGGTTTTAATCAGCGGGTCTGTTTGTTTTGGAGAGGAGGAGAC
>NW_023339707.1:1328478-1331627 GCF_004916995.1 Morone saxatilis | reverse complement strand
TGTGCTCCCGGTAGAAACCTCCTGAACCATGAACACTGAAGGTATTCTAACAGGGAGAAACTGACTGCAGTGATGGCAATGGTGCTGATGACAACAACTCCCATGATCCCACACTACTTCATAAAAAATGACATACTCGGTCACTTAATCTTTTTGTTATTGTTATGTGAGAGACCCCTTAGCAACAGAATTTACATATTGTGAGTTGAAATGTCGTCGTACGACTCTGGTGATTCATTTTTAATCCAGCACCATAATCAGGTCAACATTTTATTTTCTCTAATGTGATACCTGCACAACTAATAACATTCCCACTAGCTTAACTGTACTTTGTGTTTAGTGCTAATTAGCAAATGTTAGCATGCTAACTCTCTAAACTATGACAATGAACATGGTTAACATTCTATGTGCTACTTATCAGCACGTTAGCATTGTCATTAAGAGAATGTTGACATTAGCATTTAGCTCAAAGCACTACTGTTTCTAAGTAAAGCCCCTCAGAGCTGTTTTTTTTTGTCTTTGTCTTGTTAATAGTTTTTGGGACAACAGTGTACCTTTGTTACAGCAACCATTTTGACATGAAATAGTAGGGTAAACACAGGTGTTAACAATGATACTGATTAAGGTTCCGGTTCATCCAGGTCAAGCAGAGTCAGGGTGCTGCTATTGTGCATGGTGGCTCTACTACACTAATTTGAACGAAACCATAATTAGGAAAAAAGTCCATGGAGATATTACAATTATTATTAGTCTCTTTATGGGAGTTGACAATAATAAAACTACAGAATATCACCAGACATTTATCTTTCACAGTAAGTAAAATCAAATCTGATTCTGTGGCTGGAAGTTTATTCGACACAATGTGAATTCTGTTTTTTGCGTAATTCCCATCCCTAAAGCTAAAGCAAACAGGAACACATTTGGTTTGGCCACAGGCTGCCTCCATACAACATGAGGTGATTCAGAGAAGCAAACCTGGGTCACATTAAACTCAAAGTTAATGCTTGCTCCTTCACATTCCCTCCTCGTCCCATTTGTTTGTCCAGATCCATCTGGTCTCTCGTCAGGAACTGAACCACAAAATGCAAGTATGCGTCATACTGCTGTTGAGTAACAGATTTGGACACAACAAGCTCTTCGAATTAAGGGAAAAGAATTGAAAAAGCAAGCAATGGGCTAGCAGTGGCGGTGCCCTAGCCCTAGTTCCATACTTTGACTGTACATCCCTCCTTCCACACCTTTGTTGATATAGGCATACATTTTATTTTACTTCCACGCCGTCATTATGTTTTCAGTGCCACTGTCAGCAGGATTACAGAAAAACTAATGGCCCGGTTTTCATGAAACTTGATGGAAGGGTCTAGCATAAATCACAGGACAGATATACAAATTATTTTACACTTTGGTTAACATAGATTGGTTGTAACATACATAGAGCTTGCAGATATGCATTTCATAGCAGACTGAACTATTGGCCTTGACTGAGTGCCCCTCTAGCTACATCTTATACTGATGTTGTAAAGTGATGGAGAGAAGGATGTGTCTTCCAAAGTACCTTAACAAAGCCCATGTAACTTCTGGTGTCTGTGCAGCAGCGCTGACTTGGGCCTCTCTGTATCTACGCCTACGGGTGATGAAGCAACGTGGGGAGGAAGGCAGCTTGAAATGGAAGGAGGGAACGGAGCAAGGGAGGTAAAGGACAAGCAACTGAGAAGACGGATGAAGACAATCAAATGAAGAGACAGCACAACCACACACATGCAAGCAGGCACACACACTCAAACGCAGGCACTCGCACACTAACAGAGGAACACACAGAAGTCAAACTACAGTTCTCGGATATGTCAGCAAATGCACACACATAGACACACTTGCAAACAGACACGCACAGAACTGACATACAAAGAAATCAAGAGAAAACATGAGTGGTGGATGCTATTCTAGTAAGGAAATGGGAGGATGACAAAAAGGGATGAGGTAAAAGACAAAAAAAGACAAAAAATGAAGAGAAACCTACTAAAGAAATCTTATCAGTATGCTACACAAGAGCCTGTATTTAGATCTGGTCAAATCTAAATACGTCTACAAAAGAACAACTCTACTTATGAAGAACAATAAGACACATTTCACAGAATATTTCTGCAAACAGGGAACCTGTAATATCTCATAAATCAAGAAGAAAGAGGAGAGAACTGTGGATGGGAGGGGGGGGGGTAGAGCGGACAGAGAGAAAAAACAGGAGTTTTTGGAGACATCAGAGGGGCCAAACTTGTGACGTCGGAGCTGGAAATACTGTTACAGAAATAACCAGTTGACAACAATTGCAGCACCGCACAAAAGTGAGAGGAGCACAGGAAGGAGAAAGAAAGCAAGAGCAATAGAGGAAGAGGGAACTTTTTTTCTTTAACTGTAGTCTTGGAAACAGCAGTGTGTTATAGGGCTTTTATACTCGAAGGTTTACAGTTTAGAGAATTGCAGATGAAAGCCATTTGGAAATGAGAGTGAATTCTGTGAAATCTAACCCTAGCATTTTCTACAGTATGGTAGGAGCATTGTTACAGCAACGCTATATTCTCTCGCATTATAGAGAAAAGAAATTACACCACTCCTTTACTTGAGAGATGTTCACAGCCGGGGGTCAACCACAGTAACCACGCTTGACCTCATTCACAGACAGGAAGTAACACATGGTGCAGGAGGCGCTGCCGTTCGCTCTCTGTACTTTAGGATGCGTCCTTGTCGGAGTAAATTAGACTGTTAATTACTTAAATTTCTTTTTAAACACGAGTCACTTTGTGTCTTTACAAACAACGCTGCTCCATTTCTGTCAGGACACCTCAGACAGAGAGAGGACAGCGAGGCGCCTCCTGCACCAACCGACACTCAACAACAAAACAAACTCTGGACTGGCGCCGGGACTGGATTTGGTCCAGACCAGGATCAGACCAGAACAATACAGCCGGTCAGGACTGGGTGCTGTTTGAAAAGGGAGAATAAGAGAAGAAAAGAATAGAGGAGACATTGCACACACACGAGCAGCGAGCGAGCCGGAGGGGACACAACCATAGAGTAAAAATACTGCAGTCCACGTGCCGTGCAGCAGTGTGTGTGTTTGTGTCTACGAATGAGTGTGTGAGAGAGAGAGAAAG
>NW_023339707.1:1321425-1328457 GCF_004916995.1 Morone saxatilis | reverse complement strand
TGTGTGTGTGTGTTCATGTGTGTACATGCGTTCGGCGGACTCACTCCCGGGGGCTGGGCTGGTATTGGCTGTTGCGGTGGAGAGAGCTACGTGAGAGGGGGTAGAGATAGTGTTTACGTCGTGGAGCTGACTGAGCACGGAGGAGCGCCGTCTCACCGCTCCCTGAAACGAACCGCTTCGCTTGAACGTGCTCACTACCTCCATCTGCAGGACAGAGACAAAACAGCAGCACTCAGTGAGGGCAGGAGAGGCCGGTCTGAGTGTGTGCGGAGTGTGCATGTGGGCGTGTGTGTGTTGTTGTCCCTTTCAAACACTTCTTGTCCCAGCAGAAACAGCATTTAAATCCCCTTTCATGGCAAATGTGCATCAAGCCTGCTTTCTGAATGTTACTGACAAACAAGAATTATGAATGATGACTGCATGTGTGTGTGAGGTTGTATGTTGTGTGTATTTGTTGTGTGCACACTCAGACCAAGCCCTCTTAATGAAAAACTGACCACTTTACGCAAAGACAGGCACTTAAGCAGAGAGTCTGGACTGGGAATTAACACTGTTTAGGAGGCTGTTGTTCATGTTGATGCCGTCTTAACGTCAATTCTCACTCAATCGATCAGTTAAAGTAATCAAGCAAGCCTGTCTACTTAGCGCTGGCCTGTACACAATGTGTAAACAATTGCACACACAAGTGCCGCCGCACCGACACACACGCTCAATCACAGCATTTATCCTCTCTCATGATGTGAACATCTAAAATACCACTTCCGAGTCAGAGAGAGCATTAGAGAAGAAAAGCTAGCTGCGTTGGAGAGAAAAGACTGGAATCATTATGTTTGGCACGAGTCAGAAGAAGAGCACAGACAGGATGAGAGAAAGGACTGACTTTTGAAGAGTAAGAACAAATCACTGTTTAAGAGGCCATATTATGCTCATTTTCAAGATTATACATGTGTTTGGGGGGTATCCTATAATAGGTTTACATGCTTCAGTGTTAAAAAAACACAATATTTTTATCATACTGACCACTGACACACTCAAGAAGCCTAGTCTCCTCTGATTGGTACAGACCACCGTGTAGATTCACTAGGTTTCAGTGGGTGAGACTGGTCTCCAAGCCTATGGTGGTGTTACAATGTGATGTAAGGGAGTAACGGTATTAAAGACTGAATAGAAATGTGGTGTGTCAGGCAGTGCAGGTGTGGTCAGACCTTTTACCTGCACACAAAATTCTATATAACCCCAAAAAGCACAAATGGCCTCTTCAACTAAAATTGTATGTGTCAATAATGCGGTTGAGCTCTTAAAGGAGTTCTTTCTTTCTTTCCAAAAGTCTCTCATGTTAGCGTGTAAAGGCCATGATACTGGCAGTTTATTTGGGAACATTACCCACCATAATAATTAGCATTTTATCATAAAGCACACTTAAAAAAGTGCACACTGTACACATTAAGAATTCATATTCATATTCTTTGTAATACACATTGTCTTTGGTTCCAATGTATCCTCATCATACTTTTGTCACGTTCCCCTTTAACAAACTGCTTGTGTGTCATGACCATGTGAAGCTTCTGGTTGAGGCGTTGTATGTGGTGTCTGGATATCTGTGTCTGTTCCTGTGAAAGAGGTTTGGTTATTGTTTGTTTTGGTGGTCCAGTCAAACAGTACCTGAGTCTGAATGCGGTTGAGGCCTCTGAACCAGAGGATCTGTCCGCGTCGCAGCTCTCTCTCAGCGCAGTCGATCTCCTCCTCATCCTCTGCCATCTCCTCGCCTTCCTCCTCCCCGGGCTCCAGGCCTAGCCCCGCCTCCTTCAGGCAAGGCAGCCGCTCAGTCGGCACCGTGGCGATCACCTGGAGGCCAGGTTTGTCACATTGTCATTTGAGCAGAAGACGCTAGTATGGCATTGTATGTACTGAGCAGCTGTGAGCTTTTTCAGCCATTTTACTCACAGGATGGTTTGGATGATACCAGAATATGTCAATTTCAGCACAGAATAGAATAGATCAGAAGTGTTATTTAAGTCAATGTGAAAATGTTTCCTTAGCCTCACCTCAGAGAAAACTCTAGGTAAACCAGGCCTGCCAGCCTACAGTTGCTCAGTGTGGTTTGACTCAGCAGGCTGCAGAGCTGCTTACCTGCCCCCAGAGCAGCTCTCCAACTCCCACGAACAGACACCAGAGCCACTGCTCCACGTTGAGAGGGGCACAGCTGAAGGGCTTCCCTCCCCACTGCACAATCACGATCTGCAGCAGAAACACAGGGAAGGACGTCATTGTTGCCACACAGGCAAACAGTGTCAAGGGAGAAACAGTCACTGCACTATCAATCTGCTGCACGAGCCACAGTCTGCACTGTAAGAAAAATGCAGTAACACTGGGATGTGTCAACAGTCAACACCTCTATCTTCTAGTTTGTCACGATTTCCAGTATGAAATACAAGGTGGCATTATCACTGTAATCCCTACTGCATGTAATAAAGATCAAACCAGGATGTGTAAAAACACATGCAGACATTTATGTCTGAGTTTTGTATCTAGTTATTCATCATTTCCCTTGCTAAGTCTCGCCTCTTTTTGCTCTGTGATGGTTAAAATATAAACGTGACATATATACTAGTTAACTAGTTAGCTAATCTATCAGTCGTTAGCTAGCTAGTTAGCTGTGACTATATATATGTCGCGTTTATCTTTTAACCATCTCGAAATGTGGTTTTCTTTTTTCAATATAGAGAGCCTAGCACATCGCATATCTAAGTACAGGAAAGGAGAAAGTTAATCGAGGTTCTCACAGAGGCTTGCTCCACTGTTTATGGAGCACAGAGCAAAAAGCAAAAAGCCCTAATCCTATGTCCTGCCCCTTTTTGAAGACTGTTCAAATATAAAAGCAACATATAGTCACATGCTAAGTTAGCTAATGTTAGCAAAAATTATTTTGCTTACATTTAGTTGGTAACCAGCTATCAAACGACCAATCTTCTTATCTAACTCCTTGCAAGAAAGCAAAACTTATTTCCCCAAATGTTGAACTACTTCTTGAAATAATTTGGAAGCTGCAACCAAATTTGAACACTTATGAACATTTATGCATGACACCAAAAATTCTGACCCTTTTAAGACCAAAATTTTACTCTGTGCAGCTTTATACATAGCCTACTGGTCCAGAGAACATAATGTATAATGTACATAATGTAAGCACGGTTTATAATCTTAGCTGAGAACACATGGCCTCAGCTACATTAATCATAGCAATTCCCCCTCCAGCTTATGTCACTGTGTAAAAAAAGCATAAGAACAAAAAACATAATAAACGCAGCCATGTGGCTTTAAACTTGGACCACAGTAACACTACGCTCCGATAGTGGATGTAGCAGCATTTTATATAGCAACATGATCATTTACACCAGGAACAAGGCTTATCAGAGTGACACTATCATCTTGACACCAAACTGCTCTGTCATTAATCTCACTGGGAGTATGTACAGTGTATCACATACTGTAATCATATCTTTCTGCAGGGAGGAGGGATCCATCTTTCCTTCTTATTCCTCTCTTTCACCTCTCTCAAGCTGTCTCCAGCCTTCAGCTCTCTCTCATCTCTTCTTTTCCTAATCCCTTTGAACTGTCTCTTTGTCGTTCTCACACTCCAAATCACTGCCATCTCCCTCCAGCTCTGTCTCTTCTCTTGTTTCTCCCCAGAGTACCACCAAGAACTGAAGAGCTTTGGAAAATATCCCTTTCCTTTTCTCGCTGTCTCTCAGTCTGCCTTTGTTTGCCCTCCTGCATTTTTTCGTGTACTCACAATTCCCGACTCAGTGCATTTCTTCCATATTCACTGTGAGCGGATTCAATAAACAGTCCTCCTGTGGTCGCTAAAGTTTGGAATCTTAAATTTGGATGTCTGTCAATGCCTGAAGATGATCATATTAATTTTTGTTTTTTACAAACTATCATCAACATCTGTAGAAGACATTCAAGCTTTGACTACCTTTGACCTTCACTACCCAACCACACTGACATTTTAAAATGAGTAAAGTTTGTATACCATGGAGATATTCCGTTTGAATAAAGAGCAGTTCAGGGGTATGCATTGACATAATTCTTTTCAGTCAGCCACCTGAATCTAAACAACATAAAAACACCATAAACATTACACATACCAAGAGCTATTTTGTTGCTCCTAAAAGTCATCACCTAAATAAAATCTGTTCGGTTCTGAGCCATGTCCCTAGTGCCAAGGCCCCGGCCCCTTTTGGGGACAAGTATAGTGCTTTCACATACTGTACGTTAACATGAGAACCTGCAGTAAAAATAACAACAACCGTACTTACAACCAAAGCTTTCACTGTGTGATTTAGTTAAAGTTAGCTTGAGAGTTGTTAACAGCTAAGAGTAACATAGCAGCAGTAGCAAGCTAAACATCCTACTGAATCTCAGCCCAGGTCATACGGTTGGTTATTGACAGACAGCACTTACCCTAACGCTACCTGCTGATTCAAGAATGTATAAATGCCTTGGTGCCCAGTTAGCTCAGTTAGTAGAGCTGGCGACCCATATACGGAGTTGCTGCAGCGGCCCGGGTTTGAATCATTTGCTGCGTGTCATTCCCACCTTTCCTGTCTATCTTTGTCTGTCCCTATCTAATAAAGGCATGAAAAGGCCAAGAAAAATAACTTTAAAAAAAAATAAAAATGTATCAATGTCTGGCCACTGTGTTGGACTGGGGAAGAGTAAAGGAGGATCTTTTTTTACTAAGATATCACAAATGCTCAGGTTGAGGCAAGGTGTATTTAGATGTCTCCAGAAAACAAAGATTATTTAATATGAAAGGAAGGTGTACGAATTTGTCATAACTCTAATCCAAAAACACATCAAATTGTCTCTATCCCTCAAAAGGGGGTGCGGCCATGATATTTTGCGAAGTACCCTTATGTGATGTCTGATGTATACTTAAACTGAGTGCTAGACATGCAGGGTGGGTAAAAAAATGTTCCAATACAATTACTAATTACCTGTTAAAAAATTTAGTCAGTAACCTAATCCAAGTATCATAATATTAAAGTAATCTAACTTCATTATTTTCTGTTTTAAGATGACGCCTATTCTATAAAATAACTGAACAATGTAACTGTAGAAAAGAAAACTGGAACTAAATTTTTAGTATCAACAATGTGTACTCTGCTCAGTGTAATGTCATGAAGCAAGTTCAGGAAGTAACCTTTCAAAACCTAATTTTCACAGCTGGAAGGCAGAACTTGTGCTGTACTGTGATGTTTTTTCCCTTTTCGTTTTAAAGTCAAAATAATGGATATATGAAGAATGAATTGACAGCTTTAAGTTTAGCTGTGGATTCACTGGAGACCAGAGTAGTGTTTTAAACCTGTAATTCTGCTAATAATCCCCATTTTTACTAATTGTAACTGTCTGATTACGTCTTTTTATATGTAACACTAATGGATTTTGATTATGGAACTTGTAACATGTAATCTGTTACTTCCCAAGCCTGTAGACATGCTGAATCGGGTTTAGTTCAGTACAACTAATTTACACCAAAATACTGCAATGTCTCTGGTTGGTTTGCTACTACCGCTATGGAATAAAAGCCATGCCAAACAAACAATCCAAATCAGGCATCACAGGGGTTAACCTTACCTGCACGGCAAAGGTCCCCACAACGATGGAGCAGAAGATGGGGTTGGAAAATATTCCGTCAAATACGTTTCTCTCTCCGTGGATCTTGCGAGCGTTGATCTCGTTGAAAAGCTGCATGAGGACAAAGGTGTTGAAGATGATGGTGTAGTGCTCGGAGGGTGGGGAGTGGAGCGGAGCGTTGCGGCCGCTGTCAATGTTAAAAATGCGCTCGCCTGGAGGGGAAACAAAGGAGGAAGAAGAGTAGATGAGAGGTGTGAAAAAAAGGAAAAATGATCTGCCGCGTTGCTCATTATCTGGTTGAAATTCCAGACTAAATGTATTGATTAAAGCCAACTATTTCAGGCTGTTTCAATAGTAGATGAAATTGCGTGCTCGGTTGTCAGTGTGTGTGTGTGTGTGTGTGTGTGTGCACCTATGAACAGCAGGGTAAAGATGATGACCAGCTGGTAGACTCCATGGCCCAGGATGTTCTTCATCATGGTCAGTGAGATGAGCGGGTTGTTCCGGCCATAGGGTTTCCTTAGCAACAGGGCCTCGGTGGGGGGCTCGGTGGCCAGGGCCAGAGAAGCAAACGTGTCCATGATCAGATTCACCCACAGCATCTGCACCGCCTTCAGAGGAGAGTCCTGCACACAGATTTGCAAGCAGAGGCCTGTGTCACGAACCATGTTTGGATGAGTCTGGCTTCACTGACCCAGACACAGACCGTGAAAAGACTACTTTCGTCCCCTTTCACATCGCCCAGAATCCCAACATTAACACTTGTTTTTGTATTTTGGGGTTTTATTTCTGTTGCACAGGGTTCTGATCTTCCTAGTTGTTCTTTTGCGCAGACTATCTGCTCAATCAGTGACATTCAAAACCACTAAGCAGTGAGGAAATTTCCACTGCCAAGTCAGTAGTATAAGATTGGAAAATGGGAAAAAACACCCCTTATTCGGACGTAGCAGTGATATTCCAAGGTGGTTAGCCCTAATGCTAACCCCATTCACAGCAGATAAACAGCCTAAATTCACTATTTTTTATCGTGTTATGGGTCTGTAGCAGTTCATAGTTGTAGATTTGATTTTGATGATTTTGAGGCTGAGGCAGTTTCTCCTACTCTGCTGCTTGTAATTATGGTTTAAGGTGAGACACTACAGGCAAAAACATTGTTTTTCATAAATTGGTCAATTTTGAGATTTTGGCCAAATTTTCCTTCTTAATATGTCTTCTTGCAGACTAGCGGAGAGAAAACACCCAAAATACACATTTAGCCGTTTATTTCAATATCATCCAACTGCAGCCACAAATGGGTGTTCTCGTGCTGGTGGGGGTTCCTGTTTTCGCTGACTAGAACGCCCCCTTCTTCTTCGCCTTTCTTGGTGAACTCTAACTGTCAACATCCGG
>NW_023339707.1:1318529-1321325 GCF_004916995.1 Morone saxatilis | reverse complement strand
ATGATGCCCCAGCGAATGCGTGCCGTACTCAAAGCTAAAGGCAGTCCAACGAAATATTAGAGTGTGTGACTTCTTTTTGGGACGGGCAGTGTATTTGCACATCCAACTTAGTTGGTCGCTTGTTCTCAAACTATGGTACGTATTCCACTGATGGTATGTTAACTCTCTCTAATGGTACACAGAAAATAAATTTTTTTAAATTAATTTTAAAATGAAACATATAATACTATCAAAATACTACACAATTTCAAATTCAAATACTTAAACTAGAGCAATACAAGTTAAATTGAATCTCAAACTATTAGATTACATTTTCATCAGTGAAATACAATTTCCAATTTGCATACAATATTCTGTATGAACATTTTAAATTCAAAACTATTCAATTCATTTTCAGTTTGTGCTGGCACTAAAATAACTCTATAGATATATACCTAAATGTATCAGCATTTACCAGTACACGTTAATCTGACTGACAGTAGATATTAAAGGCTAGATGAAACCAGTGATGTAAGTGGGATGGTCAGATGTGCTCCTCCCACCATAGATATATTGTTAACATCCATTTTTAGTTCATTTTAAATGAAACAGAAATAGAAAACATGAGTTCACCCTGCACTTAACCCACAAGATTGCCCAACTCACCTCTCCTTTCTCGTTCCTGATTCGTCGGTTGAAGTCTTTGCCCTCTATACAGATAAAGTCATCCCCAGGGTGGATGATGCCGCATTTAGCAGCAATGGCCCTGGCTGTGTTAATGTTATCACCGGTCACCATCCGCACCGTGATGCCTGCACGCTGACACTTACGGATGGCTTCAGGCACCTGAGAGGCACAGAGAAATAATTTTAAATAATCACATATTTTGGATGGCACACACTCACAGTACCACCTGAAACTAAAGACACACACACTCCACAGTGCCATACCTCAGGCCGCACAGGGTCCTCTATCCCAACCACAGTGATGCAGGTCAACTCTGTCACTATTTCTGCCTCGTTTTCCCAGTCTGGCTCCGGATTGGATGGCAGGTCACGGTATGCGATGCAGATGGTCCTCAGCCCCTCACATGCCATTGGCTCAATCACCTATTGATCAATCAATATTACAGTTATGGTCAGGATGAGGTCCACAAAATCTCACACCACAGACTGTTTTTTATGCTTAATGTATACAAAAATTACATTTATATTCCAGTATCTGATGCATAAAAACTGGATTCAATAGCTTGCAAACAGGTCTGGAAAGTACTTGAAAGTGCTTCACTGCAAAAAAGAAATCTCAAATTTTCTGGAAAATTACAAGAACATTTTATTATACTGTTAGATAGGGCTGTTTTTGCAGAAAAGATCTTGAAAGGGTTTGGATTTACCAAGCAACAAAGAAGTCCTTAAAAGTGCTTTGATTTAACATACTAGTCTCTCTGAGTTGGATCCTTGCGCGCTCCCTCATCTCAAAATTCACCTGATACCATTTGTCAAAAAAGAAAGGGTGTACTAAGGCCAGACACAGACATTCAATAGCTGAACATCCTGGGGCCATTTTCTCAAAATTTAATTTTTATTTTTCTCAAAACCAAATTTCACATATCGATTCCCTGAAGATATAGCCGGTAATGGTCAGAGACTGTTTTTGATATCTCGGCATCTATGCATTTTATGTGGAAGAAATGTCAGCACACATGCCATTTTACAACTTAAAACATTAATAGCTATTTAGTTTTTGTTCACAATAAGTTTTGACTTAATTTGTTGGGACTAAAAATGTATTTTGCTGACACGCAAATAAGTGCATATTTAATGAGACTGCCCAATGCACTATGGATGCATGATAATTATCAGATAAATTATCTTCCGATAATGGGAAATTTATATTATTATAAATTATCTATATAATTAAATTACAGCTGATGAGGAATTAATGAATTACGTTTCTTATTGAGCTTCATCCATCCTTGCTCACTACATCTCAGCCTTTCCCTCAGGTATGTAAAAAAAGTTAACTTCTTTGTAAAATACAAAATTGTGAAAATATTGTTATCTTATCGGTTTTGACCATGAGAAGCAGGCAATTATTGGTTGTTGTTTCGGCTGAAAAAAAATCCATATTATGCATCCCTATCCCAAACCCTTTCTTTTTCTTATGCAGACCCTAACTCATTCATGGTTCCCTCCCATTTTCCTGCCGCCAGCCAACACCGTCCATCTCCAAACTACTCCATTCATCCATCCATCCACGACAACTAATTCTGCTCCCATCCCTTCATCCCTCGACCCCAAGCCTTACTCTTAATCCCTAATTATTCGTCCCTCAACCCTCATCCCTTCATCCCTCAACCCTCTCCCCATCCCTTCATCCCTCAACCATTCTAATTCCATATCCTCACTGGTGTGGTCTTTGTTGGTGAATTTGTCCTTGAGAAGTCCTTGAAATGTATCATTACAAAAGAAGGCTCTCTGAGAGAGCTGTAGGGAAAAGACCCCCAGCCTGCTGCAGACAGACAGAGAGAAGACAATATGATGTAAAGAAGAGGTGGCATGAAGCTGCCACAGTGCAAACTCAACAACTGAGCTGGAATAAAGTAGTGTAAGGAGGCGAGTTATTTGACTCAGGGCACAAGCTGTGTGTTCATCATGCAGTCAGCCTGTCAGTCAGGGAACAAATGCATGCTCAGCCCACATAGGCTAATCTAGTGTGTGTGGAACAAATACATGTGTTTGCTGCTAAATATTTCAGTTACAACAAGACTGATCTGAAAGCAGTTTTATGTATAACAGACCTGGGGTCTCATTTATA
>NW_023339707.1:1301770-1318429 GCF_004916995.1 Morone saxatilis | reverse complement strand
GTTTTATAAATGAGACCCCTGGAATGTATATAAGCCTGCCAATACTGATGCCAAGTTTTTTGCATTCTGTTCAGTAATGTTTATGGTGTTTAGTGTAACTGTTGTTGCTTGTCTATAATGTGTCAAAGACACTTTTGCTGGAGGATTTGTAGGAATTGGTAGTCTCATGACAATATTGTGAGTGAGTGATTTTTGGTGGCTTGTAATGCCTGTTTTGATAGGACAGGTGAAGATTGACAGGAAAAGGAGGAGAGCGAGAGGGGACGACATGCAGCAAAGGGTTGCAGGTTGGAATCGAACCCGGGCCGCTGTGGTGAGGACTCAGCCTACGGCCCTTATACATATCAGAGCTTTAAGTCTCACCTGTTTGACCATCTCATCCCTGTCACGTGGGCGGAAGCTGCGTGGTTCTCCGTTGGCATCTAGGATGTAGGAACACCTGGAGGAAGAAAATAGTGAGAGAGGAAAAATACATCTTTTTTTCTGTCTCTTGCATCCAGACCTTTTTTGCCTCCATTCATTTACATGACCTCCCACGTCACTCACTTCTTCAGCATGATCTCAGAGGCTCCTTTGCAGTAGAGGCGGAAGGAACCGTCAGGCAGGTTGATCACTGTACTCATGGATTTACGCACTGAGTTGAACGTATACACCTGAGAAAGAGAGAGAGGGAAGGACAGATGTATGATTCAGGAGAGTAAAACAAGGGGCAGACAGACATATCCCTGACTAGAAACCCAGCTCTGAGAGTTTACACCTGCATCAGTGTCATAAACAATGATGTTGGCTGGCCATCCTCACAGGATGTAAAATCATTGTAAAGCAATAGATTGAATGATGAACTGATTTGCATTCTAATGGATCTGTACTTCATTAGCATGGCTGTACACCAGTGATTCCCAACCACCCCAGGGGGTACTTCTGCAGTTGCCAGGGGGTACGTGAAAAGACTGCAGAGTAACTAACTAATTAAAAACATTTTAAATTACAATAAAACATTTTATATATATTTTTGGGAGCTTTTTGCCCTTATTGGATAGGACAGCTGAGGATAGACAGATGTAGATGCAGGTCTGACAGGACAGTGGGAGTATGTCTGAACAAAAGGTTGAGAAGCACTGCTGAAATATATCCCAGCATGTGTGGTCCTTGTGCACTATACAACACAAGCTATGATTTAAGCTTCAAACTGCTATATCAAATGGTAAATGGTAAATGGTAAAGCATAAAGCATATTGCCAAAGTTTGTAGAGTTTTGGTGTACAGTTCTATTATTGCTTTTTGTTTATTCATGTATTCATTCACGTATGCTGGGAAATATGCATGCAGTGTGTATATCAAAGAAATATCAATATATTGTTTATATTGTATTGTTTTGTAGGTTGTATAAGGGGGACAAATATCAATCCACCTTACATATAAATATGTATATAAACAAAGAATCATGGGGCAAACAAGATGATGCAAATACAAAAAGATACATAAGTTGAAATAAACTGTGAAAGAACCTTCCATTAAAGCTGCAGTAGGTAACTTTTATAGCTCTATAAATAAACTATAACTTGTGAAGGTGGATGTGGTGCATGGTTCCCTACCTTGTACAGTCTCTCCTCAGGGATCTGCTCTCTGACAGGGGCGTAGTCCTGCTGTAGGTCCAATACAAATCCCAGCAGGCCACACTCCGTCTTGTTGCCCACTTGCTTAGCCAGACCCCCCTCCACATCAGGCGGCTGATAGGGAGTAAGATTGAAGCAAGTTGGTAGATTAGAGAGGGTCGTGATAAAGTCAGGGAGGAGGACAGAGAGGGAGACAGAATATGAAAAAAGGATGACATTAAAACAAAGGCACGAGCATTGACTGACATTAACAAAGGACTATGGAGGGTTAAAGCCAGTTAAAACCAGAAAATTACTTTCTGCAAAACAGTGGCATCTCTGTCTGTGCATGACTCACTAAGATCTTGGAGGTGTAGGCACTGTTGATAGCAATAGCATTGACTAATAGATCCAGTGTCCGGGGGTTGATCTGTCCAGGGTCCGGGATCACACGGTGGGGCACGTCACCTGGGCAACAACAGTCTAACTTTAATACACATAAGTTATAATCTCTGTACATTCAGCCTTCATGCAGCCTATCTCCATCTGCTCTCTGTTACCTTTGTCATAAATCAGGTAAAGTGAATAGCCTTTGATACTGATGAGATCAATATATATTTGTTACTGCTGTTTACATTCCTCCAGATGCAAATTCAAAAATTGTACTAGAAAATTATTACTTTCTGTGTGTATACATCTTTAGGTACATATGTATATAAATAACTGTATATATATGTTTTATTTTACAAATTCCTTATATATTTTTTATAAAATGTGTTTTAAAGTATTTCAGTTTTGTGGAAGAAACATGGAAAGCGGGAGACACATTGAGAATAACACTACTAAGTAGCATATGACTGAATTGGATCCTGTGCCAATGGAGAGGGATTCTCTACAATTAATAAAGACTGAACCTCAACAATGAAAATATTCATGATAATGCCACAATTTTATTGTATGGTTAAACTTTTTAAGGCACACTATGTGTGCCACAGCACCCACTTTGGCAACCACTGATCTAATCATAGTAAAGTAAAAATTGGGCCACATGATTACCTTATGACTCTTCTTATGCTGCCATTTTTCTTAACAATCTTAGCATTACATTGTGTTTTCATTATGGGGGATCACAGACAGCACAAGTTGTTTTTGACTCACCTATGTAACTCTGCACCACAGTCATGCGATTGGTGGTGAGGGTGCCGGTCTTGTCGGAGCAGATGGCTGTTGCGTTGCCCATGGTCTCGCACGCATCCAGGTGGCGTACAAGGTTGTTGTCCTTCATCATTTTCTACATATGAGATAGCGACGGAGAACAGAGGGATGTTTAAGGGGGTGGTGTGAATGATAATGGATAGAGGAAGGGCAGAGGAAAGAGGAAGAGCAATTGATTGACGGAAGGAAGGAGAGAAGGAGATGGAGAAAAATCACTAACTGTTCATTGAATAAAAATTCCAGGGCAGATAAAATAGGTTTTATTTAAGATATTTTTGAAGAAAATATTGCAGTGCATATAACTTGTGCAAAGGCTGACATTGACCTTGTGAGAGTAAATAATGGTAATTAATGTAGGCTAAAATGGTGCAACCAGCCGCTTACTTACAAAACAAACAGGAAAATTACTTTGTGATATACAATATATTTTCATTGAAGACTGAAAATTAAAATTATGAAAATGGATTCATAAATTACTCCATACAGTACTTCCACTCAAATCAGTGAGCACACTTTCAAGATTCTGACACTGAAGAATCTAAATGACATTTGTTTAGTAACTGATTCAGGCAAGATTTCAGTTCTATCACATCTAAGTGCTGCTTTTGACACAATTGACCATGTAATACTACTGGACAGACTAGATTGGGCCCTCAGGCACAGTACTACAGATTTAAATCTTATCTTCAACAGGAACTATTTTGTCATAATTGGTAATTATGCATCTGAGCAGAGTTCTCCAAGGCTCAATCCTTGGGTCCTCTTCTATTAACATTTACATGCGTTGTTTAGGTCTCTTATTAAAAACACTATACTTAGTATACAAAACAACAACATCAACTATCATAATTACAACACCCAAATTAACCTTGCCTTGTCACTAAGCGACTACAGTCCCACATATTCTCTCTGCAAGATACTGATTATATTACATAAGTTATAAGTTAATTATTTAATTATTACATGCCTCCTTCGCCAGTATTTACTCCTTAACCATTGTCCCAGTGTGGTCTTTGTGCACATTGTTACATTAGTTAAGCTCCTACATTACTTTTTGCTAAACATTCATTAAACTGGAAGTGTGGGTCTACCTTGACAGAGTAAGCCAGAGAGATGGTGACAGCGAGAGGTAAGCCCTCTGGGACAGCCACTACCAACACAGTGACTCCAATGATGAAGAACTTGACAAAGTACTGGACGTAGACCGGAGTACACTCTGGCAACCATGTGTGACCTGCAACAACAAACCATACTACATATTAAGACCCAACAACTAGTCCACTTTAAAGAGTGAGTCATACTCAGCAGAGTGGTAAACAAGTGATAGGGGTGCATTCTGAGATAGTGTGTGTGTTTGTTGGGTAGCTATATACACACACAGACCTTCAACGACAAACGTGTTGATGACAAAATACAGCACCAGGATGATGACGGTGATGGCCGACATCACCAAACCTGTGGGGAAATTCAAAGAAGGGAATATTTACCAGTGTGTCACTTTGTTCAGTCTGTTCTGACTTTTTCAATAATTTTTTATTTCATGTCTCAACCATGCAGTGCTTCATCATTTACTTCACTTCTTTACCTGTGCAAGCACATTTTACCAAAGTTTGTAGCACTTGATCAAGCGCATAATCTTTTACACGTCTGTCTGTGTAGTAATAAAACAAATAATTCTAACTATGACTATTTGTACCTTATGTGCAAAGTTTCACACAACTCCCACAATTCATTTCTTGTATTCATAAAGAACTTGTGCTTATGCTGTACATAATTGCTACAAAAACTCTGTGGGACCGAACTACCGAACCTACAAATTTTTAGTGTAGAAAGTTCCTAAACGACAGCTGAAAAAGTGTGCCCAATAGATATGACAGTTCTTTACCGGCTTTGCCAATTTGAACAGCCAGTTTGGTGAGCTTGCCCTGCAACACACTCTTCTCTTTCTTCGGAACATTGGTCTTCTTCTTCTCTCTGTCCTCTACCTCCCCTCCCTCTGCACTCTTCAGCGGTTGCATCTCCATGGCAACACCCCCATCCTGCTTCTTGGCTGAAACACACACACAAAATACACTCTTTTTAGCAATGCACCTGCAGATGAAGTAAGCGCATCGGACATCCAAACCAAGCTTTACACATACACACATGCACATGTCATGAGCTTTTACCTTTGTTCTGATTGTTCTCCACAGCTGCATCAGGCTGTTTTCCTGAGAGAAAGGGAGGGTGGGTTAGACAGAGGTACATATAAAGATATGGGAACAAAAATATATTCATAGTAACCAATAGTTCATATTTTTGATCGTACAACAGCCAAAGACACACTTCCAGAAACAGAAAACGACAAAGAACAATACTAAAGGGAAGAGTAATAAAGGTACACACATCTTCAGACACTGGGTCAAGAGACTGAGAGACATTTTTATATGTATAAGTCCATCATAGGGCACTGTCACTTTCACTGCACCGTGTACTGGGGTCCATTCATTGGCTGAGGAAAGGAGCGGGGCAGGGCAGACAACTTTATGCTCACATACCATTGGTGACTGTGCTGTAACTGGCATCTGTAGAGATGAGCAACTGAGTACTGTCCTCTGTTTGGGGAATGTGTGAGGAAGAAAGGTTTTGGGGGCACATGAGAGGATTTGGCAAAAAGGGGAAACAAAAGAGAGCAAAAAGGGAAGAATAAAAAATGTGTTTGTACGCACGGCTATACTAGCAGTGTTTGTAGATATAGAATGAATGAAAAAAAAAAGAATATAACCTCAATCTCAAAATGAGAGGCAGATCAAAGTGAACAGCCCCATAGCAAACCCACATTGCATGAGGAAAAACTAACAAGTTATGGCATATGTAGAAGTCTTATGAATAATGTATTAGCTCCAGTAAATGACTGTCTCAATGATCCAGCCCACAGAGGCTGCTGCTCGGAGTGCAATACATCCTAGTGCACAACTAACACTTTGGATACAGAATGAGGACAACAAGCGATAAGTATTTTTTCATAAAGTAAGCATCATCAACTAATTTGTTGCTGTCCATTTTTCTGCATCACAGGATGCTGCAGATGTTTTCTCTTTTTCAAGATGACAACAATGCTACACAAATTCCCATGCAGAAGTGAGAACTGCAGTGGTAGAGGCATGGATGAGTGCACTGGTAATGATATCAACCTTAAGTGCTTCTGAGTAGCCTCTGTTGTTGTATGGAGCTCTGCTCTGACTGCAGGGCCCTTCCAAAACAAATTTGAGCATAGACTAATGCTTCATGCGTTGACCAACCAACACTCTTCCCTGAAACTCTCCAGCTCCCTCGCTCTCCCTTGCTTTTTCAATAATTGATTCAATCTGCAGCCTCTCTCTCTCAGATTAAGGGGGGAAGGAGAAACGGGGGAGAGCAAAGGGAAAGATAGGAAAGTGAAAGAGGGCACAGGCATGGGGTAAACAAGACACGAAGTGAGAGAAAAAGAGAGAGATGGGAAACAGGGAGTGGAGAGAGGGATGGAGAGGATGTGGGCTAAATTATCAATGAGGTTAAACTGGTGTGTTTCCTGTTGAAGCTCTTATCTGAAATCAGTTAGACACCCAACTAACTCTACACAATAGAAGCAAGGCAAGAAAGAGACACAAAACTACTACTATGACTGAGTCATTTGTAGTTTGTAGCCTCTTTGTTATCATTCTGTGTCTCTTCATGGTCACAATGATTCTCTTTATAGACATTTCGTGTCTCTTTGTGATTGTTTTGTATCCCTATGTGGTCATTTTCATCAATTTATGGTCTCTTTGTGGTTGTCCTGTGTTTTATGAGTCTTTCTGCAGTCATCTTTCATTTCTTTTTAGTTATTGAAACTAAAATTGAAATTGTGGTCGTTTTGCCTCTCTTTGTGGTTGTTTTGCATCTCTTTGTAGTTGTTTAGTGTTTGTTAGTTGTCATTTTTTTGTAGTTGTTTTGTGTCTGTGGTCATTTTGTGTCAATTTCACATCTATTTGAGCTTGCTATGTGTCTTTTTCTGGTCACTTTGTATCTCTTTGTGGTAGTTTGGAATCTCTTTGCAGTAATTTGATTGACATTCCAACAAGAAATATTAATGGTCACTTCAAGCAGCGGCTGTACCCCTGAACCCATGGGTGCCTGGGCCTGTGCCCAGTAGGCAGTGTTAGTAATCCATCCGTGTGTGAGTACATGTTCATTGACTTGAGAGCAGTTTGAAGTATTCATCCATGGAGATAGTGATGGATGAGAGAGACTGTCGTCTTTCCTGGGTTTTGTCAGAATCTTTACTTCCTTTACTTTGCACATTTCAATAACAAAACTATCTGCTTTTTTGCATCACTAAATATTCTGTTCATCTTACTATAATGGCAAAATATTATATCTAAATCTTTCTCTTATTCCAGTCCAAAACACCATTTTCCTGTAACTTTAGTGTCTTTCCACTAATTTCCTCTCTTTCACTTACCTTTCTTCTCCTTCCCATCTTCCTCAATCTCTCCAGCACCCAACAAGGTGAAGATGATGCCCGTCTGCGAGTTGACACCTACAGCTGTCACCAGCATCCTGCCCGAGCCCTCCATCACATGGGTACCTTAACGTCCAAACAGATTATTGGTTTAGATTCTATCAAGAGACCAGTGCTGTTTGTAAAGCGGTCACAGTTATGAAACAACAACTTGTGATCTTGCAAATGTTTGTAAGGTTTTTTCTCAATGTGAAAAAAGTCATTTACACAGAATCCTTTGAAAGATGCTAAAATGCTCCGTACAGTTGAGGGTAACTAAGAAAGAAAGACAGAAATAACTGTCCCCTAAAGTTCTGCCTAGCCAATAACTAAACTCAGTTAAAGTTTTTAAAAATTTAAGAAAGCATACATTTGAACACTTTTCATGATTTTAATTACAGTGTTTCTATGATTGACTTATTGATTGAAGTGTCCCGCACCAAATGGTGGAACAACCACGACAATCACGTGACAAATTCAAGATTACAAAAGGTCCACTTAACATTACAAAAATTTTTTTTAATGAAGGATACAAAGTACTCTGTCTTAACCAGCATACCTGTTCTATAAATCTCACTATTTGACATTATCATGTGCATTTATAGACATGGGCAGCATTTATATTTATATGAACTATTATGGCATTAAAAAAGTTGTCTTATGTACAAATATTTGCAAGGAAGGAGCATCATTGAGAGACATATATCATATAACACCTTAGAGTAATGTAGTTTGTGTAGCATTAAATCCTTTTACTTTATCTACCCCTTGTACATACAGGACAACATTTTGCCTAAAAGGCTACAACTAATTTGAACCAAGAATTGTCTGACAGAGCCCCAACAAAACTTTAAAATTTTCAGCTTAACTAAAGTAGTATTTATTCCACTGCAAATTGTATTTTATTTTATTGCAGGTGTTTCTGTTATTTTTCTACTCAACCTAACTCAGAAAGTTGCAGCGATATACCATGGTAAGAAAACTGACGGTTATCCAACCAAGAACATTTGCTTATCTACAGTATTGAACATGCTAGTGTTGAAATGTTTTTTAATTCTACCCTATTAGTTTGTATTAGCGTTAAAAAAATATACAGGACATACGTTTTTAGGAAATTATAATAAAGCTCTTGTTCAACCAAAAAAACCCTTCTGTCTCATTCCTTTAAGGGACATTGTAACTGGGGCTGTGTAATGGCAAGAATCTGATGATACGATACGTATTACGATACATGGGTTACAATTCAATACATTGCTATATATTGCGATACTGTAAGCAAGGGAAACTAGAAACAAAAAATTTACATATATAAACAGACATTATATATTTAGATATTACTTTAAAAGTTCCCATTCTGTTGTATTCTGTATGCCAGTTTTTAATTTCTCAAGTAGTTTATAAAAGACAACCATTGTCCCGCTTATCTTTTGCAGGGTCGCGGGGGTGAGAGGCAGGGTATACCCTGGATAGGTCACCAGTCAATCACGAGCACAGACAGACAAACTCAATCTTCACGCTCACATTGACCCTTTAGACAATTCTGAGTCACCAGTTAACCTAACCTGCATGTCTTTGGACTGTGGGAGGAAGTATGTGGAGAAAAACTACACAGGCAAAGCGAAAACATGCACACTACACACAGAAAGGCCCCAGCCAGCCAGGCCGCCGCTTCGAACCCAGATATTTGTGACAGTGATGGTGTGCAGATAACCACTGCTTTACCATGCCTCCAGAGCAAAGACCAAAATGTGAAAACAAACCTGAGAGCAGCATGGGGTCCTTATCCACAGACTTGCGTACGTGGTCAGACTCTCCTGTGAGAGAGCTCTCATCTATCTTCAGGTCGTTGGCTTGGACCAAGATACCATCAGCTGGCAGCAGGTCCCCTGAACACAGACGTGCACAGATCAGTGTTTGATTCACCTTGTAGTTTCTGCCCTTTTCTGGTTAGGGACATGTCAATGCATGGGGGCCTAACAGGGACATTTATCTATCAGTATCAACATAACTACATGTTACAGAAACAAGCAGTACAGGTATAACAGTCAACACTGTGGGAAAATAAGCTTATCAAAGAGTTAGATGAGAGAATCGATACCACTCTCATGTCTGTGCACTTAATGTTAATTAATTAATTTTTTATGTTAATTAATTAATTTTTAATCTGTTTGTGCACAGATTAAAAATAGTTTATTGGTAAAATGTAGAGGTTTTAGTAAGCTGATTTTTGTTACCTTTGGACAGAATTAGCCTAGCTGTTTCCCCCTGCTTCCAGTCATTATGCTAAGATAATCGTCTGCTGGCTCTAGTTTAATATTTAGCGCACACACGAGAGAGGTATTGACCTTCTGATCTTTCTCCCAGCAACAAAGCAAATAGGCCTATTTCCCAAAATGTCAAACCATTTTTTTAGGACATGTAGAAAGTATGGTATTACAGGGCAGGCAGGAACTTTACAGTTTCCTGTTTGAAAAAGAGTTGACTTAATATTTTCTTCCTACACATATAGGCTAACCCCAGTTTTACAATTTTTACTTAATGGTGAGTAATCGAATGAATGTCCAACCATAGACTGTAAAATTAAGCCGTTGTGAAGCTCAGTGTGGTCCTCTCTGGCCATCGCCATTCGGCAGTCTTGGTTAAACCAAAAATGAGAGGTGGAGCTGTGGCAGGCTTTATGGAGATTGACTCACTTATGGAGCCAGCCTCAAGTGGCCATGTAAGAAACTGCAATCTTTGTTACTACCGTGTTGGCTTACACATAGGCTGCAGCTTGTTAAAAACACTCTCAGTTCACTTTAAGAAATGTAATTTATGTTGGTAGAGTTTCTGTTGGAGACAATTGTTAAAATATTCATACAAACATATTCCTCATGATTATCATTTGCAGTAAGTTAGTAACTTTATAGATTTGCTTTCTCTTGAGTATTCCACTGCTGGTCAGAAAAACTCAGATCAGTTTTGCTTCTTGTAGCTTGTTATGGGCATATGTTATTTGTTGGTATTAAACAGGGTGTACAAATAATCATTCAATTTGAAAAAAGAGAGTTACTGTTCTTTTTATACAGTAAGCATGTGATGGTCTTTTTACCATATTTGACCTGGGCCATGTCCCCCACCACCATGTCAGCCACAGGGATCTGGATGACGTTTCCTTTCCGCACAACCGTGAACTTCTGTTCTTGCTCAATCCGACTCTGTAGACCACGGAATTGCTTCTCTTTGGACCAGTCATTAAAAGCCGTAACCAAGACGACACACACGACTGACAGCAGGATGGCTGCGCCTTCAATCCAGCCGGTGTCAGCCTCCTCTTCATCCTCTCCCCCCGACACGTCCCCACATGCTGAAGAAAGGCGAATGGAGGGGTGGTTGGTTAGATATTTTCTTAGCCTCTCATGTTAACATGCTATTATGACCAATTAATCAAATAGCATTTAACATGCCTAGGGTTAGGGTTCACTGCAGGATTTTTGCAGGTTAAATTACTTTTTAAGACCACTATGAAAGTTATGTGTATACTGCCAAAAAAGGGTATGAAGGATATGAAGGAAAATTGGTATTGATTCAATGTATGTTTCATTTTGTTGTTACAGTATGATCAATACAAATGTTTCCCAACAACACATTTAAAAGCAAGAGTGAAAAATTTTACCTGTCAAAATAATATTTATGACATTTTAAGCCCTAAAATTCAAATTATTAGATTTTAGACTTAGACCCCACGGACACCCTGCAATATTTTTCTCTTAAGTTATTGAATGTAACATGAAAAGCAAAATGAAAGGGACGATCTGTGATTCAGATGTAAATAAATGGGTCACCCACCACCAAAACGGACAGATGACAGATGTCAAAACTCCTGATAGTTTTTATTTATTTATTTTATGGTGAGCCACAGTAAGACAATTAGGTATGAAACAAACAATATATTGAGGTTTAAAACTGCAGTGGCTGTGGCCTTTGGCTAAAGTTAGTGTTTGTTATCATTTATTAACATTTACAAATTAAAAATAAAGTTGATGACTACAAATGCTTATATTCCACCATTCTACTTACAGAAAATAATGTGAGGAAAGTTTGTGTGCTGTTGTTATCTAGGTTGCACTTTGAGGTTTCAGACCTAACCACAGTGTCCTCCATCCTTTTGTTTTGCCCACTTCCTGTATACCTGTGGTAAACAGACCTAGAAAGCTAATGGTAATATTAATCCCTTTTGCTTTTTGTCTCTTCAGTGTTTGTTGTAGTGGTATGCTTTCATTTTGTGCAATTTTCATGTTTGAACCATGAAAACAACGGAGATGATTAGATTTTCTGATTTACCCAAACAAGAGAATGAACAGAAACAAAACTATAAAAAAACTTTAATCGATTAATTAACACCATCTACAGAATCTAAGATAATAATCACACTTTAAAGTCCATAACAGTTAAAAATATGTTTTTCTTCCTACAGTGTGATGTTTGATCTTCGCTTTTGCAAAAATAACGTATCAGAAACACATTATTGTTCCAAGCAGACTATTTGTATACATGTCTTGTAGTCAGTAGGTACTTTTATAAAAATCATTTTTGGCATTTTGGCATTTTGAAAAATTCACTGGGCCTGAATGAAAACAACCAAACAAAGGTGAGAAAGATAGTTGATTTTTGAGTCTCATTCCCAGGGTGTCAAATACAGAACCTGGGAATGAGACTCAACAATCAACTATCTATCTTCAAGTTTCCAACCCAAACCATCTTTCTATCTTTCTGGCCTGCCTGATGTTGTTTTTCGATTCAGGCCCGTGGATTCTTACAAATACTATTAGGAGCACTAGAAGGAGCCAGAGGAACCTGATTTTTTCACAGTTTATCCGTCTCATGTACTACTGTCAGGATATAGTGAAAGTTTCAGCAAATATAACAAAAAGGTATTTTTAGAAAGGTTAGCTACTGCAGCTTTAATACATGTCTGGAGGGGATCTTTTTAAGTACTTTGATTCTTAAATTTCATTTGACAATCAATATTTTTTTAATCGTGTAAGCCAGATACTGGCATTTGAACGGGGATTCAGCATGAGAATGCAATGTCTGCCCCAATGAATCACAAGCTTTGAAAAACCTGGTTCTTCTCTCTCTTGGCTCTCTGCATTGATGTGTGCTACAGGAAGACTTGAAAGGGAGATTGCAGATATTTTGACATGTAACTCCCTCAACCTTCTTCCCACTGCACTTTCCTCACTTTACTTACCCATGAACCTATCTCTAAAGCGAGACTATCTAACTTATCTAACTAAAAATGCAATAATACATTCCCCCTCTGACAATGAAAAGTAATGAAAGCAGCAGAAGTGTTGCTCAATTAAATACACTCAGGGACTTTCCTGCTACAGTATTACTTGGTCTGGTGCTCAACCTAGCTTATGGTGTTAGCCAATATTGGCAAACTTTAGATAACTGACATTACTAAATAGCTGACTCTTTACTTGTGCTACTGTCACACTACGGTGAAGCATTTACCATTCACCCAGTATTGCCAAATCAAAAGTTAATGAGCAGTAAAATCCATTTTTCAATTAAATACACAGGGATTTTGTATGGATTTTTTTAGTGCCAATACAAATTGAATCTCAATTTATTAGCTGAAATGTTCAAACTGAATAGTGTGTGCAAAATTTGAGATTGAGTCTTGTGGTTTCAAATTTTAAATTAATTCATATTGCCCGTATTGAATGTGAGTTTTTCTATTCTAGTCCCCCAGATGAGTGCCTCTAAGTTGAAACTGAATTAGAAAATTGTATTTGAAAACGGAATTCCAAACTGAATTTGGAACTCCTCCCAAATTGAACTAATACTCGCAAGTTGGAAGCAATGCGAGTTAAATTCAATTTCAGACCATCAGTGAAATACAATTTCAAATTTTGCATACAATATTGAGTTCAAATTTAGATTCACTTTGTGTTGGCACTAAAATAACTTATTAATAAATTGTTGCTACTTGGTCTGGTATGACCACAAACACTAACCTTAGCAGAACTGATAGTCATTGCTGTGTAACATTACTGAGGCAGTTTGCTGATTTTATGACTCTTGAGTGTGAAAGGTCCTTCTTGTAAATGGTAGTTTGACTAAATGATCTTAACTCAAGTTCCAATTACTAGCTTTTTAGCAGTATCTTACAGTCATGAAGAGCCAAAGCTGTTTTTCAACCCATAAATTGACCCTACCTTCCTCCATCCTTCCAAAATGGTAAATGGTAAATGGTAAATGGACCTATACTTGTATAGCGCCTTTCTAAAAGCGCTTTTACACTACAAAACCAATCTCCCCCTTCTGCCCCTGTCCTTACATTCACTTTCCTTTCCAGGGGGCTGGTAGAAAGAGAGGCCGAGGGAGATGATGGCAGCGGCCTCCAAGATGATGAGTGTGACGTCCTGTAAGGCCTCCCACACAAGCTCCAGGAAAGTCTTGGCCTTCTTCGGGGGGATGAAGTTTTGGCCGAATGTTTGGCCCCGACGCTCAATGTCTACTGGGTCCCCACTGAGACCTGACAAATGGAGACGGAGGAAGAGACAGAGAGAGAAAGAGGTTAAAATAAGAATGGTTGAGATGTTAGCAAATATGGCTACATATTGGCAATAGGGACGGGACAATATACAACATTATCGTGTATTGCCATAAAAAGATTCATAGTGAATTTCTCCCATTTTTCTCCCAGTAAACAAGGGGACATAGGGGAGCCTGCATCTTTTCAGTCATTCCAAAATCCTAAGCCTATCACCCATTGTATTCTCCCCCACAAAAAGAGTTCAACTGAATGTGAGGAAACAGTATAGATTCCAAACTAAAGAACTGTCTACACAGTGTCTTTGAGAATCGGAAAAATATCGGATACAGGATACAAAAACAAACAAACAAAAGGATACAAAAAAGGTGAATGTGTTCCATTTTTCTTACTTAGCAGAGGACATATGTGTGATGCTAAAATCTTCTCTTTTCTAAGGTTACATTGTTCCGTGTCTTATAGAATATGTAAAAAGCATCAGGTCACGTTACTTTAATATTGTGATACTTGGATTAGATTACTGACTACATTTTTAAACAGGTAATTAGAAATTGTATTGTAGCATTTTTTTAAAGTATCCTTCCCAACCCTGGCATATCGAAATTTTCTTTATCTGCAATTGTCTTTCTGTAAAATGTATATCACTTAAAGAAAAATTCACATGCCATCTGCACACACAGTAGCACATTCACCCTGCAAATCACTGCTTCATGCTGCTTTACTTAAACAGATTTATTTCATTTGAGTGAGAATTCTGTAAATCAGTAGCCATTTGAAGTGTTCCAGGTTCACTTTATTACTTTTTTCTTTTTTACTTTTTATTTGTGCCATACAATTCATACATTCTATCAGTTAGTGAATAGTCATCTCTGCGTTTTTTTGTTATTTAGCTCTACATGTAAATTTCATGAAACCAAAAACCAACAACAGACCACAGAAATAACAAACAATCAAAAAACCATACATAACAATGTTTTGTTTTAAGTTTTTTTATATGGCTAGTATCCATGCTGACCATACAGTATCCATAAAAAACATTTTTTTTGCTGAATCTTTTGTGACCTTTCCATAATAAATAACTCATTCGCCTTTTGTTGGCGCTGTCTTATGTTTGGTGGCAACCCAGGTTCACTTTCATTCATAAAAGTGTAGATTAAGTTCCATATAGCACTCTTTAGCAGGTAGTAGTTTATCACTAGGACACATGCAGACAGTAGACTCTGCTATACAAGTGCAAAATCAGCACAAATACCCCCCCACAAAAAAGGCCAAAACCTCCTAGACAATTTTCCACTAAAAACACATAAAACGCAGTAAAAAACAACAAATAGTGGCTGCCAACTCCAAGTTTACTTTCCTCCCTCCCAACTCTCTCTCATCTCCAGCCTCAACTCAACATCTCCACCCTCATCTTCCTCTTTCCTTCAACCTCAGCCCCAAGTGATTCTGTTTCCATGGTGACCAGGATATCAGGTCCAGGACTTCCTGTCTCTAACAGGTTTCTGCCCAGCAACAGGTGATGTCATTACTCCAGTGTGCTGGGTTTGGAGCACAGCTTTTTTTTTTATTGGCTGTTGTGGAGGGGGGAACAGCAATTTGTATGCTGTGGTTGGACAAAATCTGTGACTGTCTTTGCGTTGGTTTGCCTGTGTGTGTGTGTGTGTGAGTGACATCCTGGTCCAATGTGCTTGCTGCAGGGAGTCATGTAGCTCCCGGCGTTGCTCAAGAGTTGTGTAGCAATACGACACTCAACAGGGTTCAGGCCAAGGCAAGGCAGAGAGAGACAGGGAGAGAGAGGGAACAGGTGACCTTATGCTGAGTAATCGTAGTGAGCTACATCCTCCTTCCATTAGTCCATCCCTCCCTCTCTCCCCCTTCTTACCCATCCCTCCGTTCTCCCCTTCTTCCTCCACATCCTCTTCCACAGCCTCTCTCGTTGGCTCTCTCCTCTATTCCTCCCTCTCTCAATCTCCCCTTGATGTGTCCTTGACAATGCGGCAAGCTGTTCTAGCTTTCCTTCCTCACCCCTCACCCCCCCCCCCCCCCCCCCCTCGCCCCGCCCACACAGCCTTTGTTTTTCACTCCCTCTTTCTTCTTGTGCTCATTGTTTCACTTCTCACTTCGTCCTTCTGTCCTTTTTCATGTGTCGTATAAGGTAAGGGCAGTCTCATACTGCAGCTTGCTGGTAGAACAAATGGTTTATTCTGTTTTCATAGTGTATCTGGGTGTAATTTGTTGTGTCTGTGGATGTGGGTAGTGTTTGGTGATTATGAGATGAAGAGGGGAAGATAGAGAGACAGAGACAGAGACAGGAGACAGAGATCTGGAGTGTGTAAATAGATCCGGTTTAACCACGTCGTACTGTATATTAATGGTATTTACAGATGATCCTTCTTATGCTAGATCAACTATGCATTGGCATATATTGTTGGAATACGTGTGTGGTTGATCGGGTTTTATCCTAGTATTGGCCATTATAGACTTGGGGTGTGTGTTCATTAACACATGATATGGGAATATTTTGTTTGTATATTTACTGTTGGCCAAAATTATGCACTTTATTTTCGGCTCCCCATGGTATTTCTCCGTGCTAATATATTTCCCATCTTTATTCAATTCGTGATATCTGGTTCTTCGGGTGCTCCTAATTCATTTGTTCGCTCCTTCTTGTGGATATTGTAATTGATAATAAGCAGAGGCAGCAGTCTTTTGTTTGTACTGGTCAAATTGCCTCAGCAGATCTGGATCAGGAAAATATCTAAGCCGTGCAACGTTTTGGGAATCCATGATCAATCACAAGT
>NW_023339707.1:1292665-1301670 GCF_004916995.1 Morone saxatilis | reverse complement strand
CTGTACAAGTACAGGTCCTTTTACAGTACAGTACATTTGAGTCGATTAACCAGTCAAAACAAATCAGTTCTTTGTTATTGTAAATTTAATTTCTTTGGGTTTTAAATGTAAACCTAAATTGGCCAGAAAATAAAGAAACATTCTTTCACAATTTTATGACACGAAATATGGCTATTTATTGTTTGTATCTGACCATTTTCTACAGTGCTCAGTCAATTTCCCTGAATACACAATGCAGGGACAAGTGGATGATTTTTGTGAAGCATCCAATGGTATCTCATTGGTTATTTCACATATTATCCCTTTTTTTCAGGTTAATGCAACAGCCCTTCAAAACGTATGTGCATGTTGGATCACTGGATCTCTACAAGGTGGGAAGTATCTTCATCTTTGGTTGGTTTGTCACACATGATGATCCCAGGTGTAATTTGTGAAAGTCAGCACAGGGCGAAAGAAGCCCATCCAAGAGTGTGGAGAGCGGCGTTTGTGTGTGTTGTTTGCAAACTGTGCTTTGTAGGGACAACTGCAGATACATGACTCTTTCAGAGTGTGTGTGTACTGAGTTTGTTGGGACCCACTGCACTGATTCCTGACCAGCTCACAGTATCAAATTAGCAACACTCAACACAGACTTACTGTAACTCAACACCCACCAACTCTCTCACTTTTTCTCCATCTCTTTCTCTCTATTACACACACACACACAAACACACACACAGCCAACTTCCCTCTGCTGTTGTGTTGCTAGGTTACAAACTAGTTTAAGGAGTGGGCGTAGTGTGGTACCACACCCCAGAACATACAAGCACGCACACACATACACACACGAAAGACACCAAAACCCAAACTCTACCCTTAGTAGTAATTACAAATCTTTGATTGGCATAATTATAAGTTTTAAGCGTGTGTGTGTGTGTGTGTGTGTGTGTGTTTAAGTTTGCAAGTGAAATTCAATTAGATTTATGGCATCAGTGCAGAAACAATCAGTCGATCAATCAAATTAATAATATTAATAATCAAATAATGAGGCATTTGCTGTTTTTCCATTAAAGATGTATCTATTGATTATTTTTTAGAATTAATGATCTATAAATTGGTGTTAGAATGTCTCTTTATATTGGTCAATCTGGCCAATTTAAATTAAATAAAAAAAAATAAAAATAAAACTTAACTCTAATTTGCAGACAGATTGGTTAATTGACTAATCGTTTCAGCTCTAGTTATTAATCTTTATTTGTCATTAAAATGACTAAATGATTTAAAGCTGAAACAATTAGTTAGTTAATTGATTAGTCAAAAAACGCAAAAGGTCATTATCTAGAGCCAGTGTTTGCTTTGTCCATTCTGGGCTACTGTAGAAACATGGCAGCCTCCTTCTGTAGATATAAACAGCTCATTCTAAGGTAACAAAAACACAGTGATTCTTATATTCAGGTGACTAATGAAAACATACCTATGGATATTATATTCAATCTCTGACAATAGATCCTACTAAATGCTACACACTGGACTTTTAAATAACAGTCATATTATTCAACAATGACAACAATAGTTCAGTTCTATGACACTGTGTCTGCAATAATTACAGATGTGCTATTAGAGATTCCAATCAATCTTTGTATACTTTTACTCCATTCATCCATCTATTGATTCACTCTATCCGCTTTCCATCATTCATCCACCATAATCCCGTCATCATCTTCCCTGTTCTCCAACTCCACCAACAACTGCCTTTTGTTACAGCCAGGATTACACTAAAATGTTACTGTTTGATGGAAGTGCTTTCACTTTCCCCTGCATCCTTCTCTCTGTGACATAAAAATTGTTGCATTTTTTAAATGAAGTCTACTTCACTCAATAATGCATTGCAGTGAAATAAAATGCGAGTCGTTTTGGTGAGTTGTTGAGATTAAAACATTTAGTCAGCGTGTTAGTGTTAATTTGAGGTGGTTATAGAATGACTGGTGACCACGCGTAATCTGTTTCATTTGAGCCAAACTAAGATGATCAGGAAATAGCTTGCAGGAACAGCACTCATGCAGTCGTGTTTGTGTGCTACTCCACCCAAGAGTATGATGTCATGGATCCTTCCACTCCTTCATTCATCTCATTTAAGAGTACCAGTTCATCTCCCTGCTAACCACATCTACATGTAAAGCTAGAAAAATGTCTATTGTTTATTTTGTCACAAATCACACTCTTCAAAGGAAAATTTTTCAGAAATTGGACGACACTTTGCACAGGAAATCTGCATGAAGGCTACACAAACAAACATGGAGGAGAGTGAACATGACACCAGCGCAGAGAAAGTTGTGATGCATTTATGGCAACAGCTCAGTCAGGATTAGCACCCTAGAGAGCACTTACCACAGGGAAATCTAAGAAGGCACTTTTTCTGCATTTTTTCAAACATGGTGGAACATTTCCACCAGTGGATAAGACAAAACCAGCTTGTACCTAAAAGAGGGGCTTCTTCTGTCGCATGGATGCTGTTTGGGAATGTAAAGTCTGACAGACAAGAAAACAGTAATATACACTAATGCAACTACAGTTGAAAAGTGTTTTCTATTTACCTTTTCACATTTTACACATTGATATTTTATATTTTGCTAAAATTTGGTTCTAATCATTAAAAATAAGAGTCAGTACTGGGACTGTGTATTGGCAAGAATCTGACCATAGGATATGTATCACGATTCAATAGTGGTTCAATACATTGCATTATATTGCTATACTCTAAACAAGCCAATATATTGCAATTTTTAGCCCTTTAGTTTACATTTACAACATTGCTATGTAGTGGCTGGGGTTTAAACACAAAAATCAATACAAAATATCGCAATATGATATATTTAGATATTTTCTTTTATCCCTAGTAGATACATTTTATTTGCTGAGTATATGATTCAAAATGTAATAACAGCCTTTCCATGTGGTAATTTTATCTAAACTATATAAACTATTCATTAAATTTACAGAAAATGTGCTATTGCGATATATATTGTTACCTGGATATGAAATGACATCATATTATATGTATATATATATATATATATATATATATATTGCACAGCTCTATATCCATTCATCCTCAACAAATCCATTCATCCAACCATTCCTCCATCCATTTATAGAACTATGCTTTCACCCATTCATTCATATGCTCGTCCATTATTCATCCATCCATCCACTTTTTCACCAATTCAACCATTCGTCCTTCCATGACTGCTCACCATCAGTAGTGCTGGACTGTAGTCTCTGGCAGAGCCCCTCTGTGTCTCCGTAGCTGTCTTGGATCTTCTGCAGGGCGTCAGTCCCTCTGAGCTCCATCAGCTCCCTGAGCTCATTCACTGTGACCCCGAAGTCTCCTCCTGCTTGGCTGCCATCTGCCCTTCCTCCTCCTCCGCCCCCACCTCGAGTCCCTTTAGGATAAAACTCCACCGCGCTATTTGCCATTTCACCCATTGTGGCTGTTGTTGACATGTCAGTAAGGTTTCTTTTTTCTGTTTTGGTCCTCCTTTCTCTCCGTAGTCTGTCCTCAACTCAGTTCCCCTTCCGCTTGGTTGGTGGAGGGTTGTTCATGTGCTCAACAGTCAGATTCTCGGTTATGTCTTGATTCCGTACTTAAAAATGTGTGATTATATTGACACACCTAAACCCTTTTTAATTTTATTAAAGGAAAATGAAGGGGCGTTGGTTGTTAATTTTATTCCTCCTCACTTTCTTGGCCTAGCCTCCCACTGCTCCTTTAATTCTCCATAACAGGAGGAGGAGGAGGGTGAGGGGGATCAAGGACAGCGAGCAGGGCCACTTCAGAAGCGTGATGTCTGAATGAATCCAGCTTTCTTGTACTGCGTCTCCGCTGCAACTCTGCTCTTTCCTCGTTTCTGTCCCCCTCCCTCCAGGGTCACGGCCAGTCCATGGACGGACGGACGGGCAGGCTGAAGGACTTACAGACAGGGATGAAGGGATGATGGATGGATGGAGAGAGGGGCGAGCAGGGCAAAGGCGGCTGATAAATCAGAGACAGGAAGTAGATCCAGTTCAGAGGTAGCTACTGCTGCACCACCAGGACCTAAGAGAGAGCAAGGAAGAGATAAAACATTACCACTCTGTTCTATTGATCTAACTCACGTTCATTACATCAAATCATTTCTGAGGAAGAGACGAGGCGTGCCCAGACTGGATGCAGTTGTGAAACTTTTTAATGCAGTGGCTAAAAATCTACCATTAATACATCAGTTTTATTCTAAATGAGTATACAAGAGTGACTTAAAGCATAGCTCAGCTTAACTTTATAACAGTGCTATATAGCAGTTGGGGGTTTAAACACAATCAATACAGTGTTTTTGAGAATGGATACAATATCACAAAATAAAACATCGCAATACAATATTTTCTTACACCCCTAAACACATTTGATTATGTATTAACCTAAGATCATTATTGGTATAATCATATCCTCCTAAACCACTGCCATTTGTTTCACTTCATGCGATATTTAAACCTGCGTTTATTGATTTTTTGGCCACTTGGGGGCAGCACAACAAGCTGCAAACACAACACTGCCATATTTATTTCCTTATAGAGTGGATATGACTAACATGTTAGCAAACAGTGGCTTATTTACATATTTAGCAGCAACATTAGCATTAGTTTGGAGTTCATTTGGAGCAGTTTTTGGCCATGTGACAAATGTACGCCCAATATTCAATCCACCTGCTGTTTAGTGCTGGGTATGTCAACTTGTTTGCACTTTTTGCAGAGTTGGTGATAACTCTCTGCGGGTGACTACAAGGGACACCTCTCACATTATACTTGAATATACTACATTTTGTTCCTTTGTTTAAATAACAGAACAAAACAAAACACTGATTATAGCAGCTTTAAATATTCTCAGAAAAGCTTTTTCAACAGGCTCCAAATATCAAATATATCTCCTAGAATGTTGCTTATGCTTTCATCCACCAATAATTAAGCACAGTGGTTTTTGTAAGAAAAAAACACATAAAGCTATGACATTTGTCCACTGATATTGACTGTACTGGACAGAGTGTATTAGCAAGAATCTGACAATTACAGAGGTTATATTCAGTTTACTGTGATATATTGCAATACTGTAAGAAAGATATATTAGTAGTAGCAGTAAATTGGGGGCTTTAGTGCAGTGGTTCTCAACTTTTCCTTTTTGTCAAGTATTCCAAAATTGAGAGACATTCAGCTGTGGACCTATATTTGATAAGATGTAGTCTCAGGGATCCCGTTTGATAAAACTGAGTTATTCCTGGCTGGACTGTAGATTAGCAGATTAACAGTGAGTGTGAAACTTATCAACAGAACAGTCATTCCTATACATTCTCTCATTGGGCTAACTTTTAGCCGATGAAATAACATTGAAATTATAATATTTCCCATTTTCTGGGGATGCCCTGAAACACTCTCAAGGACCCCAAGTTGAGAACCACTGCTCTAGTGATTATGGACAGTTATGTGAGTCAAAACAAAGTACAGTGTGTGTATGGTAATGAAGCAACATGTGTTTGGACAGCAATGGAGCTCAATGGCACATTTCATTGTTGTTTTTTTGGTCTTTTCACAGGAGTTGTTGATAATAAGAAAAATAATCACCTGCCTCTGCTTTTAGGTTACCGTCTAATGTTACATTAAACCAGCTACTTCCAGTGCATCCACTTTGACACAAACCCCACCATTCCTGGATGTGTCCACATACATGCTTTCCAGGTGCAATTAATTCATGTTCAATTTGCTCCGTCTGATAAAAAAGCTTGTGAGACCTGAAAGAGGGAAATTTCCTGAAGTGAGCTGCTTTTGTTGAATCCACTGAAAAACAATTTCCTAATCACTGAATTAACATTTTAACCCATCTCTGGAACTGATTTAATTAAAATAAATCTGACACCGATAGCGCTCAGTACCGCCGAGCAGAACAGCAACTTGCTTCCCTTCAGCGACGCTGACTGCGGAGAGGCTCCATCCCACATGAGCAATTAGCGCTGCCTGTAACTAAATATTCTCAGCATCACACATGACACAACATATTCTGATTTCCCTATCAGGCTATTTTACATAAGGATGAGCATAAAAAAACAGAAGTGAAGCTCATCATTAATTCCTTTTCTCCTCCCTCCTCTCCACTCTTCGCTCTCCCTCAGCTCCCTCTGCCTCTTGCATCTTCTCCCTCCCTCCCCTCCTCTCTCCCCTGCCATGCCTCAATCCTGACTGAGAGTGTTAGTTTATGACTGAGTCACCCTGTTCTGCCTTTGAAGCTTCCTCCCGCTCTCCGTCTTTTCTTATTTTTCTGCTCTCCCATCTATCTATCTGTCTGTTTGGCTTTACTATCTGTTTTTTTCCTGGCACGCCTTGTCTTGAGGTGTCTCATCGCTTGTTATTATTTTACCTTTCCTCCCCTGACTCCCTCATTTTGTCGCTCTCCCTGTCTATCTGCTTCCTGCTACGGCAATCATTTATTTACTCAGCCAGTCGCACATTTTCTTCCCAGCCCGGTCTCTTACTCACTGATTCTGTCTGATTTTATAACACTCCAGAAAGAAAAAGCTCTTCTGTTCAGCCTCCCAACTACTGCAACTAACTGTGAGCGCATCTTTCTGTTTGAGCCGGAGCTTTGATGTGTACAGTGTACATGTGTACGTGTGTGCCCGCGTTACATAAATTGCATTTATTAAAAGAACACTTTGTTACTCAATTTGTTACGCCTTCCTCACTCTTACATGCACACAAATACAGTCCACTTTACAGCTCACCAATGTACAGTAAACAGACAAAGCCACTGACGCCCAGAGACATTACTTATATGATCTCTGCCACGACAGACACACGCACACGTCGTACAACACAGCGCTTTCAAAATGAAAGTGAGAGAGGGGTGAGGTGGTGGGGGCTGTCCTGGCTGAAAATGTGTTTGAACATGAAAAGAGTCGGATGAAAGGTCACCACAATCCTCAGCGACCTGCCCATTCATCCTGCACACTGGCCCCGCTTCTCCAGCAGCCCTCGGAGGGTCGAAGCAATTTAATTGGTTTTTTTTGTTTTGTTTTTTATTTCAAGAGAAAGTGGTCACTCTTTTCACCTCGGGTGTTTCTTCTTTATCACGGCAGCAAGAAGGTTGAGATGTGTACAGAACGGGGAAGACACAGGAGAGAAGGTCCTCACGGGATTTGATTCTAGGCCAGCAGGGCCTTGTATGCTTTGTGTGTGTGTGTGTGTGTGTGGTGGATGGGGCAACCCAGGCCACATACACTTACACTGGAGCACACGTGACTAAACACGTATGTGTGCACTCATGTCTATGCTTCCTGTGCTCACAATTGTCATCCCAGGTGACTGCGTGTCAGTATTTGGTGTCCCCCACAGGACAGTCTGCGGTCCACTTGTACACCTGCAGTCCTACTTTCCGACAGGCATCTGAAGGGTCACCTCTGGCGGGGCCCTTGTATCTGGGCTGCTGCCTGCCGTCGCTGGCTCGGCGCCAGTCACACACTTCTGTAATGCCCAGCGGGAATAGCACACTTAGAATTCGACAGTGGCTGGAGCCATTAAAGGTGGGCCGCCTACAGGGCACTGCTATCTGCATTACAGTACAGCACATTAAAGCAACTGTTTGATGCTGATGATGACGAGGATGATGATGGTGATAGTTTCAGAAGTGGGGTGGGGTTGGGGGGCGTTTGGACGAAATAAAGTCCCAATTAAGACTGATTGATGATGTGTATCCATCTCTCTTACATCTCACACACATGCACGGACACACACTCCCACACTCACGGTGTCCCATGTCTTGTCCCTCCCACATGAGCCACAGTCTACCTCCACCCAAAGCTACACACACTCAATTCTTGCGATTGCCAGCAACACGAGCACTTCTGTGCAGGAATGTCCCCATGCAACAGTGTGTTTCCCACACAAAACGACCTTTCCTGGTCACCTTCAGACGTGAGCGCTTGAGCTTCATCCCTCTGCTCATCCTCATCCTCAACACACACCAGAGGAGGTCCTGATTAATGCTGAGAAACTACACTGCGCGGCTACTGAAAATGCAAGGGGAAAGAGTGTAACCCGTGGTGCGCCACTTCCCTACCCTATGTCCCTCCGCAAGGTTACCGGCCCGGTCACCGCCGGCCCGTTCTGCCCAACTCGCGCCCACCCTGCGCCGGGCGACTTGTGAAGGTCCCTCCGGCCAGAGATCCAGATCAAACCGACACCCCCGCAGCTCAGCGCTGCAGGTGCGACGCGTCGTTACCGAGACAAACAACGCAACTGACAATAGCCTATAGCCCGGTGCACAGCAGCCCGGGAAAACCGAGAGGCAAGCGACAGCCCTTCAACTGACACAGGACACGGAGGGATGGATGGATGGACGGATGGATCATGGATGGATATCGTTAGCTCTGCGCACGCACGCACGCGCAAGCACATTCACGCGTGCACGCGCGCACACACATACTCCCTCATAATGTCATAGCGCTGTTTGCCAGGGTATTATGGTATGCCCTACTGTATGGGCTATCATTACAGCTGTGTCAGGCCTGTGAGGAGACACATCACATCAGGCCCGCTCCACATTCTGCAAGTCCGCTAAAAAGCTCCTACCTGCCGTTAATGATCACAGCGCGAGCAACACATCTTCCCTAATAAAAACGGCGCTCGGGGTAAATAACAGTCACGCACGCGAGCACGCACGGACTCACCGACTCACCGTGCAGGCCGAGCTCAAGGACATCAGCATCAGCGCGCGGGCGGGGAGGCAGAATCCCCGTTAATCTGCGTGTGCGTGGAGCGGAGAATGTCCCAGACCGGATGAGAGGACACTGGGGGAGGGGGGACCGGGGCTGCGGCAGCAGCCTGGAGTCCGAAGGAGTGGAGGGATGAAAGACGACGACGGTGCTGATGAATATTCCGCTCCGCGCGGTCACCTGACGGTTGGTCGGCGGAGTTCTGCGGCGGTTGAGGAGAGAGAGAGAGAGAGA
>NW_023339707.1:1292352-1292565 GCF_004916995.1 Morone saxatilis | reverse complement strand
TCAGAGCCGAGAGAGATAGAAAGACACTTTAGGTTGGAGGCTTGAAGAGAGTTGATTGCCAAGTCTCATTCCCAGTGTCTGTATTTGAGGACCTGAGAATGAGACTCAACAATTAACCATCTTCACAGTGTCTCTGGATCCTTGTAAATACCGTTAGGAGCACTAGGAGGAACCAGAGGAAGCTCACAGGTTATCTGTCTCATGTTCTACTGT
>NW_023339707.1:1270486-1292301 GCF_004916995.1 Morone saxatilis | reverse complement strand
TTAAAGTTATCTACTGCAGCTTTAACTTTTTCTTCTTCTTTTTTTGGAAGTTAGATCAACAAAGGAACAAAACAGGTTTGAACATTTGATAATTGATTGACTATGAAGACTTTATTATCATCAAACATTGGGGGTCCATGGTTTAATTTATTATGGAGTCATTGACATGAAAAAGTTTGGGAACCCCTGCCATTGCCTACAGTTTAATTTAAGGAGTTAACATGGCCACAGTGAGTCAAACCAAAATATTCTATAAAGTCTATAAACTTGTGTAACATCACGATTACAGCACATTAATGAACTTTCTTTATTCTAAAAACCAAAATAGAGAAAACAGAATACACAGACTTAAACTGCAATTTTGCAATTCATTGTACATTTAAAGAATTAGTGATGGGAAATCCCAGCTCCTTTTACTGATGCAGATCACTTGGCTCAACTCAGCAATAAGAGTCAGCTCTTCATTTAGTCTCATTTCTTGTATATTTCAGCCAAATTCAGCAACATGTTGATCTACGATAGTATGTGTGGACATCACACATCTCACTTAAATTATTCAATGTAATTATGCTAAACCTCATAATTTCCAGAATAACATAACATAATAACATACTTTTACATTATGCTTGATGTAAAAACATCAAACACTATTACACACGTGTGTTGAATGTCTTGTTTATATTGAACTATGTTTTGTATGTTGGCAACGGTGGAAAACATACAAAGGTCTCACCATGCTTTTCTTTATCTTGATCATGTTTGTATTATGTTTGTCTGTTGTCTGAGTTGTTTTTTCTGGCTTGTCTTTTGCAAACCAAATCTACCTATGGGTCAAATAAAGTATCCTTGAACTTTGCTTGAGTCTTAATGTATTTAACAAATATGTTATGCCTTTTAATAATTTATCATTTAAAAAAAAAAGAAAAAACTACATCTTTAAATTGTTTTCCATCTCCAAACACATTACAACATACAATACAATGCATCTTTATGTCAAATGAAACAAATAATCTAACAAACTTGTTTGACACTTGGCACTAACAGTTTGTGCATATATAATTATTAGTCAATTATATCCCTGACAAAGTGATATTGGTCAAATGAATTACACTTTAAAGCACACTTTTCATTAAAGTCCATCCTGGTCCAGTATCAACTTAGCCACAGTGCACTTTTCACTGAGTAATGGATTTACAGTGAAGAGGAGACATCTTGTGTCCAGCAGGCAAAACTTTTAGAATCAGATTCTGGAGGTTTTAATTAGGCAGAAGGAGGAGATTACTTTTTTAGGATTTTAATGTGGAAATTCTACTTTTTTGTGTAAAAAGCACAACATTATTGTTCCAAGCAGACTATTGTATGGAATCTTTGACTTACCCCTATGGGTCAATTAAGGAGACAGATGCAAAATTCGAAGATGGAAGAGTTAAGAGGAGATGAAAAGAACAAAGGGTTTACATTATATGCATACTATAATAGGAAAATCGACGGTTATCATACCATGTACACAGGGGAGTAGTTTTAAATATGGAGGTGAGTAAACTGGGGTTAAACCATAGTCTGTATAAATATAAATGGATGTACTCTCCGTGACGTCACCCATAGGTTCCTAAAGAGCTCTGGCCGTGTTCACATTGGCAGTCCTGACCGGATAATTCAGAAATGGTCAAAGGTTGGGCAATGGGCATGGGTGGAGCTGAGGCGGACTGAATGAAGCCTGGTTACAGAAAACTGCTGCCTGTGATGGCACCCACCTGTCACTCAAAGCGCCACGGCCTTCTTGAGATTGACTCACTTCTGGAGCCAGTCTCAAGTGACAATTTGAGGAACTGCAGTTTTGTTACTTCCATGTTGGCTTCATTGCCCGCCATGCAGGTTGCCCCAGCATGTACATTTGTTTACACAGACACACAGATGATTTTTATGTAAAGTGTTAATCTAAAAAGTAACTAATAACTACATCTGTCAAAATAAAAATAATACATTATTTCCCTCTGAAATGCTGTGGAGTAGAAGCATAAAAAGCATAACATGGAAATACTATATAGAAAAGTGTGTCACAAATGTACTTGCAGTTTACATGAATAAATGTACTTTCTGATAACTTCAACATGTGTCCAGTTAGTTTTCCATTTGCTAAACCTTCAGTGTCTGGTTCTGGGACTCAGAGAGGTACTCTGGCGTACAGGAGGAGAGGAGTTTACATGTGGTCTGGAAGCAGCAGCAGCAGCAGCTTTTATAAAATGAAGAGAAATGGATGCTTTTTATGTGCAGTGAAAGCAACTAAAGACACATTTTGCCACCTACTGAATCTGAGATTGCTGGAATGTTTGTTTGACACCTGAATTCTCTGAAGTGCAGTGCACAAACTATACATTTACTATACCTGGGGACACCAGGGAGCCCACTCCAAGAGCACTGGAGGACTGGGTCACCACTTTGGGGAGCACTTGACTGGTCCACAGCTGTGTTTAGAAGCAGCAGACCCTTCTTCTTCTGCCCTGTGCGACCAGCCCCAAGGTGCTGTCTGCTGTCCTGAAAGCTAGCACACCCTAGTGCCGAAAAACAAAGAATCATGTGAACATTTTATGCAGCCCCAACAAAACACCCACAAATACACACACTGGTCCCGCACCAACATTCCCCCATCCACATGCATGGCTATACCCAACTGGCTACTGTCAAAGCTTGTTATGCAGCGAGCCAGTGTGAGGAGAAAGAGGAGAAATGTATTTATAGATGAATCAGATGAACTTATTAATAGATATCCTCTACACTGCAGGGAGATGGACCACAGACTTGCCCATCCATAGAGGCACACATACACGCACACACACACACACACACACACACATCTTGATAAAAAGCTTTGTTGCTGATTTTATCTTTCACTCCTCTTATCTTTAACTGTTCCACACCATCTCCCAGAGGCACATGCAAGAAAAGATGAGGATGAACACAATTCTGTTTTATCATTGCCACAAACATACACAAAAAAATGTCCTCCTCCTTTCAAACACCCCATCTGGAAAGTCTTCTAAGAATAGGTGTTCTGTCTGATTAGTGGCCAAGTCACATGAATATTGTGCTGGGTGAAGGGACATTAGGCCTAAATAAAACAGTCCTAACTGGCAAAGTGAAACATACTGAAAATGATTTCACACAAGTTAGCTTAAAATAAATAAATAAATAACCCAATACATACAGTTATATAACACAGAGTGACAATAATGTGGTTTCATCTTCACATACTGGCTTTAAATCTCATAGGGCTTTGGGAAGATTGTAAAAGCACATTTCTCTGGGGAAGCTATAAATGAATCTACAAAACATTTGAGCTCCATTGGTCCCCCGTGAGGCAGACTCATGGTTGACAAACCTTTGGCTTTTGGCAGATATTGCAATTGCAATATGTTCACGATATGGAAATTATAATTTTTTTATTTCATTTAAAGAAACTATAAACATGTGACATATGACATTTTTCTGGTCTGTACCAAAAGTGTTGTCTTACATCTGGAGAACAATATTTGTAAACCAAGGCATCTCTGCAACAGTACTTCATTTTTCTTGTTTTGTTACACATTTTACCATTATCAATTTATATTTATATTGCGATTTCAATAATACTTGTATGAGTTCTGTACTCTGTACTGTAAGACAGTACTGTACTGTATGACCACCAGGGTGCTCAGGTGGTCAGAATGTTTTGGCTGATCTGTGTATATTCACTAGGGGTGGATCTATAGAAATATTCATGGGGTGGCACAGAGACTTAAAGACATTAAATGCATGATTACTGCTACCAAAACCATTGAATTTAAACAATGTATACAACAGGCCTGCAGGGTGTTCATCAGATTCATTTGCTTTCTTATGAGTCACATTCCAGATAGCAGATATAGTTTGGAATTAAACACCATGCTGTGATGTTTTTCATAAGGTCCTTGCTTTCATGTGACATATATCAATATTTAACAACATAGCTGCTCTGAGACCTGCTTGCCTCTAAGGTCCATGGGTTGTTTTAGGGCATAAAGGTTATTAATGTAGATAAACACCAAACTACTGTACATATGGACATCCGCTTTGCTTTCATCTTTGCCATGATAAATTCACAATTTAAACGGGACCTATAATGCTCCTTACTTTCTGCCATGGATATAATGTTACATTGTTGGATGTTAATATTAAAAAGCCAAAGTGTCAAATAATGAGGTGAAAGTATGTAAGACTGCTCAGACATTTCCAACACCTTTTTCGACTTTACTTTATATGGTCGAAGACGAAACCAACCATCACACGCGTGAGTGGTGAGTGGTGCTTATAGGTATATATATCAATCAAAATAATGACTTATTATCACAAAGTCATTATTTTGCTAAAGTTACTCATTATAATGGCGTACAGAATCCCCTTTTCTCCTGTCACTTTGGTGGAAATGGGCTTCCATGTCTTGTTATAAAATGCAATAAAACGTAAAATTATGAAAGAAACAACACAGACCTTAAATCCTCACACATATCTGCTAGCTGTGTATCTGCTTAAACTAAAGATGTTCTTTTTGAACCAATGTCAACTCAGTCAATGTTTGTATTAATGTTTCCAGTAAGAAAGGGAGCATCTTGAAAGGTCTTGATAGACTTTTGTCTGATGGTTTGATGACTTTCTCTAACTGCTGACCCATCCATCTTTTCATCTCATCGTTTCAATGGAAGATGAATCATCACACACATACACACACACTTGTTTTCTTAAACCTATTGTCTATGCATTACGCATTTAGAGTGTTTAGGTGGAGTGTTTAGGAGTGCTTGGTTGATGTCTAATAGGTCTGAGGCTGAAGGCTACAGAGCTTTTATCAGTTCAAGGGCACTCAGCTCGTAGACTGCGGGCCTGATGTAACGTTAACATCCCAAACTGTCATTTCTCTATCAACACGCATGCACATGGAGACACACACACACACACAGCTGGTTGTGTGTGTGACCTTCTGACTTCCCCTCAAGCCCAGAGTAAAGGCTGAAGTGATGTGTAAGCAGATCAGAAGCACACAGCGGAGAGGAGAGGCAATCGGAGCAGGCTGCAAAGTGTTGAAGTGTGATACAAAGATTAGCTCCCCTCCTTCGATTGCCATTTTCCCTCTCCTCCTCCCATCCCTCTCCTCACCCCTTCCACCTCTCATCCATCCATGTCCCTCTCTTTTTCCCTACTCCTCAGACTCCTTCCCTCAGTACTCCTTCCCATCCGATGGTTAATTCATGAAGTCTGGCTGAACATGCACCCTCTTCATTATTAATATAACATTAGGGAGACAGAGGGAGGGGGAGACACAGAAGAGGAGAGATGCAGGAGAAGGTGAGGAGAAAAGGAGTGGAAGGAAGACCAGGAATTCGGGAAGGAAGGAATAAAAGGGGGCAGGAACAGATCAAACGAAGAGAGATAGACAGCCAGATTTTTCTGGAGGGCTAGAGTTGGAGGGGAGTGACAGATGAGGAGAGAGAGAATGTGTCAGGAAGAGAAATATTGTATGACACATGATGCTATTGGGATGCACGCAATGTCTGTTGTCCTGTGAAGAGGCAGAATGCATGAGGAGAGCAAGAAGGGAGGGAGGAAAAGATAGAAAGAGAGACTAACATGTGCCAGGGTTGATCATGGGACTATGACTCCTTTATCCTGCGTGCACACACACACACTTGAGACAGATGGACCTGATTTTACAAGATACGAAAAGGTAAATAAGCCAAAACGCTCTTCTAAAAATATCAAGTCTGAGCTGCTTTGTACACTAAAGATAAGAGAATGAATTCAACCTTTAACAGTGCTGATAAAGTGATGGCTGAGTTTTCACCACTCATACAGCTTTAACATATCTTTGCTGTCAGTATTAAAAAATCTGGTGTCCTTGAGTCACCTCAACACTCACTGTGTGCTCATGCTCCGCTCAAGCCAGTCCTATCATCACAGAGTTTGGGCTACCTCTGGGCTATGTGGGCTTTTAGCTCTGGGCTGTCACACTGCTGCGCTCACGGATGGACTGACTGTGAGCTCATCTACAACAGGGTTTCTGCAGGTTTCAACAGGTTAAACTGTATTATTATGAAGGCAGTTTAAGATCTACTTCCCATATACTGAGGGAAAAAAGTACAAAGGATATGAAGGTAAATCAGTATTGGTTTCACCCTCCCCTTCAAAGTGCAAAGGAGAAACTATGGTGGCTGTGAAATGTGCGAAAAAACATGAACACCCCTATCTAGAGTCAGTGTTTCGTTTGTCCCTTTTGGGCCCTACAATGGCGGTTCAACATGGCGGACTCCACGAATAAGGACCCGCCTCCCTTTGGAGATACAAACAGCTCATGTCTAAGGTAACAAAAAACACAATAATTCTATTTTCAGTGATTACACACTATTGAAAACATACCTATCGGGCGCCTGGTTAGCTCAGTCGGTAAAGCTGGCCGACCCATATACGGAGTGCTGCCAGCACCCCTGTTCGAATCTTGACCTGCAGGCCTTTGCCTGCGTGACATCCCCTTCTCTACCCACTTTCCTGTCTATCTTGGCTGTCCCTATCTAATAAAAGCCATTGAAAAGGCCAAAAAAATAAATTTAAAAAAGAAAAACATACCTAATGAATATTTATATTCCATTTCTGACAATAGATCCTCCTAAATGTTACACACTAGACTTTTTAGACTTTTGAAGACCATTATGCATGCAATTTAAAAACAATTTTATGTCCATACTGGCAAAAAAAGTAAGAAGGATATGAAGGAAGATAATAACTGGTTCCATGTAGGTTTTGTTTTGTAGTTGTTACAGCATCATCAATACACAAAAACACATTTAAAAGCGTGACTGAAAAATGCAACTTTATGAAAATAATGTTAATTTCAATAATCAATTCAATTTTAAGACCTAACTAGGACATTTTAAGGCCTACATTTCAGATTATTGGATTTTAAACTTTTTAAGAACCCTGTGAACAACAAATCAGGTCAAAAGAAAGACCAAAACTAACCAGGGATGGATCTAGAGGGGCGGCATAAAAAAAGGCCATCTGCCACCTCAGTTTGGTGTCAAATGTTGTCAAATTTAACACATTCATTTAGATTAATTAATTTAAAAAATAACATGCTAAGGAAAATTAAAGGCCACTTCTGAGGCTGTTATAGGTTGTTCAATGAAAAAGGACATTGTATTCTAATGCCACCTTCAGATATTTCTATTCAGTGCTTTACTGATGTGCCACAATAAATATCTTCATTTGTGGGCTTTTCCAAGCAGATATTGATAATTGTGATAGTTTGTGATTAAATCAGCATATACCGCCAGCCCTTAAACACCCAATGAACGTTTTTTTCTAGATCCGTCCCTGCAACCAACAATGTGAGTTTTCATAACCATTGTATTTATTCTGTTTTGTCAGACTCTTAAAAACATGGTCAAAAGTGAAGAAAAAAACATGTAAAGTATGTACACATACATAGCTATGTACACACGTAGGCTTTTATAAGCAAAATAGAAAAAACAGAAACAGAGGCAACAAAATTTACTAAATGAATATATTTATATATTATATAAAATCTAATAACAGCATCCAGTTTGTCCATACTTTCATTCTTGTTATTAGTTCTACAACAGTTCTTGTATTGACCAATCCTCAGTGGGGTTATTTTTCAGGATTCTGTGAAACATCCCCACATCTTTATAGTCCATGGACTTTCCCTTTATTGCAAATATTCTAATTTTTTTTGACACAACATTTTTCACAACCATGTACTCATTTTTGGATCTTCAGAGAATAAGTCAACTTTTCCATTCTTTACATTGCCTAATGCTTTTAGAGGTATTTTCCTAACACAGAAATTGTACTGCATATTTGACTTTGATAATAAAAATATTTTTCATATCATTCCTTATGTTACACACACAAGGAAATATACCATGGAAACTTAAACTGGGATTTAAAGGAAAATCATAATACAAGAGACAAAAAATAGAAGTAGTAATAGTTTTTTCCATAAATCTTTGATAACAGGACATTCCCATGAACAATCACAATGCCCCTCCATCGTCCTCAAACTCTATGCACTGCTCAGGAATGCCTAAAGTTATGTAACTTAAATGGAGTAAAATAGGTTCATTAACCACCTTCATTGTTGTTATTGTTAAAATATGAGCGTGGTATTGATGATTAAAACAAATATGTTTGCTAATATCATTACTGCAAGCTAGTTATACTGTACTTTGTGATGATTTGTTGGAGAGAGAAATGATTAAAGGATAGATGGTGGATTTTTTAGATTTCAGTTATGCTGTTTCAGCATTTTGTATTAATGATTTTTTTTTTATATCTACCTAGCTTGTCTCTCAGTACTTTTGTGCCTGTCTGTCACCCTCAGCTGAAAATAGCTGCTCACTGTAGTTTTTATCAAATGCTACGTAAACGGGAGGAAATAATGCATTTGTTGGGGACCATTTTCAGCAGTGGATTAATCCACAATTGGTACTCAATTGCAGTGGTTTTCAAACAGGGATCTGGGGACCAACAGGGGTCTTTGAGTGGGTTGTACTAGTCCCCAGCAAAAGGAGGTCCTAGTTTGATCATTGATTGATTATAAAGACTTTATTATCTTCAAACCTATAGATAAAAAAGGGGGATTCCGAGGGTTTAAGATTCCTTAACACAAAATCATAAATTGACTAATGTGCATCTATTGTGGGTGTCCTGGTCATGAAAGAGTTTGGGAACACGTGCTCAGTGGATGTTTCCAGCCGCAGGACAGCGTGCGTGGGATTAAGTAAAAAAAAAAACTACAGTGTGTGTTCATGGTAATAAAGGAACATGTCACCCAGGGCAACAGTGTGACTCACTGATTTGGACAAGGGAGCGCTATGGCACAGAGGAATGACATATGAGCTCTGTTGTTGTTGTTATTGTTGTTTTTCTAGCTACCAAAGACTTTGCCTTTTATTTTGTTTTGTTGTTTTTTTTTTCCTCTTTCAACAACAGGAACTGAACAAACCAGGACCATGTGTAAAACTTCACAGGGAGAAGGTATGTTTGTAGCTAGTGCTAAAATTTCTTTGATACAGACTAAACTTGTAAGTAATGTCAATTCATTTATCTATTAATTCATTCATTATTTATGGGATGTAGTGAAGAACATATAAAATATCACCAGACATATCCTTGAAACAGGACAGGGTAGGGTCTGTCGAGTTTATTTTACACACAGTCCAAATTAACAGCTGAAACATTCATCCGAAACATACAGCAGATCACATCCCCCCTGTATTTTTCATCTGCTCTGTCAAATATCGATGCTGGGAATGAGACTCAACAATCAACTATCTTCAAGCCGCCAGGCCAAAGCGTCTTTCTACTTTTCTCAGTTCTGATTGGTTGTTTTCTTTTGGGCCCATTGGATTTTTGCAAATTCATTCATTCATTCAGTTTGGAGGATTATCTCCCTTTGTACTACTGTCAGGATAGAGTTAAAGTTTCAGCAAATAAAATAAAAGGTTATTTTATAAAAATTACCTACTGCAGCTTTAAAAATTAAGGACGTATTAATATTGAGTAGAGACAAGCTTATTTTCCCAAATGCAGATTTATGCAGCAAGGTGGTCTGGATTCTGAGACAATCAGGACTTAACCTCAACGACATATTTGTTTTTAGTATTTTCCGAATGCATAAATGTGTTAGTATAATGCCATTCAATAATAAGTATCTAACTGAGGTCGTCATTCTCATGTATTTTTACGGATTTTCTGGAATTACTGATTGAACAACTGGGTGATGGACTTTGGTATTTGTAGTTAAAACATATGTGTGGAGAGAGTGGTGTTTTTGATGACATATTCCATCAGTATTCTGCAGGCCCGAGAGATCAGAGACCAGAAAGCAAGAAATGTCTCCCCACGGTGGCAGGACGTGGTAGTGCAGGTGTGTTTTTTGTCACGGCTCACAGACTAACTGGGGCAATACAAAGTGTTCCTCTCTCTCACCCAAACAAGCACAGACGCATGTGCACAAACGCACCTGAACCCTGACACTTACATGCAGAGAACAGCACACACACACACAGGCACACATGTTCATGCCGCATGGACAAACACAAGCAGCAAAAAAAAACAACTCTCATGTGTCTTCTATGTGTAGCATGTCCTTCAGATACACTTGGCCTCCATGTCGTAGAGCTGAAGAAGGTCTGAGATCACAGCATCGATGTCTGCTTTGGTCACGTCCTCGCACAGCACCTACACGCACAAACAAACACACACACAAACAAAGACTTCAGCTCCACACCTGGCCTCAATAAACAGTGGACATCAAAAGGTCCACACTCCATTTCAAACGACCTAGATTTTATTGCCTTGAGGACTGAAGCGGAAAACCATCCTGACTCTTCTCATTTGCATTTGGATACAGTCACTCCAACAAAAGAGGCCTCATTTGTAAAATTGTTTGACAATGGGGAACTATAATTGCCACCAGCCTACAATTAATACTTCACACTTACAAGAGGTCCCTCTGCTTTGAAGACTGGCTGGAGCTGAATGGTCAGCTGGTAATGTAATTTTGGTCAAAGTGCACAAATGTACAGAGCAGGAAGGTTGCTGTGGACATGACCCTGAAAGCAAAGAGACACCTGTGTGAGGCTACAGCTACTGTTTGTAAGTGTTAACCCATCGTGATGTAACCTATTGGTTTGTAGACAGCCGTTTTGAAGGCTCTTATATTAGCATTATGGCTGTTATTTTTATAAAAGGTTACCAAGTGCAGCTTTTAGGCTACTCGAGAGCTACCAGGTACTCCAAGGCACCACGCTGGACACCTCTGTTGTAAGGCAGTTTCTCAAATAGGGGTAGGGGTACTTTGGAGTACTGCAAGGGATACAGAAGATTTTTTTTTATGTTTGAGAACCACTGCCCTAAAGCATACTGTGATTTATTGCCTATTTTACTCTAAATGGGACCATCATTTACTAACTGAACATTATGCTGTATGGAAGAAGACTGAAACTAGAGATTGAGACCATAAACTATAAACTCATTAGGTAACTGTTTACTGAGCTCAAAAATCAAGTGAGAAGTCGGCTCATTTCTCCATTAGTCCATACAAACAAACTTATTTTTGCAGCCAGTGTAGCTGCCCCCTTCTGGCCATTTTAAAAATGCAGGTTTAAGACACTTCCTCAGTGGCCTCACTTCTCAGACCCAGAAGCTCTGTCAACTAATATTCTTTCAATGAGTCAATCATGCAGTAAAATAACCCTCATGGACCAGTTTGAATACTGCAAATTCATTAATTAAATTTCACTACTGTAAATGTGAGATAAGATCCCGACAGAATGGAGATTTGGCAGCACATTAGCAAAGAATTCAGAGAGCTTGATGTTAACCGACATTAGCACACTTTGATTCTCATTCGTTTAGTTCATTTTTACAGAAACCATGAGCACCAAAGTATCAAATGATCAAATCAATGATTCCTAATTGATGTTATTCTAATTGTTATACAGGTTTAAATAAACAGTCTGATAGTATTTGCCATCTTTGCTTAGCTAGAGTTCTGTATAAAAGGAATTAAAGGCCCGTCTCATATAGAGGCCTGTTTTCCAAATAAAGGCAGGTTGAGTTCAGTTGAGTGAAGTAAAGAGAACCTGGGCAGTTAATTGATTTACGGCATTACAAACATGACAATATTCCACATTTGATAAGGGTCATGTAAACAGCCTAACCGTTGGGATACTCCTAATTTTTTATTCCAAATGTAGCATTTTCCAAATAAGACACGAAGGATATTATTCAGGTTCTAGGACCATTCTCTGGACATGTAAACAACGCATTCAGAATATGCGTTTCACCTGAGGTTTTATTGCAGTTCGTGACATGCAACCTCTTGCCTCTTGGAAACAAATCAACTACCACATACGTACTTTTAAACATGATGAAAGACTATCAACAGGTTTCTGGGTATGCGCAAATATCACAATGCTGACCTTTTGAAGAAGGTGGTTAAATGAAAGAAAGAGGAAGGCTGTGTTCCCCACTGGCAGACAACTTTGAAAAAGTCTTTCGACAAATTTTTCATGCAGCTTATCCAACAGTTTCAAACAAAATACACACCCAGGTTTATGTAGGGGAGTAAAGGGGTAAAAACAATTAAAATATTTCCAGGATTTGGTCATTTTAATCTCTTTCGAGGTGTTTTTCATGACTGGAAAACTAGTCTCTTAACGTCCTTGTTTAGAGACAAAGACGTGTGGGAACCCTGAAAAAAGTCAATTGAGACCAGCCTTTCTTACATGCTCTGAGTTAAAACCATACTTCCCTATTCTGTCCTTCTGCATTTGCCATCCATTCTCTGTGTTGTTAAGTTGCACTTTAACATTTTCAATTAATCGTTTTACCTTGATTAAGTGGGCTCAGTAAATTGACTCGTAAATCTTCTTATTAGATATTTCTAACGAGATCCTTTAGTGTTAATACCACAACCAGAGAAAATATAACTTACACACCATCAAATTCTGAATTTAAATTGGTTCAACCCTGAACCCAGAGGAGCCCCTTCCAGAGGACTCCCTTAATGTTGCCTTCACTTTTAAAAAGGTTGGAGACCCCTAGTGTAGGAGCTGGCAGAACTGGATGTAGCCAGTGAGGCCCCACGCTTTATCTTCGACTGACAGTTTAACTGCTTTCAGCCTCTGCACTTCAAGTGATACATGACACTCTTAAATTGACAGTTCAGCTTCTTCACCTGACAACTGTCACTGCTTAATTCAAATTAAAATAAAGTTTGCTTCAGTTGCTTACAGTGCAAATGTCGTTTCAATGCTCTTTAAATGGCTGATTAACTGTTACACTTCAAATGCTTTCAGTGCTTACTCATTAAATCACATTTTAACTGCGTTTACTTTAGAATTACATTCAAGAGAAGGCCAGAGACATGACTCAAAGTGAATGTTGCTCTAACTGCTGCATGAGTCATCTGTTTTACTAACTTGTTTGCCTGAACTTTGTATAAGATGACAATAATAGATGATAATAATCCCATTTTATACTCAAATGAATAAAGCCACATACATACAGAGCCAGTTTACACCTGGTATCAACATGCACAGCTTGAAGCTAGTACAGCTTAAAGTACATCAGTTTACTGACTCAAGAAATTGTGTAATTATTTAAGGGAGTCTGGGGATAATGCAGTTAATAGTTTATCAGTTTTTCATTATAGTGAAGCAAATAGCATGTTTTGTGTGTACTTACAGGTCACCAGTAAGCAGTCTTTCAATGTGGCCCAGGATGCATTAGTGTTTACACTACAAAATATATGTGGTCAAATGCGTACCAGACTACTTGGGCAAGTGGTTTTGGTCTCAGTGCTTTACACTTTTATTTAAAGCTGTCCACTTTGTCCATGTCCGCATGTTAATACCAGCTGTGAACAGGCCGACACAGCCTCCCTCACATGTGCATTTTTGCTCATGTGCCTTTCTTCAGTCTGTAATTATCAACACTTTGGCGTGAACACACACCTGCCACCACTCTCTCTCTCCGACAGGCATCTCCACTCCGTAGCTGTTTAGAGCCAGGTACAGCGTTGCTATGGCAATGTGTTGGGGTATGTGGCGGATGCACATGACTCCGTGGTAACAGTCTCTAAGCAATGCCCAGGAAGTCTCAGCGACAGGGGTTCGAGACCAAGCGTGGCGGTTCACGAGCGACTTCACAGACAAAAGGTAGTGGAGTAAATACTGGAGGGAAAGAGACAAAGAGAAGACATACAATCCTGTACATTATACATGTTTGAGTCAGAAAGCGATTTCATTTGTTTGAAGGGTGATCACAGACCCACTTCAGAAATACTTCAACAGCGGCTGTGCACACAAACACATCGGGACAACCATGACAACATCAGACGGTAACAGCAACGGACAGGGAGGATCAACACTGAATAGGGGGGACAGGAGTACGCGCACGTGGACAAACACACACACCTACCTTGTGAGGGTGCTCAAAGGAGACGTGGAAGTTGAGCTGTCGGAGGATGAGGAGCTCACACTGCACCACACTGTCCCTCAGGTCCCAGAACTCCTTGTCACATTCTAGAGGAGCACTGCCACTGTTGAAATACCTATGAGGGAGAAACGGAAGAAGAGGGGGAAGGAAGAGGTGAAAGGAGCATTCAAGGTGACCACTTTGAAGAGTGATGAGGGAAAATAAGTTTTCCTGGTGTAAAACTCCTCAATCGCCACTCCAGATATTCTGAGACCATTTATTACAACTACATTCCAACCACTGCAGACACATCTGATGATAGACGGTAGACCCAGCATTGACTGGACATCAGGTTCACTGCGACGCAGAAAAGATTGCTGCAAGTCTGTTTCATGCTGTGTCTGGTGTGAACAACTAGATTGACCGACATGGCCGAAATAAAAAGAGAGCGTTTAAAGCGTTTTTCCGTTCCGCTTCATGTTTAGTTTACCCAATCTGAAGTGTCACACCGTGCAGCTACCAACTGTTGACTTTCAAACAAAATATGCAGAATATGTAAATCTGAGTATGGGGCTAAATTCAGGATGACAGATTGTTTCCAGCATAATTGGTCATTTTAATCATTTTCCAGGTGTTTTCATGACTGGAAAACTAGTCTCTATTCTATAATTTCTATTTCTATAAATTATATCTGTGATGCAAAAATGATAATTCCCACCGAAATAGTGAATCATATCCCAATCACAGTATCTGTCAAAATAATTGCAATGTTTTTTCCATATTGTGCAGTACTAGATTAATCAATTCTCTAAACGATCATTAGTCGATGGATTAATCCACTAATCCTTTCAGCTACAGCGTGCAGCGAGGTCATGTTCCTGATAACTTTCTGGTGAAGATAGTCAAAAGCTGCAGTAGAAGCTAGTAAGAGACTGGTTCACTGCTGTTTCAAGTGTCAAGAATCAACCGTCAAGCAACTTTTAAACTAACATGAACGAGAAATGCTAAGTGCTCAGAATAATGCACAGTTTGAACATACAGCTGTGTGAAGACTGATCAAACCTGGTGGTTAAAAACATGTAATAGGATTGGCCGGTATCACGGTATTATGGTATAAGAGTATTTAGCTAGGATTTTTAGTACCGTCAAAAACACAGGCGCTCCTCTTTCTCAAACTGATCCAGAGATTCTCTATTGAGGTGATGTATTGTAGTGCACAGCTTGATTGTCACACAAAAAAATAGGTACAGCTTAAGCCTGTCATGTAATACAGCTGAAAGCTCCAGTGCAAACAAGTGGTTGGACCTTGAGCAAAAATTGTTTCCAAACTGGTTCCCTCATTTTTTTCAACTTTCCATTCAAAACAATATTTCAGCGCTGTGCCATTGTTCAAAGACACAACATCTAAAAAATTCATTTGTAATAATTCTGATAATCATTTTTTGTTAAAGGACTAGTGTGTAGGATCTGGTGGCATCCAAGCGGTGAATTTTTGAATTGCAATTAACTGAACACCGCTTGCATCTGTATTTGACAACCAGGAGAAACTATGGTGGCTGCAAAACTCAGGAAAAACATGAAAAGCCCTATCTAGAGATAGTGTTTGATCTGTAGAAACATAGTGGCTTAACCCTAACCCTCCATGGAGGGTGACCCATTCCCTCTGTAGATATAAACAGCTCATTCTAAAGGTAACAAAAACACAACAATGATTATATTCCATTTCTGACAATAGATTCTCCTAAATGTTACACACTGGACTTGGTTGCAGCTATGCAAATGTGATGATTTGCTGCTTTTCTTTGACTGAATATATTCAGATTTTAGACTGCTGAAAACATGTCATTTCAAAATATCAACTTGGGCTTTGAAAATTATTATTATTTTTTTTTACATTTTACACAAAAATGACAACTGACAACAGTGTTCAGACATTCATGAGAAAAAATCTTTAGTTCTCAAGTAACATTCAACATCTTAAAGCTGACTGTGTTTCCATGTGAGAGGCCTGAATCTGCAATCTTTCTCACAGGACTTGAATTAAATTTGTTTACTTTATAATAGCGATAGAGAATACCTTAAGTACAGTATTTTTGCTCTCAGCAGTACGATTCAAATATGGCCATAGAGCATGCATATTACCTGTGGCTTACGTTGAGGATGTCCCGGGTCCTGATGTGCTGCTCCTCCACCTTTCCAGCCAGGTACACACAGCTCATGGCCACCAAGTAGGGTTCATACGCTCGCATGCTGACACGCTCAAAGAAACGGTGGTACAACACACACGCTGTGGCCACGGGTACTGAGCGCATTCCCAGCTTCACTCCTGAGCGAGGACAAGTATACTCAGTTCAAAATCAAATCTGTTGTTTCACCATCAGGATCCGATGTGTGGTAAACTGAACTATACCTAAATGTTTACTCCATGATTACAAAAAGCAAACACACATTAAATTGACAAATTCTATATTATCTCTTTATGTACAGAGAGAAACATTTCAGGGGAATTGGTGATATTTCTAAATTACTAGCAGCATAGCATGTAGCTCAATTACAGATGACCATTTCCACCTGGACAAGAATAAAAAACAGAATAAAAATGATAAAAATAAAAATACACATAATAAGTAAACAGTATGAGAGCAGTCCAAATGTCGACCTACCATGTCAAGCTTGACTTGATTGATGTTAAAAATATATATATTTTTAATTCTTGTGCAAAATGATTGATAGGCTTTATGTTTTTTGAAAGCCAAGGTCTGTTTGTGAAGAGAGTCAGAGTCAGAACTGTTGCTTGTTTTTGTTGTGTTAACAATAGTTAGATTTGGTTAGAATAGAGCTATGAAATATTATACCATCCATCTTACCCTCAGGTGTGTAACAACTACAGGTTATGAACTTACAAAAAGTTCTAATTGTTATTTTATCGGTCCGGCCATCAGAAGCAGGTACACTTATATTGTATTGGCTGAAAGAAAAAGTCTGTCATGGTTTTGCCATAATAACGCAAAACTTAATATCTCACGGTTGTATCTTAATTCTTTTTATCATGCATAACTTTTTTTCCTGGCAGAAATGGCCTTCCATACTACACTGTTTACCCTGAGGACACGAGTAGCCCCGTGCTGGTTACCTGTCTCCATTATGAAGCGACAAACTCGGAACTGTGTCTTTATCTCCCGGGCAGGGTCAGACTCTGCATCCCTGCCGGAGTCTGTCCTGCCCGCCAGCCACAGCGGTCCGTCTTGGGTGGTGGCAGGTAGCCGAGAGGACGGTCCCTCCATGGCTGGTGGACCATCAGCAGGAGGATGACCGGTACAAGAAGAGACTGTAAAGAGGCAACTAACGTTAGTAATTAGAATATGGCTATGAGCCTGAGAGCTAACTTAACGTTACACCTGTAAACACTGCTACATTCGGCTACGGCTGATTATAGAGAACAAACTCACAAATATTAACGTTAGAGTGCTCAAGTTAGCTGCACGTTTTCAGTATCGATTGGTGCTAGCATAGCATCCACAGTTACTATGTACGCGAGCTACCGGAAGATAAATACTGGGACTTCCGGTCTACGATACCAAAATAAATGTTTCGTTTGCAAAACTTACCTTTCGAGAAGACATAACAGTTGTTATCTATGTCGAGAAGAGAGGAGATTTGACAGGTTACTTTGTACAATGTGCAAAACATTGAAATGGAAGTTGTGTAAGAAAATTAAAGAATACTTTAATATGCTTCTAAACACGATTTATTTTTAAAATTATATTATATTTTTTATTAACGTTATATTTCCTTAGCAGGGTCGCCACTACCATTTTATTAACTTTGTTTAAAACATAACTTCCAAAATCTGTACATATGCTCTGTGTTGCTGAAATTAATATTTAAATGATTTAATTAAATTATCCATACATTTGAAAAATAAATAATCTAATAGTTTAGGCCAATTTATGATATTTATTTAAAGTCCGGCACGCTAATCAAATTCACCTACTGGGGAAAAAAAACGTGCCGATTCCGGTATTCCGGTGTTGCTATGCAACGAGTCAACAAAGGACAGAGGCGGAGGCTGTAGACAGATGCAGAAATGTCGTCCAGTTACTCAGCAAACCAGGTAACGTTAACTTAAACATCTGTATTTTGCTGATATCACAATTGATTGAATGAGCAACGACTTACTCACAGACACTGAACTCTTAAAGACGTTTGGTATCCCTGCGCAGGAATATACCGTTAGCACAGTATTTGATTCAAGGATTCTAGGTTATTTTACTGTCGATTACAACGCAGGGTTGTATACTTACACCTGGTTTATAGTTCCCTTTATGATACTTGTAAAAAAAAATTATAAAAAAAGAGTAGCAGTCTACATACGCTGCCGCCATTGCCATAACAACATGCAGGTACATGCAAGGATGCAGTGGGTGCAAATGGACAGTCAATGTTCAAGACAGACGTTTTATTGAATGGCATCAACGTGAAGGATAACAACAAGTGAGACTGACCTGCAACTTCTTGGTTGGTTTACTTTGAGAAGATTAACTGGGAATTGATTGGACTCACTATAACAAATACTTAACAATAAAGTTAATGGGTTTTGAAATCATACACATAATCTATCCAACAAACCACTTTCTAAAAAATATCTTATTTATTCTGTAATACTGGCACAGAAACAATTCTGCATTGTCTACACTGCTCTGAAAGGTAACTCAATATTCACCACAAGCAGGAAATAAAACTGTACTTTAAACACTAAAGTAACAGTCAAATCAGAAAGCCACCAGGAAGCTGTAAGTATGTATGTAAAGATCCATGTGCGCCATTCTCTTCCTGTTCTTTTCTCAACATCTTTGTTCTAAAAACTGGGAACATTTGACATTTTGCTGTTCAGTTTCACTCATACATTCTGACATAAATCTCCATCCTCAGTATGATGGTGCCTTCCGGTCGCAGAGGCTGCAGAACTGGTGTGAGACTAAGCACTTCAAAGAGGTAGTTCACATTATATCAGCAATCCTGTCCTGTTGTATTAGTTGTGTTTCACTTTGCCATGTATTTTCAAGCATTGTTAACTATAAATCTGATGAATGAGTTCAGCTCACTGAGCCTATGTGTATGTAGAGACCCACTGCACAGGAGGGTCACACCACCTTCATTGCCGATAATAGAGGACATCTGCTCCCAGGAGTGGTAAAGGTGAGAGCATATGAAACCAACATTTTATATTAAGGTACACATATTCACCATTAACTAGTTGCTTATTAGCCATTATAAAACATGTATTAATACCTTATTCTGCACGGCCATATTCTACAACAACCAGGCCATTAACTAAGAGTTTTCCCTCAATAAGGGCCTTATAGGGTGGTAGTAACACAAGAATGCTCATTCTCCCTTAATAACACTTAATAAATATGGTCAATCCTTATGTAATCAAGCTTTCTCATTCTAAAGTGAGCTCTTGCTCATAACTAATATGCTTTGCTTAGTGTGGGTCAAAGTTACAAGACTTTGAACTTACTGGGGGACTCAAGACTGGGGCAGGGTGCTTGCCAATGTGAAACAATATACAAGTCAAAAGTGCCCTTTGGCTCCCCCTATGGTAGACAAAACATGGTAAAGTGACCTCTTGGGTGCCCTTCCAGTGGAGAAATCACAATAAACTTTTGTTACATAAAAATAGACCATATAAGTGTTATTAAGGGAGAATGACTAATATTTTGGTACTACCATCTTATAAAGCCAAAGGGCAAAGAATATTATGATCATAATTAATGTACTATTACTAAGTGGTAATTTGGAGGTTTTTGAGAGGACACTCTTTAATTAATGGCCTAGTAGTTGTAGAATATTGTCATGTAGAATAAAGCATTAATAGATGCCCTTTAATGAGAGTCAATGTGCTACTAATATATATGTTAATAAGCAAATAGTTAATGTTGAATATACTTTAATATAAGTTTTACCCAAAACTCTTTTTAAATATCTTTCTGTGATGGTGAATTGATGTATGACTCCACTCCCTTGTATGTGTGTGTGTAATGCTATAGAGGGGCAGTGCATGGCCAGACTTTAAGGGGACCTGGGATCTACCTGCTCGTATCCCAGCCCACCACATCAACCCTACAGGCCGCTCTGTGGAGGGTCTCAACAGGCTGAAGTCCTGGGGCTTTGACCCACAGCACACTGGCAAGTCTCAGCCACGCAGAGGCGGAAAAACCCCTGGGCAGCAGAATGTTGGTGAACAGGTTAGGCCTGAAGTCTGTTTACAGGAAACAAACTAAAACATGCATGCATGCTTGACATCCAGTGTTTACCTGGTGGATATACAGCTCTGTTTTTTATTCTGCCTTATCTTCTCTATCTTTTATTAAAGCCTGTAAGGTTTTCACGGGGTGTGCCGGTCATCACATTTCTGAGCAGTAATGAAACAAATTGCTGAGGTTACTTGAATCAACAGCTATTATCAAACATATGTCACTAGGGGGTCTCTCACATCAAAACAATAACAAAAGACAAAGTTTGATGATATCGTGCAGTAGTGTGGGATCGTGGGAGTTTTTTTTGTCATATTTTGCTGAAACATTCCACCTATATCCTGAACCAGTCAGAGCAATGAGACAGATACATCCTGTGAAAAACAAAGGTTTCTCTGACTCCTCCTAGTGTTCCTAATGGAATTTGTAAGCATCCACCAGGCCTGAACAAAAACAACCAATCAGAGCTGAGAAAGAAAGAAAGAAGCTGTGGGTTGGATGCTTGAAGATAGTTGACATCATTTCCAGCATCTGTATTTGACAAGCTGGGAATAAAACTCAACAAACAACTATCTTTTTTAGCTCTGATTGGTTGAATCTTTCATCGCCTTGTCCTTGCCGCAGTGGCCCAGGGTTCATTCCTGTGGCCCTTTGCTGCGTGTCATCCCCTTTCTCTCTCCCCCCTTTCCTGTCACTCTTTAGCTGTCACAATCCATTATCCCGTTATCTCGTTAAAAAAAGAGTTAAAAACCACCAAGATGTAGCTTCAGACTTGATAAAAAGTCAGTGTATGACTATGTGACTATGTATGGCAGACAACCACAACACTGATGCAGGCACAAATTGGATATAACGGCATTGACAGGCGGCTGCTGAAACGCAGCAGTACCAGAATAAAAGGACAGATTTCTCCCCTGCAGCTGCTTGGAACATTTGGGATAATGGAAGAACACAGCTCAGCTACACTTAGAACATAGAGCTAGAGTTTATAGACAGTTTAATGCGAAAATGTTACATATTATAGCTTTAAAAGTAATACATTTTATGTGTATTTAATGAATACACATTGCATTCAAATCATATTTTTAAAAAATCCAGTCTGTGGCGGGCCTCTCCGAGGTGGGCTCAGCTGAGCTGTCCACCATAATGTGGAGCTTAGTTCTGTGGATGAGACGGACCACTTAGACGTCTGAGTTTGCGGTAGTTGGAGGGTTTAGCAGTTCCTTTTAGGCAGGGAAAGCAAAAGGCCCTGTCTAGAGCCAGTATTCGGATTGTCTGTTCTGGGCTACTAGTTCAACATGGAGGACCCACTCCATCTGTAGAACAAAATGGCTCATTCTAAGGTAATGTGGGTAGGTAGGTAGAGAGGTGAATCCTTTTGTAGAAATTCAGGTATCCAGTAGCTCAAACTGATTACATACAAATATAGATTAAATGACAAAAACAGACACACATTAGTAATGGGTTGAAAACAGACAAACAATAAATTAATATATATATATATATATATATATATATATATATATATGTTGAGAGAGA
>NW_023339707.1:1265422-1270386 GCF_004916995.1 Morone saxatilis | reverse complement strand
AAGAACACAACTCAACTACATACAGACATGGCTCTAGAGTTTATACATTCTTTAAAGTGAAAATGTTCAGATTCAAAATTGAAATACTACACAAAATAAATTATGATAATGGTCCACAGTAAAATGTGGATAATATTCTCTTATACACGCTAAATCTTTAGTTTTTTCAAGTTATTTTGTGTATTTAAAGTCATATTTTTTCAAATATTAGTATTAATTTTAGAATGTGCTGCCAGTAGGGGGTGTATAGAAATAATTAGGTTTCTTAATATTAGGCTGATGACAGCTGTCACAGCCTCAACATTAACCTCAACAACAGCTCTTGTGGCTGTAAGTTTCCTTTTCACTGCAGTCATTTTGACATCTTGTACCACAAAATCCAACACTTATAACGTGTGCAAATGACACAAACTGGAGCTGAGGCATTGTCAGTCTTATTAGTTCCACCTATGCTTTTCTGCTCTGACAGATCAAAATGCCTGCTGGACAAACCAGTATATGAGTCTGCCCAAGACACTGTTTTATTCTGTGTCTCCAGTATGTGAAGTTTAATGTTTAATATCTTGGATCACATTGCGTTTTTTTGTTTTTTTTTACTAGTGTATCTGCCCTGTGGACATATTTTATGTCAGTGCAATGTTGCATAAATCATTTGAATTGTTATAAGGAAGCTCTTAAAATTTGTATACTATTACTGTATTTCCGTCTGTGCTTCAAATAGGCAAAGAGAAACTGCACTGTTTTAATAATGCATTTTTATGATTTTTGAACCTGTATTTTATTTTTTATTTTGCCATCTGTATAGTGCAGTACAATTCAAATACATACTCACATTTTAACACATTTTCCTTGTCCAATTTCCATCTGCATTTACATTAATCCCAGCCACATAGGACAAAACCAAATGCATAACTAACTCAAAGAACCCTCAAAAGTCCTAAAAAGAATTGAATTACTACTTTTTGAGAGAATATGTAATTTGCTCCATTTCAGTATTTAATGTGTGTGTGTGTGTGTGTTGGGGTTTTTCCAGGCCGGATGGTGCTGTGCCAGGCGACGTCTTGGTTCTGACTAAGCCTCTGGGCACGCAGGTGGCTGTGAACGCTCACCAGTGGCTTGATCAGGTCAGCCATTCCACTCTGATCACATGAACATTATCTGGAGTGTTGTCATTACATTGACCCATCTTAAGTCCCGCCCCTTTGGGAACCCTGGTCAACTTCCTTCTTTCCTGTACTAAAATGTACTAGGCTCATCTATGTTGAAAAGACAACCACATTTTAAAGATGGCTAAAAAGGGGGAGGGACTTAGACACATTGACATATTTGTGAACTCACACTTCTTCCTGTCTCTGTTTTTATATCTCACCAGCCTGAAAGGTGGAACAAGATCAAGCTCGTCATCACCAAAGAGGAAGTTAAAGAGGCCTATCAGGAAGCCATGTTCTCCATGGCAACGCTAAACCGCACAGGTACACTACACTTTGGACATTGTGGTCTGAAGTTCTGCAGTCTGATCAAGGAAATGTATTTACCGTTTGATACAGCTGAGACCTTTTTTCAGTGGCTGTGTGTGATCTGAACGTGCATTGGCCTGGGTCTACTTTGAAGATGGTTTGGTCCAGTAGAAGGCTTAATGTGACTTTTTCTTGTCATTAAAGCTGCAGTTATAACTTTTTGTCATTTTTGCTGAACCCAGGTGGTCAAATACAGATTCTGGAAATGACACTCAACAATCAACTAGCTTTTTTTGGCTCTGATTGGTTGTTTTCATTCAGGCCCGGTGGATTCTTGTAAATACCATGAGGAGCCAGAGGAACCTGATTGTTTCACGGATTATCTCTCTCATGTACTACTGTCAGGATAAAGTAGTATATGACAGTTACTTTTATAAATATTACCTACTGCAGCTTTAATGATTAATTAGCTAGTGATAGCTAACCTTAATAAAACACTACCTAATTAGCTAACGATTACGTTTCTAGAGTTGTTCCATTCGGACTCATTCATGTTTTTGTCTCTAGCGGCGGGCCTAATGCACAAGTTCCAGGCCCACGCCGCGACAGATGTGACAGGTTTCGGGTTGTTAGGTCACGCAAACAACCTGGCAGCACAGCAACGAAATGAGGTGGCCTTCGTCATCCACAACCTACCAATCATAGCCAAGATGGCTGCCATCAGTAAGGCCTGTGGAAACGTGTTCAACCTGGTTCAGGGCACGTCAGCAGAGACTTCTGGTATGAGAGTAATGTGCAATAAATGTTGTCTCGTCTGTATGTTTTTGAATGCAGCAACGTTAAATGATTATTTGAAAGTATATATTATCATAACTGCCGTCTCTATGTACCCTGAAATCCCTCTTCCTCTCCTTTCCTTCAGGTGGGCTGCTGGTGTGTCTGCCCAGAGAGCAAGCGGCCAAGTTTTGCTCTGAGATGAAGAGCCAGAGCTCTGGAGCTGCAGGTCAGGGGGCGGCGGGCGGAGCGTGGATAATCGGAATTGTAGAGAAAGGCGACCGCCGCGCTCGCATCATCGACAAGCCCCGCATTATCGAGGTTCCCCCACGTGGGAGCCAGGCAGCGAATCAGGACAACAGCACCACCAGCCCCGCTCCCAGCCCCAATCTGTCATAGACACTGTGTGTGTGTATGTGTGCACGCGTGTGTGTGTGTGTGTGTGTGTGTGTGTGCGTGTTGATGCTGCTGTCCATCTCGTCTCTTTTCAGTCAAAATGCTGAGAGCACACAGACCAAAATGGCCGTCATCCAGTGGGAGAGGGAATGGACAGCATACACTTTTATTTATCCGCCTTTGGAAAGGAGATGGAGAGCTGCTGAAACAAGGAGAAACAAATTTAAATTCAGGGTAGAATGCTGTCCTACCCCACCCCATCCTTTTTTATTTACATCTGCACTCCCTGCCTTTCCTCCCCTGCCCCCTCTCTTAATCCATACAGTAAAGTGACTTTATATAATTTATCTGAATGCAAAGGTTTCTGGAAAGAATTAGTTTCAATTCTAAAGAAAAAACATTCCAAATCATTCTTGCCACTGAAAAAAAGTGTAAATGTGTGTGTGTGTTTGACTGGGGTGAGGAAGTGGAAACAGTTTTTTGTCGACTCTTTGATTTGAAAGTGGATGATGTTATTGTCGATGAATGTATCATGTGAAAAAAAATGGTTCATCAGTCCTGGCATCTGGCTCCGCCCACACAGCCCATAGGAAGGCTTGAGCAGCTTCCTTTGGGCCGGCCAGGTGGCGTTCAGAATGTCCTTCTGTGTCAGCTTGACTGGCCGTCCAGCAACAAGTCCGTCCCACCCTTCCTTTTTATGAAGCTCTGCCTTTTAAACCCCAGCTAACGGGGGCAGGCGGAGTGGATGTTGGCCTTTGGATCGGGGTCGGACTGAGGTTGCTGGAGGTCTGAAGCTGTCTGTGTTTGTAGATTTCCTGATTTTCAATCAATAAAACCATCATCAACTCGCACTGAAATACTGTTTGTATGTTATGTGAGTACAATGTGCACAAATTTCATTTTTATGTTGCAGCGTGGGTAAAGATTTTGATCCCACTTTGGTAATAACATTAAGACCCAAGCATGGTGAGACTTTTGCATGTTGCATCCCCAACATACAAAGTTCAATCGAAATAAAATGTTTAACACGTGTAATAGGGATTAGCATTACATTGAATAATTTAAGTGATATATGTGCAAAAATACCAACCATAGGTCAAAACACTGCTAGATCTAGCTCAATATATTCCCATTCTGTTTTTTCAGAGATTCAGAGGAATCCCTGCCCACTTTGACACCAAATCTGGAATCAATGAGAGCTTGCATTGTGAAATGACATGAGTTCAGGTGTATCGTCTCCCATTCAGCCTGGCTTTATTTTGCACTTATTTTATTCATGGGGTGTGTCACAATATAGGTATTTTTATACAACAATGCATTTTATTTATTGGAGAATAAAAACATTGCTGGGCTTTGTTCACTTGTGGGCCCCTTCCTTCTGGCCGATTAAGCCGGTTGTGCTGCTAACACGCAACGTGTTATCTCTACCCCAGCCAGCAGAGGGCGGCGTATGATTGAGTAGAGAAGCTAAAAGCAGAAGAAGAAATGCGGAAGTGTGCACGGTGTAAACAAGCGATTCACCACAGTAGTGTCAAACGGTAATGCTTTTAAAGTAACACTGCTGTGTTAAGAATGGTGTAATGTAGCAAGTTGTGTTTTAGATTAACAAGGTTAAATGGTGTGTATGTCCGTGAATAAGTGCATTCTCTGTGTATTCGGTTTTTGTCAGCAAGCTAATATATTTACAGTCCTGTACTTAACGTCGTGGGGTTCTGCTGTGTCAGGGTGTGTCTGCGGCAACCATGCCTTATCTGGGCGGCGAGGACACGGTGAGGGAGCTGAGGAGGGCTCTCTCCAACCCCAACGTCCAGTCTGACCAGCTGCGCTACAGGAACACCATCCTCAAAGTCATCAGGTAGATGACAGACAGACAGACAGACAGCCCCTGTACAGCCGTTCATCTGCATGGCCGGAATTAACATTACAACGTGTTGTGCCATTAAAGCTATAATCTGTAACATTTCCACATTAAAATGTCTATAAACTCTAGCTCTATGTTCTGTATGTAGTTGAGTTGTGTTCTTCAATAATCCCAAATGATGCCAACAATGTTCGAACTCATTTTATTCAGGTAACGCTGCGTTTCACCCAATGGCAAGTCTCTGTAATAGAGTGTGATGATCAAAAGAGAAACAGAAAAAGAGAACACTGTACAGCTCAGCATAGACGAGAAAACAACGGTGCTACTTACTGTAGTTGGGCCATAGCATCTCATACAGTGCTGCTTGAAAGTCTGTGAACCTCCTGAGCATTTTGGGGTTTTCTATGGTTTTACCATTATTTCTTTATTTAGAGAAGCAGTATTTTTATATGAAATAACAGGTGGATGTTTATCAA
>NW_023339707.1:1263729-1265368 GCF_004916995.1 Morone saxatilis | reverse complement strand
GTTTTGGAGTGGAGGAGACCTCTGTGGATAATTGGCTCCCGGTAGAAACCTATGGAAAAAAAATTAGAAGTTATATATTGTACATTTAAACATATAATGTTCAGGGTTTTTCTCTCTCTCCCCCTCCCTCTCTCCCTGTCTCAGAGCCATGTCACAGGGTGTGGATGTGTCAGGCCTGTTCAGCGACATGGTAAAAGCTTGTGCCACAGTAGACATAGTCCAGAAGAAACTGGTCTACGTATTCCTGTGTTCCTATGCTGCTTTAAACCCAGAGCTGTCTCTGCTAGTCATCAACACTCTGAGAAAAGACTGCCAGGATGCGAACCCCATGGTCCGCAGCCTGGCCCTGAGGAATATGACCAACCTCAGGTGAGGAGCTACACCCCAGTACAAGTGGTCACTCGCCTGTGACTGCAGGAATAATTAGGCTATTGACTGTGTGTGTGTGTGTGTGTGTCTCCGTGTCACAGGTTACCCAGTCTGATGGAGTATGTGGAGCAGCCTCTGACAGCAGGACTGAGGGACAGAGCAGCATGTGTACGACGAGTGGCTGTGCTCGGCTGGGCCAAACTACACAATCTCCAACCCAACTCTGAGATCGGTAGGGTGGATGGATGTCTTTCTTCTTTCTGCTTTTCTTCCTCTGCAGCTCAGTGACAGCTCTGGGGTTCTGACACAACCTTACCTCCTTGTACGGTGGACGAGGGAGAGCGCCTTGAAGTATAAAATCTCCAGCTTTATTTGTAGTGATACAACCTTTGTTATGACACATTTACACATTTACACACATTTACAGACCACAAGGATCATCAGATAATGCATGTGTAATGACTTTTTGTACAGACAGCTGTTAGAGTGGTGTCATCGCAGGCTGGAGTTTAGAAAACAGATGACAATGACTGACAGTATGAGTAAATCTATATAAGGAACTGTATTTGTACTGTACATTGTACATTGTAGTGGTTCTCACACTGTGGTACATGTCCCACTGGTGGTACGTGAGCTCCCTCTAGTGATTATGCATTTCCTATAGTATTTAGCTTCAATATCAGCCTGCTACATAGTCACGTTCATGCACATAGCGCACACGTACACCTATGATCAGTTAGGAGCTGAACTGTGATGGTAAGATAGTGAGCGGCGGTCAGATGAATGGTTCAAAACACTGCAGTCGTTACTATTTGAAAGAGAAGTGTGGACGGAAGGACCCCTCCTCCACCAGATTAGCTCTGGTTCTTGAACACTAACAGTACAGTGTCATGTTTTTATAACATGTATATGTTTAAGTAACATCTTTTTTTTGTCACTACGTCATCTGATGAAATGGGAACAAGAATGAGCCCACATCAAGAAAAAGTACTGTCTACTGTGAGTCCAACCTTGTTATGGGAGTGTCACAGTGGATTGTATGTAAGACTGGATCTGCTGCAGTGCCTGCTCTTCCAAAATCTCTACTCCTGATTTTTCTTGCCACAAACATTTCAAATGTTGCATAGTAGTTGTACATGTTAGCTGAGACGGTCTTGCATATATAATTTCCCTTGCCACTAGATGTCGCACGAGAGCACCAGCATCTTAGACAAAAACAATGGCCGCCGCAGCCGACCACACTCCGCTGACAAAATATAGATAGAAGTGT
>NW_023339707.1:1259137-1263682 GCF_004916995.1 Morone saxatilis | reverse complement strand
TCACAAACATTTCACCAACTGTTTGGTGTTTGTTGTTCATATCATACATAAAACTCACCAAAACAGTTAGTGAGCCAGACTTGTAAAGAAAGAAAAGCACAGATAGCAACACAGGCAAAGGGAGAGTGACATCTCTGGCATCTTCACATAGAAAATAGTTGTTTGCTGCTATATTAATCGTTTAGATCTCCTATACGCAACCTTTCAAAACAATAAGTCCATTGGTGATTGTTCTGGAGCTTGAGGATACAACACTTTATTTAGTTAACAAAGCTTCACACTTGCAAATATCTTTTATTTGATATTTCCTTCATAACTGCTCGTAAAAGGGAAACACTCTAAACAGATGCATGCAATTTAAATATTTTTTCTCAGACATCAAGTACTATTATTAAACTGTGGTGCAAAAGAAAATTCTGACATAAAAGGATAAAGTAAAAACATTGTAATCCAGATTCTATGAAGAATACGCTTATGTTCATTCTACCTCTACAGACCCTTTGTTCATGATTCTTCCAGATGCTGCAGTGGTGAACGAGCTGTACAGCCTGTTGAGGGACCCGGACCCCGTGGTGATGGTGAATTGCCTCCGAGCTCTGGAGGAAATCCTGAAGGAGGAGGGAGGAATCGCCATTAACAAACCTATCACCCATCACCTCCTCAACAGGTTATTTCAAAACATCAGAGAAACATGTCACTAAATGAAAAAAAACAGGAACAAAAACAGGAAAGTCCATTTATGTGAGTTGAAGCGTTAGGGTCAGACCCAAGTGTTTTAACAAGTGTTGTGTAGTAGCTAAAGTCATACCACTGTTCAAATCAGGCGATTCCAGCATATTAACCAATTATCATCCTATATCTGGCTTATCCTGTTCTTCTGAAGTTCTTGAGAAACTAGTATATTCAAGAATCAAAAATCATTTGGATGTGAACAACATAGTGTCTTGTATGCCTTTTGTTATTTGCTGATGATACATGTCTTATTGCTTCACATGAAAATTTTAGCACACTGATTCGAAAAGCGAATGAATTAAAAAAGAGCTATCATTCATTTCTAAATGGTTTCAGATGAACAAACTTTCTATAAACATATATAAATCGCATTTTATGATATTTTGTACCAAAAATAAAAAACGTACAAAAGCAACAGCCAATATATTCATTGTCAACGCTTAATTAATTCAGGTTTCTCACATTCCATTCTTAGGACTCTTAGTAGACATTTTTAAATAAGTTTTGCTAAAAGATGCAACTCATCTTCTCCTTTCTTCTGAAAATACACACTTCTATCTATATTTAATGTGACCATATATCACACTTGTTTGTTCATGTACAAAATGTATTCCTAAGTCATGACTTCACAGCACCTTCCAGAATTTCTTTAAATTTTCCTCATATTCACTCATATTATACGAGACAGTCTAAGGACTTATGTCTTCCATATGATCGGACATTCCTTAATCAGTATTCACTGAAATACAGAGGACCATCCCCTTGGAACCATCTCCCTCCATCACTACAGTCAATATCTACCTTATCCCTATTTAAAAAAAACATCTCTAAAGGTCTTTAATTAACAAAGATTCATAATACTAATTGGATTTCTGTATAATATATCTTACTTGGTAAAATAATTCTAAATTTCTATATATGTTGTATTTCAGCTGCTCAAATGATCTATTCCAATTTTGACAAACAAAATGCAAGTAACAACAGGAGGCAAAAAAGAGAAAAAATCTAAATCTAAACACTCCTTTAAAATAATGATGACAGAACACAAAGATAGATACAACCCCAACCCCACTAAACCCCTGTATCTGGTTTTTGCACAAAGTATTAAACCAATCCTGAAGTATGCAGCTAGGTGAAGCCAGGCTTAAGTAAATGGATAAATGCACATCAGGGCTTGAAGATAGTTGATTGTTCATTGTAATTCCCAGGGTGCCGAAAGCATCTGTGTTTGACGCTCTGGGAATAAGACTCACAATAAACTTCTCATCTTTCTTGTTCTTGGTTGTTTTTCGTTCAGGCTGCTAGCGTGGCTCAGTATGTACCTAAAACAGCCTATAAACTCCTCAAACAGTGCTCAAAGACACTTCAGCAGCGTTTTGAGGTTGAAGTCTACAAGCCTCTGTGCGTCTGTCCTCCCAGGTTGAAGGAGTCCGATGTTTGGGGTCAGTGTGAGGTGCTTAGGATCCTCCAGCGCTACCGGCCTCAGTCAGAGGACGAGCTCTTCGACATCCTGTCCCTGCTGGATGCCTCCCTAGTCAGCCCCCACCCCCAAGTCATGGCCGCTACCCTCAGCCTGTTCCTCAGCCTCTGCTCAGGCCTGCCTGCTGTCAGTCTGGCGGCCCTAGAGCGAGTACGTGGACCCCTGCTGGCCGCCTGTGGGAGCGTGTCCAGAGAGCTGAGGTTCACTGCCCTCTGCCACATACAGGTCAGTGTGAATAATTCCAATTTGGAGGTAGAGAGTCAATGGTAACTGGACCTGTACTTGTATAGTATGTATTTATATATAGGCCTTTTTAGTCTTTTTTTACACCACAGACAGATACAGACAGGATCACACATGCAGTTACACAGGTCCAGTGTGTAACAGGGCCATCACTTACATGTGTCCATCCCTTTTGTATATGACAGGCCAGTTGTGTGTGTGAACTTTTGATTTTTAAAGGTCCTGCATGCAGCCTGTGGTAATGTTAGCACCTGAAACACAGTTTTATCCTAAAGCCTTTGTATTTCTGTTTTTTTAAGGACATTTATTTATTATTATACAACAAAATGAATGTTTGGATTTCCTTCATGCTCCACACAGAAAAATGTGTGTGAATGGGGTTAGTGTGGCATGTAGTGTACAGAGTGGTCTAACGACTAGAAAGGCGCTATAGAGTATAAGTACTATTTACCTGGATTCAGATTGTCTGCTGGGTGTCCAATAATACCTGATGTAGTACACCTACTAAGTAGTTCCAGTGAAACTGTCAACGTTTTAAATCAATGCACTGAAATAAATTGGATGAAAACTAAATCTGAATATCTCTGATTATAATATGATTATAAAACCCACCTGCCTTCCTAAATATATCTGACAGCATCTGACAAGGTGTAGTCCTTCAGTAGCTCATCCTCTGAACACCACAAGATGGCGACTGTAACACACAAGCCTCTACACTGCCCCTCTGAACTTACTCATACTTTGTATAAGCAATTCTCGTGGCTCGTAGCTGAGCCAAAGAGCTCTCTAAGCGGAGGGGAACTAGAAACCTCTCCTGTTGCCAAGTGAAATCCAAGGTTTGACCTATTTACCAGAGTGGTAAAAACATTTCCATTGCATTAGAACTTTATGGGATGGTAATGATTCTTCTAGGTATCAGTTTGAGAAATGAAATGGTGTCCTTGTCTTCTTCTAGTTGCTGTTACGTTCGCTCCCTGGCCTGATGGGGGCGCACTACAAGCGATTCTTCTGTGGCTATGCTGAGCCGGCCTACATCAAGCAAAGGAAGATGCAGGTGATGCATTTGAAATATGTTTTGTGAGCTCTTTAACACCAATGAAATTAAAGGTTTTGTTCCATTCAGGTCAGACAGAGTCAGGGTGTTGCTATTGTGTATGTTGGCTCTGCTTCACTAAATGGAACCGAACCTTAATTAATATCATTGGTGACACCTGTGGTACTGTTTCATATGACAATGGCTGCTTTAAAAAAGGTCCATAAAGTTGTACTGTCCAACTGAAACTGGGGTTGAAATGAATGACGCCATAAACTGCCCTTTTTCCCTTGTACGTAGCTGCGTATTTCCATTTAGAATGCTTTCACACTTGGCCCCAGGGATTAACTGATCCGATTAGGAAAATTACCTCGATGATGTAGAATTTCTGGTTTGGCAGTGTAGAAGGTAGACGCCCACATGGTCTACTTACAAACGCATCCATACGCCACAGTTCATCTCATTCATTTTAATTAATCCATTCACTCACAGACTCAGCAGCCTTGCTTTATCTTTTCACAGCTGCAGGTACTTTTGAATCCATTTCAGCTGATTTATTTTCTCTTTTAACCAAAAAAAACAAAGAGGCAACGTGAGGTCAAAGACTGTACCAATGCTCCCTCTCACACGTTTCGTTGCTCTGATTAAATGTAATACATCCAATTGTGTCCAGAGGGTTTTTGGTCCGTTAGAGGTTAATGCCAGACTAATAGATAGAACTTACAATCACACACAAATGCAATTGTTATTAATTCATACATCCAAAAAATTACGTTCGTTGTGTTTTCATTACCTTTTAGAATGAGAAAAATTTGGAGGTAGAGAGTCAATGGTAACTGTACCTGTACTTGTATAGCCTTTATATATAGGCCTTTATAGTCTTTTTTTAAACTACGTGCCACAAGAAAAAAAATGCAAAAGACCCTATCTAGAGCCAGTGTTTGGTTTGTCCCTTCTATGTTCCTGTAGAAACATGGCGGTTCAACATAGTGGAGTCCAGGGAGGGTGACCAGTAGATAAAAACAGCTTATTCTAAGGTAACGAAAATACAACGATT
>NW_023339707.1:1257280-1259058 GCF_004916995.1 Morone saxatilis | reverse complement strand
ACAATAGATCCTCCTAAATGTTGTTCAGTGGACCTTGTAACGTGCATTGATATGACAGAGTTACTACCCAGTATTAGCAGTAACAGTCAAGTACTGTTGTGTTTGCAGGTGCTGGTGGAGCTGGTGAATGATGAGAATGTCACAATGTTACTGGATGAGCTGAAAGGATACTGCACTGATGTCAACACTGACACCGCCCAGGCTGCAATATCAGCTATAGGTAAACACACACACAATTGCAGTATTATGTGGACGTATAATGCACAACCATGTACACACGTATGTGCCTGTATTACAAAACAAACAGCTGAGCTGCTCACAGTAACACAGCCTATACTCAAGAATATCTGTATCCTATTGTCTTGATTGTACACGTTATTCCCAAATATTAACTACTGCAGATAGTGCTTCTCCATTTATTTCCTTTCAAACTTCGCTGTTAGTGCAAATGTCATCATTATCCTCATCACACTTGTTGAACAGTAAATAGAAGAAGGAAAACATTCAGCACCATCCGTTTTGACATATTGTCTGGTATTTTGAATGTATTTTTTTTTTAGGATTCTAAAAACATAAGGGTTTAAAGGCAATATATGAATATATTACAATCATACTCTCACTCATATCCTCTGTTATCCTGTGCGGACTGGCAGGTCGAATTGGGCGGAGCTACAGTGACAGATGTCTAGAGATCCTTACTGGACTGCTCGCGCTCAAACAGGAGCACATCACTTCTGGTAAAACATACACATTGCATACATAGTAGTCTGTCAGTATGCAGCTGTTAAAGTGACACAGAAGAGCCATTTCATTTGAATCGTCACAGTCACCAGAACCTGCTTTTACATGTAATCTTTCTCCTCAAACAACTAAAGTTTCTCCCTCTCCCCCCACCCACACTCCTTAGCGGTGGTGCAGACAATGCGCGACCTGGTCTGGGTGTGTCCTCAGTGTAGCGACACTGTGTGTTTGGCTCTCGAGGGCTGCGAGGAGATGCTACAGGATAGTCAGGTCAGACCCCAGCTGCCACACCCACATACTGCCTGGATGTTAAAATGTCACCACATTCACATCCTTTACTTAAGTGAAATCACTAGTACCACAAGGTAAAACTACTCAATTAAAAGCCAGTCCTGCTGTCAGCAGCTTCCAAACACATCCATACTGACACTCATAAATAATATGCAAAATACTATGGGGTACTATGTAAAATATTAAACAAACAACAGTGGTGAAAGTGAAAATAGCAATACTAGAATGTAAATATACTCTGTAAGAAGTAAGTTTTAGTTAAGCAAAAGTACAAAAGTATTAGCACAGGGCCATGGCTAAGGAGAGACTTAACAATTTCAAAGGCATGTTGGCACGGAGGAGTCTACACAAAATCTACATTAGGACTGAGCAAACTGGTCAGAAGATGGACAACAGTGGAACTCCTGTAGTAACCTGCCATGCCTAAGAACCTGCGAACGGCTCTCCAAGTGGAAGGAATGGGAAACTCTGCTATGGCGGGCACTTGGCCTCCACCCACCTGTCTTCTAAGTGGGTGATGGTGGTTTTTCCAAATTCATATTTGGCTAAGTTCTGTGCAAGAGACGCATGAGCAAGGCGATCAAGCACTTCTTCTGCAGATCTGCATGTGTTCCTCTCGCGGGGCATGGCATGGCTACGCTATATATACAGTGGGTACGGAAAGTATTCAGACCCCTTTAAATTTTTCACTCTTTGTTTCATTGCAGCCATTTGCTAAAATCAAAAAAGTTCATTTTATTTCTCAT
>NW_023339707.1:1249129-1257180 GCF_004916995.1 Morone saxatilis | reverse complement strand
AAGATGGGGTGCTGAGTACATTAATGAGAAATAAAATGAACTTTTTTGATTTTAGCAAATGGCTGCAATGAAACAAAGAGTGAAAAATTTAAAGGGGTCTGAATACTTTCCGTACCCACTGTATATTATTATAGGAGGTGCTCTGCGCTTGACGGATCTGACGCGCTGTGAACCTATTGTAACATCAGAATGGGACTAGCTTTGGGTGGTTCTCTGGAAGAGCTTGTTTTTAACAGGTGCGTGACGCACACACTTCTTCGCGTCTTCCCGGAGTGCCAATGACACTTGGTCCTACTGTTCTGATGAGTGTCAGGATGATACGTGCTGGAAACACTAGGACGTACGTTTACACTTTCGAGGACCTGTGTCTTGATCAGTTTGGATTGTGTGGCCGCATGTGGAGAAACAAATTGTTAAAGCTGGCTGTTATTTAACGAGTGGAACAGCTTCGGGGAAACGACTGGCAGCGCAGATGATGGTAAATACTAATTTCTTCTTTTGGTTTGGGGCAAGATATCCAACACGCTCAACTACCCGCTCAAACGGCTCTCCTATTGCGGGGATGGGCTGCAGTGGGCCGGATGGATCATTTGGTTCGGCTTGCCTGTGGGCTGGCAAACATGGCAACTGCGGCAGTACTTAGCAATATCCGTTTTTAACCCTGACCAAAAGAAGTGTCTGAGGATGAGCTTTCTTTTTCCCATTGAGATCAAATTTTTATTTTACAAGAGAGTCCTAACCAAGGTGGAAGCCATACAAAATCATACTAAAAAAAAGTTTGAATAAGAGTGGGTTTGGCCAAAAATGGCTCCGAATTAAACAAGAATATGTCCAATTAGCACAAATTAACACGGGTGCATACAATTTATTATTTTTTCTAAATCAATCCAACCTCCAAGCTTTCAATAACTTTGACTACATAGGAACTTTTAAGAGGTAACCACGCATCAGTCCACCAAATATCCAGAGAAACACCAAAAACAGATTAACAATAAATCCAAACTCCTGCACCTACAATACCTACAGACTGTACCTCTACCCAAACAATTAAAGAGAGAGAGAAAAATTGCATAGCTGAAACGAACACACCCACACACATCTAAACACAAACACACACACCAATGTAGGAGTGTAAATCAGATATATACAGAGTTAGGTGAATGAGCCAAATAATAATTAATGATAAAATTGAAGGGATAAATAATAATATTAATAGCTATAAGTGTTATGATAGTATGGAATTGATAAATAGATCGTCATCTGTGTAATAGGGTCTTCAACTGGGCCAGAGCCGGTCCACCCGGCACAGAACCAGCGCCGAGTGTGGGAGGGAGTGCAGGGATCACACAGTCCACCCCGCAGGCCTCCGCAGCACAATATAGGCTACTGTTTTTATTATTATAATCTGAGGCTATACGTTAACTCATGCAAATGTAATCTAACCACAATCATGAGGCAAAATAAATGTGCTTTAAAGTCCATCCTGCCCAGAGGCTTAGTTGTTCTCATCCTTTTTAGAACAACAAATTAACACAATTATTTTTAGTTGTAAGCTCGCTTTTAATGTTGTGAACATGTGGTTAAAAAGCAAGTATATCTCCAGCTTAACATGAAAGCTGTTTTCCTGTGAACCAAAAAATCATACACTGTGTTATCTTCTTCCACCACCAACTGCTCTGCATGTGTTTGCATATGGAAACATCACTTTGCATTTGGTTTAACAGCATGACCTTTATGATTTTCAAAACAAAACCAGACTAGGGCTTGTCGTATACATCAGCAGTATATATCTGTTAATCCTGCTATACTTCCTCTGATTTTGACATTAATTGCAACAACTCAATTAAGATGTTTACATTCAAGCATGGCCTTAATATGGTTATAATGTAGTTATGTGTATGCATGTTTCTACCACTTTGTTGCTCCTTTGGCAGTTGTTTGTCTGCCTCAGTCTGCAGCGGTAGAAGATGCATTCAGATCTTTACTTAAGTAAAGTAAAACATGTTGATCAGCATGAAACCATCGGCATGACTGTGTCACACACGTCACCATGCATGCTACAAGTGGTCAAAGACTCAGTGCACATCATTCTTGAGTAACTCAAAACATCTCAGTGGGTGTCCAGGGCCTTTAAATTGAGTCTAAATCCTCTGCTCATTCTCCTCATCCTGCATTAGGGCAGGCAGGCCTTGCTGTGGTTGCTGGGTGTGTATGGCGAACAAGTCTCCAGTGCCCCCTACACATTGGAGGTGTTCATCGATGGAGTTAGGAGCGAGGTCTCTCTGGGAGTCAAGATGGAGCTGCTGACGACCACCATGAGGCTGTTTTTGTGCAGACCTGCTGAGACACAAGATATGCTTGGAAGACTGCTGCACTACTGCATAGGTGTGTGTGTGTGTGAGAGGGAGAGAGAGAGAGAGAGAGAGAGAGAGAGAAACGGAGTAAAAGAGATGACTTTCTCAACACTTTTGTTTTTTCCAGAGGAGGAGCCGGACATGTGTGTACGTGACCAGGCGCTTCTCTACTACCGCCTGTTGCATTTTGGGATAGAAGAAACACAAAAGGTCCTCCAGGGACGAAGGTCAGACCCTTCCCTGGGTGTTCTGATTGGCCGCCCCGCGGAGCCCATCAGCCAGTGGGCGTGCAGCTTTAACACTCTGGAGCCCCTGAGGCAGGGCACAGTAGAGACAGAGTCAACCAGCAGAGGAAGCCCTGAACATGTGACCTTTGAGCCCAAGCCTAACACTGACCTCTCAGACACACTGAACTGTAGCCAAGTTGAGAAGGTTCCTTCAGGTGAGTGAACACAGTGAAAATATTTCCATAGTCTATCTTACACAGTGGCATGTCCTTCAGTGAATGTGCTGTAGAGTATTTCTAAGAATGAATATTTGAATTGAGCGCTTTGGGACGTCCTGCAAAATGGCGGACCAGAACAACTTCCAGTTCAAGCGAGAATCGAGGAGTGAGGAAATGTCAAATAAGAGACTTGGAATGTAGCTTTGGTTAGAGGACAGGACACACACCTTTTCTGGCGTGTACTCACACAGACACACACACCCCTTTTTTCTTTAGCTTCGTTACCCTTTTCTTATCCTTTTAATAACTGCTTGTGTTTATACATGCTGGCCTATTTAATTTCATACAAGAGTGGGTGATACCAACCTTTTCTATGCAGAACTCCAAAGCCTTCCACTTAAACTATTTATGGTGATTTTGGTTATTATTATTATTATTATTATTATTAATCTGATTTCTAAAATAATTGTTTGGTGTATATTATGAGACTGAATCAATCAATTATTGGCTATTGTCTGTCTGGCCAAGCAGAAAGCTCAGTTAAGACGTAATGTGAGTTAACAAACATTCAAGATTATTAAATAACAGTGTTTCAGCCCTGCTTAAAGCTGGTTGCTGTTTTTAAGGGATCACGATACTAGAAATTTAGTGGTCGATACCAATGCCAGTGAAATCCCATGATTCTCAATACCATGGTAAAAATGTCTAATTAAATTATCAATACTTGTATTTGCCTTAATAATACAGCTGAATAGCTCTGCATTGCATTAGGGAAACATTTTCCTTCATGTTTTTATATACTTAATAAATTAATATTAATATATATTGTTTTATCCTAAGTAACTAATAAACAAAGTAATCAAACCCTCTATAATCTTTTTTGCTCTTGTCACTGTCTAGAGGGAATTTCGGTCTCCCTTTAAAAGTGCAATTTGTTGCTTCAGTGCATCCTTTACCTGAGTTACCTAACTGAACTGGATTCTGCTGAATGTTTATTTTCCTCGTCTCTACATCTTTTGTGCAGAGTACATTAATAGATTACTCTTTCTTTTTTGTTTGCGGGCCTTTTTTTTTCTTTCAAAATTCGGACTTTGTACCGAATTATCGGTTCTTGTGACATCCCTAGCTGTCACCGTAGCTGAATCTACTGATGTTAGTAATTTAGCATCGCTCTCTCATGGGTTCAGCTATGCTTCACAGAACATGATGGAGATTACGTTGCTTATCTGGCCAGCTTTGAGTTTGTTTTTTTCCTTTCCACATTACATGGCAGTCCTTCTTATGCTAATGTATTTCTTGCCAATATTCTTTCATTAACAAGAGACTCTCCCTTTTGAAACCACAGCTGTGCCTTCACTAGTTTGTCTGAGAGACGCAGGACCCCTTTGATTGGAGGAAAGCCGAGCTCTGACTGTAGACATAGCCACTGGCTGTGATCACAGCTCAAGAAAGCAGTCACCGGCCAGTTGTGATTCTCTATATAACCATAGGTTGTTTGAGGATTATCACTCTGGATTTAGAGTACATCATAGCACAGAGACAGCACTGGTGAAAGTTACTGATAAACCTTTAATTGCAGCAGACATTCAGACCAAGCCACACAACACTAACTTGATATTCTAGCTAGGAAGCACACAGGTACCTCACAGAAACAAACTACAAACAGCTGTGAAAGTGCTTCTACTGACTGTAAAAGCTCCAGTGCGGACACCTTATTCGGAGAGTCTGACAGCAGCTGCTCACACAACTGAGTAAAAACAGTTCTTACTTAGTTGTTTTTTGAATGCTGTGTTTGTGTGCTTGCACAACATTCGTTGGACATTGTGTTTGCTTTGTTTCAGCTTTGAGAAAGACACACTCACTGATTGTTGCTAGTGGAAATGCCTTTGCAATGCAAATCCATGAACTTTGGGGGCAGAGCTTCTGAAGGAGCACTGAAGGGATGGATATATTTGTTTGGCTGTTGAGTTCAAATATCATATTCTCCAGAATCAGATACCTGCCTTGAAGTACTAGATAAAGTCTGTAAATACTTGTAATTTACATTTCTTGACAATTAATTGCAAAAAGTCAATTTAACTGATTTTAAAATAAATTATAGTATTCTTTGGGCTGACAATTGTCCAAGGTCTCTGACCAGAGGTTTATGATCACAGGCTGTCAGCCCTATATGCACGCTACGCACGCTGTGCAGGGCCCAGCACATTTGCAAGGGCTCCGCCTCTCTCTCTTAGATGAGAGTCAGAAAATGAGTAAAAACGCCATGAGGGTAAATTGTGGAACAGTAGTCAGGTAAACTTGTGTTCTCTCCCAGTTTGTCAGTAAATAACAGCAACGTTAATAGCAATGCAATAGCACTTAACTTCTCGTCTGACTACCTTCTCTTTATTATAAGCAAAACCTAGTATAGCCCAGGTTGGGAAATCAGTTAATAGACTAAAGCTAAACTTCTGGCTTGAAAAAAGTATTAAAATGTATTATTAAGACATAATACTCCTTTGAGAAGATGTGGAGAACTTTTTAAAATGTTGTATGGCCAACCTTTTTCAAAGGTTTTGAGAATAAACGCATTTGTTTAAAAAAGCACTGTGATACTACTGAGAGGGTCAGAAATGTCTTTAAATGCATCCCTATGGCTAAAGCTGTTGTGCTATTTTGGTCAAAGACTGAGAAAGCCTTTTTCCCCAAGGTTAAGGTCCATTTCTGGGAATGCAGTGTCATTTTTGATCACAATTCTCTTAACCTGGCACTCATCCTAGGTCTCTCCCTCCCACTTCCCACTTCAATCTCATCCTCCCTCTCTGTTCGCCTCCTTCCCTCTGTCCCCTATTCGCCTCCCTGTTGCTGCATCCTTATCCTCCCTCCTTTCCCCTTCTCCCCTATCCTCTCCCCTGCGTCCTCCCCTTCTTTGCCCCTTTGTCCTCCAGGCTCAGTCAGCGCCAGTCGATGCACAAACTCTTCAGCTGATGTCCCAGCTTCCAGCGTCGCGGCCCCCCTCAGTTTGTCCCTCTCCCCAGCTCTCAGCCCAGAGGAGTTTGAGCGCCTGTGGCTGCAGCGACAGGTTTTGCCTACTGAGCAAGGTAATTAAATGGAAGGAGATTCTTTCAATGCTGCAAGCCTACTCTTTGTGGGACAGGAATTGTGGTTGATTGAAGTTTTGCCTATCTGACATTAGTTCCTCTGACTTTGCTGCTTGTTTCTAGGTGATGAGAAAATGGAGGAGGATTATATGTGCTTGGAAGAACAGATCCAGTTCCCCGCAATACCTCACTGTTCACCACAAAGCCTTCAGGCTGCGATGCAGCTGGTCAACATCCAGACTCTGGCCTTCACTCCACCGCACACACTCCCCTGGAGGGTCTACCTCTACACACACACCCAGCATGCTGGCGATACACCCCACATCACACTCATACTGGGGGAGCTGCTGTACACTGGAGAGGCAAATCAGAGAGCGGTATTAAAGAAAGGTGTGTGTGACAGAGAGTTGGCGGTGGAGGGAGGGGAGGAGGAGCAGGTGGAAGAGGAAGCCACAGCTGACGGGCAGAGAGTTAGAGTGTCGATGAGAAAAGAAGGCGAAGAGGAGGAACTGAAAGTGACTCTTAAGCAGCAACCAAGAGATGACAAAGCTCTGAAGGGGTTTCTCTCCATCCTTACCACTGTACTGCACACACTGTCCTCAGAAAGAAAATAAATATACATTACATTGTACGGACTGCATGCAGTGACACAATTTAATTCAACACAATGTGATGCGAAAGAATACAATGCTATGCACTTCTTTATGGCAAGGATAGTTTGATTTTATGTCTTCAGCAGCTTGCAATCTCATCTTAAACTTTTTATGCCAGTGCACCAAAGTAAGTTGGTGAATCTGACCATCCCTACGTTGCACATTTTAAATTGTATCAGCTGAAATAATTAGCATCAGAGTGCAGCCTTCAGCAAAGAAGGAAACTTCTGAGGGGCTGTTCATCTGCTGTTGATTCACAATTGAGCCATGTTGGGTAGATAATAGTAGTTTAGGTCAGATAGGGTTTGGCTTTTGACTGACAGATCACAGATAATGTTTAAAAAACAAACACATGCCCTGATGGAAGTAACCACCTTACTTATTCACAGGATGCAGAGCTGTACAGGGGTCCGGAAACTGAAAGGTATTAGTCTTTTTTCATTTGTGTGCACCAGTCAGCTATTGTCAGGGGGAGCTAGGTTTGACAGATTGTTATGTACATTGGAGGCTGTAATGATAATAGCTTGCTGAAGGTGAATGCGAACACAACTTGTGTCTCTGAAGCATAAAATGGTTTTCCAGTGTAGTGTTACACAACTGGTTTGGTTTATTGCACGTTAAACATGATAGAAAAGCTATCATGCCATGAAGCTACAAGGGAAGAATCCACTGGGACACCTCTTGAAGAAATGCAGCAAGTAGCCAGTGATCTCATGGAAAAATCCATCAGATGAACGCGATATCATGGGACGGCATATTGTAGCACATTTGAAGCTTCACACAAACAGCAGTCTCCTGGGTAAATGTGTTTGTGATGTGATTGTTTGACCTATCCATTTACCCCAACTGTGGACTTTATTGCTCTTTGTACAACGTCACCTGACATCTTTTTCTCTATGATGTGAAATGACATGCAGTCTGCATAATATAAGGCAGTAGGGATTAAAGGACACAAAATGACACAAGAAAAGCCAAAGCTTTATTTTGTTGCTTTCATGTTTAAGTTAACTTTAAGAAAAACAAAAAATACCATTTGGTAAAGGAAATGTATTATTAGATAGTTTTTACAAGAGGTAGATTATTCTTTAAATTATGATCAGGTTTTCAAGACAGTCTTTCTATCTCATAGATCTCTTTGGTGACTTGAGCCAGTTATGTACTGTAGGTGGGTCGGTCTGTAACCACTGACGAGTGATTGCTGCTACAGTCATTGTCAGGAGATATCTGTCATTTCCTTTTATTCCTTCTGGTAGGCCACCCAAAAAAAGTAAGGCATATTAAAGAAATCTGTCTCCAAAGAATATGCTGCATGCTTTTCCAAACACAACCCCAAAATAGTTGTCTCTTGGGGCAGGAGAATAGCCTCATCATCCCCGCATTTCCTCAACATTTAGGATCTGTTGTTGTTAGATATGTTATCATTTTATGAGTAGTAAAAGTTTCTTCAAACGTAATTCATGCCAACACACAATTACTTTGCCAAGGCAAGTGTAAAATATATGTGTGTATATATATGTAT
>NW_023339707.1:1243307-1249029 GCF_004916995.1 Morone saxatilis | reverse complement strand
TGCTGAGGTAGGCCTGATACATTAGGGATCTTGCCCAATATACTGCGTACAGCCTGAATCCACCATTGTCCTGAAGTGTACCCCCTTAAATCCTTACCGGAACACTGTATGTCCCTCCTGGACTGGGAGGGGGTTGGTGGTGGCCTCTCCGGAACCTGGTCCCTGCTGTGGACAGCCAGATGAGCCTCCATTAGGGTCCTGGTCGGGAGCCCCTCCACAAACTACTCCAATACCATCTGCTCCAGCATCTGTAGCCACCTGGAAGCAGCGTCTTTTTCAGCTGCTGAGCATAGACGAAGGGACGGTCAGTGGGTCCCACTGTGGTGTTCCGGAACCGGCAACAGTGATCCTTGGGGGAGAAACCCATCTGATCAAGGTTAACTCTCTGTTTCAGAATTCCTCCCGAGAAGAAGCTGGTAGGCTGAGCGGCGCAGTCTGGTCTTTCCCTGACATTAAGGGGAGCAGACACACGGCCCATTCCGCTGCCAGCCAGCCACATATAAATAAGATGCGCCAACAAAAAGAGTACCAATAAAAAGTACCAAAAAAACCTTTGTGGAGGATGTGTAATTCAGTTGATGTTAAGACTTTTTTCTGTGTCCTGCTGTTTTGCAGCGTTTTGGCATTTGCGACTTGTGGCCACAGTAGCTGCTGTTCAGCAAATGTTTTTGTACAGTTACTAGTTAATCCTGTACCAATGACGAGCACAGTTCTGTCTGTGAACATTGAGCCTGCCAGTGCATCTGCTTCTAAATGACACATTTAAAATAATAATATATTAATAATAATATAATCACTGAAACAGGTTTATCAAAAGTCTAAAGGTCACAATAACCGGGCGCCCGGTTAGCTCAGTGGGTAGAGCTGGCGACCCATGTACTGAGGCGGCAGCAAGGACTCAGCCTTTTAAAAAAAAAAAAAAAAGGTCACAATAACCACACTTTTCCTGGCACTTCCTGATTAGCCTAATCTTAATGGTACTTGAGGACTGGAAGAAAAGCAAACACAGAGAAGATTAATGGACTTTGTGTTTGTCCTTTTCTTTCTTGTTCCTTACCTTAGTCTGTAAAAGTATGTGTTTATTGAGTATGATTCATTTAACCTAGTTCAACAACTGTTCTTTATGCATGTAGGTTTTTTACTGTTAACAATAAAAGCCCTCACTGACATTTCACTGAATGTGTGTCCTCTACAACGCAGTACATCTGAAACCTTTAAAGTCCTCCTCCAGTCAGAAACCTGTGTTTCTTCCTGTCTCTACAGTGTGCTGTTTGAATGCTGTATGTACAGAGTTTGACATTACATAGTTTTCACATTCATCTGCTGAAAGTGGAAAGTTTCTCTGTTCACCCTCTACACCAGGACTGGTTTGAATTAAACCTAACTTAAATTATTTATCTTGAATTGCACATGTACAGTTTAGTTTTTTTATTCAAGCTACTTAAAATATTTTGCACACCATTGTACTGTACATTGCATATGGTGTATACATTTTTCATTTATAGTTTTATATTTTGTAATATATTTTGTAATATTCTTTGTGATACTATTGTATGTACACTGTACACAAAAAATCTGATTTTAAAAGGCAGGGCCTACCAGGATGATAACAACCAATCAGTTGATTGTTGAGTCTCATTCCCAGGTTGTCAAATATTGAGATATGAGACTTAATAATTAACTATCTTTAAGCCACCAACCCAAAGTATCTTTCCATCTTTCTCGGCTCGAACTGGTTGCTTTTGTTTGGGTTCAGTGGATTCTTCTTCTTCTTATTATTATTTCAGACCAATGGGGGTGTACAGCAGGACGATGCTGCCCCATCCTCTGCAGCTGAAGCCCGACCAGCATCTCAGAACCTCCCTGTCACTGAAGGCGAGAGAACTGCCAGCCAAAACCAGGACTTGCAGGCAGCTGTGGTTGGATCCATCGGTCAACCCGATGAAGAAAAACGAGCTAATCAAGCTACTGGGAAAGTCAGGCCACTGAGCCATTGCTCTGCAGCTGGAAGGGGGAATAGTAGCAGGCCGGATACTGGCAAGGGGAGACCAGTGAGCAATGTGGCGGAGAAAGTAGCCAGCCAAAGAGCATCATCATCCACCAAACAAACACACAGAGATGCACAACAAGACCAGTGAATTTCTTCATTGAATTTTTAGTGGATGAAAAAAAAAAAAAGACGAAAATAATAAATATAAATAAATACAAACTAAACTGAAAATAAACTGTACCAGTTTTGACTTATTGTGGCATGGCTAAGTGTACTGAGGTAGACTAACTCATTAATCATGGTCAGCAGTGAAAAAAATGTAGAAAGGTTTTCTTGAAATATCTGTTTGTCATAGATGTTTGTTTCTTTTTCCAAACCCCTCTTTTTCTACCTCTTTTGTGGTTACTTTTTCTCTTGTCCCTCCGGAGTGGCTTATTTGGAGTGACCGCAGGTTCTTAAAAAGTCTAAAATCCAATCATCTGAAATGTAGGCCTTTAGATGTCTTAAATGTGATTTTGACAGACTATTGAACTTAATGTTTCTTGTATAAAAGTTGTATTTTCCAGTCTTGCTTTTAAATGTGTCCTTGGCAGCCCCTCCAGGAGGATCAATTAACACAAATTTAACCAATTTACATGGTAAATGGTAAATGTACCTCTACAGCGCCTTTCTAGTCTTCCGCCACTCAAAGCACTTTTACACTACGTGCCACATTCACCCTTCACACAATTCACTCAGCGGGATGGCCATCGGAACATTAAACTAACTCATTCGATACACATTCACACCCGCAATTTGGGTTCCAGTATCTTGCTCAAGGATATACTTCGACACGGGCAGGAGGAGCCCGGGAGGCGATCAAACCAACAACCTTCTGATCTGGGGAACGACCGCTCTGCCACTGAGCCACAGCCACCCCTACATGAATTCTGCACAACCTTGCAATTGTATCCAGTCACTGCAACTTTTCCGCAAATTTGACCAATCATTATAGTTTCCTTTGCAAAACAAGACAAGATAGCCATTCAAGAAGCCTTCTCGGTTACATGAAACACTCCCTACAGTGAGATTTTATTCTCACTGGAACAAGTTGCCCTACATTTTTAATGAATTATAGAAAAAAAGTTTCACTTTCTCTCACAATGTAATTGCAAAAAATGCCTAAAACATCAAAAAAAATCTTCGGAGAATTCAGGCATTAAAGGCAATACCAAAAAAAAAACAAGAATCCTAAAGAGAGACTGTTTTGGGAAAATTGTGTATTGCTCATTATCTGAACTTTAGGTATTGAAATGTCTTATGATTGATGATTACCGGTTGGATTAATAAAGTTAGCATTACTTGTATAAAGTTGTACTTCTGGTCTCGCTTTTAACTGTTTTGGGCAAACCCAAGAAGTTACAATCGCAACCAATCCCTGTGAATTCTGCGCTACCTTGCAATTTTATCCAATCACTGCAACTTTTCTGCAAATTTTTGGTCTGACCAATCATTGTAGTTTCACTAAACTCACATCCTTGTTTCTAGTTGTGAAGCTGCAGAGCATGCAGACATGTGTGATGCGAACACATTTACCATCATTATCCTGACTCTTTTTTTGATAAGGTTACTTGAAACAATACTTCATTTTATTCCCACAAGTTGTCTTTGATTTTTAATGAATCATACAAACAAACAAAAAAACACAAACTATATACATATATATTTTTACTTTTTCTGCTTAGAAGAAGAAGAAAAGCTTATGGAGATTGTTGTGGCCTAAAATGGCAATCTCCAAAACACTCATCATACGGTTTTGGGACAATTTTGTTCTGACCATGCTGTAACAACTAACGAAACTGACATGGAAATAGGTCTAAAATTGCATTCATAACTGCCTAAAAAGTCTTATTGTTCTGTGAACTCAACAAAGTAATGATACGATGCCATTAACTGGAATTACCGCCTCACGTTTGTTTGCCTCTGCCAACCAGTCAAGGTGCAGTTTACATCCATACCTGTCCTGACTCATAATATATGTAGTGAATACTTGTAAGGAATTAAATAAATAAATATAAAAAAATAAAAATAAAAGTTGGTGCAACAACAGGCCCCCTGTCCTGGTTACCACCCAGGGAGAGTTAATTAACCATGTGGTCCAAATCAATAAAAACTGGACTAGACTCACTACACTGAAGCCCTTTTCAGGAAGGGACAGACCCGGATACTTCACTGTGTTCATCAGGCAGATCTTCGATCAGTCTGTAGGGGACAGTGTTCTGTTCTTCGCGCTGATCTGCTGACATCGAGGTTTGCCGGTTAGCACTTTCCAAGAAAGAGTTGCCAGGTGATCAGGTTGGACACAAATGCAGTATCTGTGAAATATGGCCATAATCTGCCCTAACGGAAAGATAAGGATTTTTGCAGAACATTATGCTAATCACAGTGAAGTTGACTTTTAACCTTGGATATAAAATGTCATAATTTTATCCTATTAAACATCTGTGTGATATTTTGTCATAATTAACTTATGAATCCCTCAGTTATGGCCTAAAACACATGACCTGAATGGGGGACAAGCCAAAAACATAATGCCACAGTTGTTACCGGCACGTAGGCAAAAAAATTGCAAAAGAATAAGCAGTTGTTCTCTCCTCTGTGGAAACACAAGTTTACCATAGAGTGGTTTGTCAGTGGTTTGATTTGGCGGCCTTTCAAATTCTAGGAGAGACTTTGCAACATTGTACAGCATGATGGGCAGTATATATATATATAGACAAGAATCTGAGAAATACAGGAGAACACATTGATGAAAAATGGGAAAATTAAACGTGCTTCTCCTCCAGGAACACAGACTACAAAAGGACCAGTGTGTGGGACAGTGGTTCCAACCTGACTGGTTCCCAAACTGGGGGGGGGGGACCCTTCACAACCATACATGCTCCCATTATGTGTGTAATAATATTGTAATTTACAATCAAAGTAATGGCATGAACAAAGTCATGAACACTGTAAGGCTCTAGGTGTGGTCAGACTAACGTGTTTATTCAGAATCAGATTAAGGACATTGTGTCTTCCATACTATGAGAAATAAACCACAGCACAATCCTCTGCAACACAGAGTGGCTCCTGTCTCCATGACTCATGAGCACATGAATTATTGCCTCCTCTACCTCAACACTGAAACACAGTGAACAACACAAATAACCACCTCTTGTGTGTCCTGTGTCTGATACATAATGCATTTATTTAGGTGCATAAAAATATATAACACATTGAGTTGTTTGGTTATACTGTAGCTGATTTAAACGTATCATTGCAAAACTGTTATTTAATATGTTGAAGAGAAATTAAATTAAAATTATCACAGAGCATGATCAAACATTCTTCATATATTCTTTCTTCATATTGACGATGTGTGGAAGGGCTTGTAACATAAATAAACTAGACTTTCCCCAACTGTCTCAGTTGCATGTGGACTGTTTTTTAGGCATTTCTGTGAAAATACAAAGGTTTCAAAGCAACAGCTAAAATTAGCTTATAAATTTTGTCCGCTTACCACACAACAAGTCAAAAGTCATAGCTATTGTTGTTGCTTCAAAGCTAACACGTGCAAATTGCTGTCTAGCCAATGTAACAAAATACTGTCAGCTCGTTTTCTCCAGACTCCCGGTTAATAATAATAATAATCTTACTCAGTGTGGTTGGCTTGCTCGCTAACGATAACGCTAGCAAAATACTATTTGAGTGGAT
>NW_023339707.1:1235552-1243207 GCF_004916995.1 Morone saxatilis | reverse complement strand
TTCGTTACACACTCCAGATATACAAATGACATATTATACAAACAACATATATATATATATATATATATATATATATATATATACAACATTCAACACAAAAAAATATAAATATATACATATGTAACTATATATATATATATATATATACAGATCAATAAAATAATACAAATAATAATATAAACTAAAAGTAGACCTTTAGTTAAAAGTGAGAACTTCCTCAAAATAGTGATAAAGAGTTTTCAATATTTTAAGAATGTTTCTCATTATAATGACTTACACAATCCCGTCACATTGGCGGAAATGGGCTTCCATAGAGAGGAGACTTCTTGAATTACAGATGTTTTACTGCACCTCTGTCTCATTGTTTTTCTTGCCTATGGAGCAACAGACGTACTAACGGTCCCATCTTACCCCGCTCTCCCCTATGTTCAGAGGGATGTCGGTCCACGCCTGCTCATGAGAAGCCACGACCACCCGGTGACACTCACGCCCTCACAGCGTGCAGCAGCGTGGAGGAAGAACCAGGAGGGGTATAAAAAGAGTAAGATGTACAGCGTTAACGGTAGAGTCGTTGTTTCTGTTTGCTGATGCCTTCTTTGATTTCCCGTGCCGTATAAGTGGATTCCATCGGTGTCTGTTAACAGTAAGTTACAGTAATGATATTTGACTCACACCGCTGCTGTTCTATAAGCACTGACTGCATTAGCCTCATACATTTGGCTAACTTTATATTTTATTTCATTTCTTTATGGTGGTGCTGGTGTTATGGGAGACGGCGTCGGTTTATTTTCAATCACTTCGCTTATATACTAACGTTACCGCTAGCAAGGCCGCTTTTCTGTGGTTATGCGTTAGTCAAACATTATTAACTAACATTAACTAACTAACTAACTTAGTCAGCTAGGTCCGCAGTTGAAAGTTAACAACGAATGTTGTGCGGAACTGCGCTTCAGTTGAACAAAAACACTAGTAATATTATCCATAAGTCCTTTTAAATAACCTTTACATATACTTTACTGCTTCTCAGCAACAGCCACCAAGGAGTTAGTAACTTATTGAAACATTGTGCTGTCTTTATTCATTCTGAATATATTTATTCATAAAAACTCGCCTTAGCTAAACCCTTAAACGCACACACACACACACACACACACCTGTCCTGTCAATCATGGTTAGGTAACGCGGTATAATATCCGCTGCTTTAAGCGGGGTGGCCATTGTTTTGATTTTGGGACATGAAGAAGCCCAGAGGAGCATTGATACTAATTCTATTTGGGGGTTATGTGGAGTTAGTGTCAGCAGTGGAGGCTCAGTGTACTTGTTGACAAAACCCAGGAAGTGTAGTTTGAAAATGTCACTGAGCCCCTACCGCTATCCGCACCTCACGTACACTCATGATGTATGATGAAATCAGACCTGTGGGCTGTGTGTGGACAGAGCACAGAGGAAGAGGCCTGTCTTAATCTAAAGGTGACCCTCCATTCAGGTGCGCTTCTACGGTGTGTACAGCGGGGCGGCTGTGGCGCAGGAGGTTAACGGTTCGATTCACAGTTTCTCTCGCTGCATGTCGAAAAGTCCTTGAGCGAGACTCTGAACCCCAAAACAATGTGCCCAAATTGTATGAAAGTGTGTAAATGCCCTTAGTTTCACACCCCCTTTCTCATTCACTGTAACCACCTGATTACTTAACACTCAGTGCAATGGAAACAGGTAGAAATACTGCGAGAGAGAGAGGGAGCCTGCAGTGTGTAATGGCTGCTGTCAGTATACCTTTATATTGTGAACATTTTTTGACATCACAGTTACATTTGGGGGTAGGCTGAAACGGATGTGGGATTTCTGAGAAAAATGGCGGCTGATATAGAGAATGTTTGAACTGGAATGCAAATAGAACTTTTCTATGTGGATTGTGCACTGATTTTGCACTGATATGACTACTAACAAATAACCTTATTGAAGAATATTAAAATTCTTTTACATGTAAAATAATTTCAAATTTCCATTGTCAACCTTTTGCAGTTGACATTGCACATTACTCTGTGCTGCTTCTCCAGCGCACTCTGCTGGATAAACTGTGCACTGACACCAATGTATTACCTAGAGCAGTCCTGTTGCTGTGACCGAGCCTTCTGAAACATTCATTAACCATTTGCTGAATTATTTACTAATGTGCTGACTGAGTAACACACCAGAATAATGGATGGATCGTGTGTGTGTGTGTGTCCACCGGTATATCATAGAAAATGGGACTTCTGATGAAGAAGAATGTTGTTTTGCTGGTGCTTCTTCTTATCCTGGGAGTCTACTTCATTAGTCATTCTGCCCTCCTCATTGCGGTAAGTACACACAGGATGAACAGCCTTTTACCACATGCATATTGTTACTGCTTACAGAAAAGTATACACCCATTACAAACAAACTTACTGGGTAGGATTTCATGAGAACACGTCATTTGCACTGCAAGCAGAGCAGGAAGGGCGAAGAGGGAATTTTTTTAAAAGTTGGAATGTCGCCATAGAAACAGGTTTTCAGTTTGTTTCAGACAAAGCCCTATTGAAATGCAAGGGATTCTTATTTTTCTGCCAAAAGGATTGCATTTTTGGAGGCTGCAACGTGCCTGAAAACTCATGAAACTCAGCACAAAAATTCAACGGTATGAGAAATGTACATATTATATAGGTCCCACACATGGGTGTCGCAAAATGGCTTAACCAAGCCTCCCACAATCAGCCTTTTTTTCATACGAAAATTGCTATGAAAATGTATCATGATCAGACAAGCCAAAAAGGAAGTTGTCCTAACTTGTGTGTGTTTTGTTCAATCTCAATAAAACTTCACACGTTTAATAATAGTACCAACCTGATATGCTGGCACATAACGCGACCGCAGCAAGCCCCAATTGCACTGACTGCGAGGGTCAGTCTCTCATCATCTAAAATAGTTGAAATGAACAAATATTTGCACAGCATTCGTTTTCATTTTTTACTCAAAGAAATCTGCAAAGTTTCTGCCAAGACGTATACGCTTTTCTTCCCAGCATTGATCCAATGGATCAGACAATTTGGAACCAGTTCTCAACTGGACCCGGAATGAGGGGAGATAGAGGGGGGTGACATGCGGCAGGGCCACAGGCGGTACATGGGGCGTGAGCTACCAGGGCACAGCATATGTGCATATTCTAATTCTAATTAAATCTGTGTGTTTGTTTTGCAGGGCCCATCAATGTCACATAAACCCATTCCAAATGAGTTAAGTTGGCAAGCAGAGAGGTTGGTCAATAAAGAAGCCTGGGTCGAACAGAGAGGTTACCTGCCTCTCAATGTGTCCTATCAGCTGCTTGCTGGAGCACCATCCACTCAACAGAGTGAGTGACACACTTTGATTGTCCTTTTTGTTATATTGAGTTCAGAGCTGAACTAATGTAATGGTTATTTCCAAGCTGCCACTTTGTCGCAGCAAGAGACCGCTGACAGCGTACTGTGGCCCTGCATTGTAATGCACTTATAATATGAGCAAATGTGTCAAATAAAATCTTTGAATCTAATATCTGAATCCCTAACTTGCACTTTGTCTGTGCCTATCGTGACGTCATGCACTGGTTTATGGAGTTCCGTTTTGAAGCCTCAAGGTTGGCAGTATGGCCGTCGCCACAATGTTCGGTGTCTGCAGCTGTGATGTACTGACGCACTCATTTTCACAGGAATCAATGGCAGCTTCACTGGTCACACATGTTCTTGTATGACAGATAAACAGTGCACTGAAATATGTTTCTGAAAAGAGAATGGTCTGCTGCAACTCAGTGTCATCCAGCAAAACACAGGGCTGATTTTGCATTGCTAATTTTTGCATCACAATTTTCATTTTCACAGAAAAAATAAAATAAAATAAAAGTTGCAAGCGGCAATGATCTAGCCCTCGCACTTGTACGCATTAGGGTGTGCTGTGGACGCGTCATACAGCAACATCGTGTATGGAACACACCGTGAAAATTTCACATAAATCAGATGAGGATTGCCAAACAATTGGTGGGGCTTCCTGTTGAATATTGGCATGTAGATGTGTTCAGGGTGGGAATCTTATCAAACATGTGAAGTTTGGTTGAGATTGGAAAAAATACACTAAAGTTATGACTTCTTGTTTCATGGTGATGCGTCAAAATTTGACGCCAAGCCACAGACACTTAGTTTGAGGCCCAGTCACAAAGAACACAACTTTTAAACATGAAGGTCTTTAGATTGCCCTGACCAATTTGATCAATTCCCTAAGAGGAGTTTGTTAAAATACAACGTGCAAAGTCGCCAACTTCCTGTTGGGTTTGGGGTATGGGTCCTTGAGGGTTTTTGTTTGTCTGGTCATACATATTGGTTAAACGTACATCAAGGGCTGAGTTTGGGGGGCGCTGTGGAGCCATTTTGCCACACCCATGTGTGGGACCCATATAGTCAGTACATTTCCTCACTGTTGAATTTTGTGCTGTGTTTAATGAGTTTTTGAGCATGTCGCGGCTTCCAAAAATGCGTTTATTTTGGCAGAAAAATAATAATTCCTTGCATTTCAGTATTGCGATTTTCATAGTATTTTTAGTCATTGTGCAGCCCTAATTTTGGCACATTTCACAATTTGTATCGATAACATTAATTTGACAGATGCTTTTATCTTAAGGGACTTATATAAGTCATAAACCTCTATAGGATAGTGCATCCTAATCTTACTGCGCCATAGGGTTTGTTACACAGAACCATCTGGGAAGTCGTTGCTGGAAACTGTTTGGCCAGGTACTTTCACAAAATACTTAGCAGGTGATTGGATGAACCATCTATCTATCACGGGTGAACAAGTCAGATGAACGAACAATATAACTTAGTCAAACTCAAACTTCAACCAAAGTCATTCAGGAGAAGAGTGAAAACCATGTAGAAAAGTCTTCAGTGCCGTTATTTGTTCTGCTTTAATGAAGAAATACTCCCCAGTTCTGATAGAACTGATGCTAGCAGCATCTAAGCTAACCTCTTTAGCAGCCGCCATTGTAGTTTTGAGCAAACACTTCTCCACCAAGTGATAAAACTAAGAGAATGATTTGTGCTACTGTAGAAGTGCCTAGAATTTTAATTTGGTAGTAATAAACACACACATTTCCCTTTTCTGTCCTGACATGTTTCAGGGTATTTAACAATTGGATTATCATCGGTGAAGAGGAACAAGGGCAGCTATTTAATCCCCACCTTGCAGTCGCTCTTCTCCCAGTCTTCTCCTGAAGAGCGTTCTTCCATGGTGGTGGTAGTGCTGCTGGCAGACTTTGACAACAGCTGGAGAATCATAACAGTGAGGGAGATCAAAACTGCATTTGCCTCTGAGCTGGAACAAGGCCAGCTGGTGGTCCTACATGTTCCTCAGCAGTGGTACCCTCCTTTTACAGGTGCAGTGCATGTTTGAGTCTACCACTGTACAGATTCATTCACATCCAACAAGTGTGCTGTGATACTGATATAAGTGTCTCTGGTTCTTCTGCAGGTATAAAGAGGAACTACAACGACGCTCCAGAAAGGGTAACGTTCAGGTCCAAGCAGAACCTGGATTACGCCTTTCTGATCCACTATGGTGCTGGTCTTGGTAGATACTACCTCCAGCTGGAGGACGACATCTTCTCTGCTAAGAGCTTCCTTACAACAATCAAGAGGCGTGTTGAGGAACAAGAGGTGAAAAAGGCCACCTGGGCAATGCTGGAATTCTCCAGCCTGGGCTACATAGGGAAACTCTACAAAGCAGCCCATATTCCTCTCCTGGCCCGCTTTCTCTTCCTCTTCTATCAGGAAATGCCCTGCGACTGGTTGATGTCTCACTTCCGAGTGCTGCTGACTCAGAAAGAAGTTATCCTCTTCAAACCCTCACTGTTCCAACACATGGGGACTTTCTCCTCGTTCAAAGGGACATACAACCATCTAAAGGACAAGGACTTTGAGGAGCGGTTCTACACCAATCCTTCAGCTGAGGTCTACTCTGATATGTCCACCTACCAGAAACACTTCCCCAAACTGGCCTGGGATGCAGGGGAGGGATACTTCTGGGGACGCTCCCCAGAAAAGGGAAATTACCTGACTGTGGTGTTTAAAGACCCTGCAGTAGTGACAGGGATATGTGTAGAAACAGGGTCAGGGGGCAAAGACCTCCTGGAGTCAGCTCAGGTGGAGATAGGCCATGAAGTGGTTACTACCGAGAAAGTGGAGAAGAGTTGTAAAGAGTTCCAGTCAGTGGGGACCTTAGAGAATGGGAGGTTTGAAATGCAGGACATGGACAAAAAGTATAACACTGCCTCTTCCTGTCTGAGGATACAAGTCACAGCTGGGCAGAAAGACTGGTTGATCATTCAGAAAATCAGGGTCTCAACAAAACTGAGTACACCTCCACATCAAGCAAAGGAGTGAACTCAGTCTCTCAGGATTTTGCGTGCTTTTTTAGGATTGTTGCAGCATAAAATGCCTCATCTCACAGCAGTGTTAAAAAAAAATATAGCAATGCTTGTTGCAATGTTGTGAGAATTGAAAAAAAACATTTAGATTGTTATTTTTGTATATTTTTTTTGTATATGGAAAGAATAAAACCACACTGTTTGGACAAGGTAAATGGGACACGTTTGTGCCCAGGAAACTACAATGATTGGCCAAATTTACAAGGTTGCCCAGAATTCACAGGGATTGGTTGAATTTGCGTTAATTGCACTTTGTGTAGGGACTGTCAAATTGTTCTTCCTGCCAGATTTATCATTTCTCTTGGTTTGATCTGCTGGACCTTTATTAAAGGCTGAGCATGTGACCTGTGTGCCTTGTTGAACAGTTTTACTGATTGAAACAATAATGCAGTGCTTAAAGTTACTACAAGGAACTTTAATTTTGTGTTGATTTTGGCGACCCCTGTGGACAAAAGTGGTAGCGTTTCCACTGCGTTGTGTCATAAAGATCTTCATCTGGTTAGCCTGTGCATTTTTGAAAATAGGTCAAAGAAAGAGAACTTATTTATGATACTATTTTTCTTTTTTAAACAGCTGTTTGCAACATGCACAGTGATGAAGTAAGCCTAAAAGATTAATAACTGTAATATGATGATGGTGAAACAAAGTAAACTCCTAGATTCGGTTGCTCTGTAATAGTAATTTTGTTGAGAAAGCTAAAATTATCAAGATTTCCGTGTAATGTTATGTCTTCAAAATTAAAAGCTATCAGCACAGGAATTGGACCCGGTAAAGTGTTTAGCTTTAGAGGTTTTATATGTAACTTTCATTAAACTGTAAATAGTGACACCAGTTGCTGTTAAGTGAACTGTAGTCAGCGTCCTGTTGCCCACACTTCGTCCACAGTCCGTAGGCGCGAGTCAGCATCAGCCCAAAGTAATATACAGCCGACTGAAAGCTGTAAAATAAATGACAATCCTATTTAGAATAATGTAATTATATGCAATGTTCAGATATTTTATTTGGACCATTGACTCCATGCTACCATCTAGCTTGCTGTTTACAAATCACCTCAACAGCCAACCCCACCAAGTAACCAACCCCAGACCCACACCGTGCAGCCAAGACACAGCCAGCTGGCCAACCACAGCTTATCTTAGGCTAACTTACAGCTCGTTGAATTCCCCTGCCGTGCATCACTTTTAGTCGC
>NW_023339707.1:1231670-1235452 GCF_004916995.1 Morone saxatilis | reverse complement strand
AAGTACAGGCATATGATCCGAGAAAAAAGCGTCACAGACATCCAGGTTAAGAACAGAACATAAGCTACCAGATGAAAGTGATGACTCATTACTACTCCATGATGTAGCAGGAGTGGAGTGGGGTGGAGGGGGTGCTGAGCCACTAGGCAGGGCAGGGGCAGCTGAATCAAAGATGAGCTTTAAGGTACCTTTGTCCTGGATCTCTGACACTGAAGTCAAGTTGGTAAATTCATTACCAAACTCAGCATCCATAAATTGCAGCCCGAAGTGGGATTCTACCCCACACTGCCTCTTTATGTGCTGAACAAGTTCACCAACAGTCTCTGGAATTCCATCTTGCAGGGTAAGTCTCTGGGAATCCTTTTCTCCGAGGATAATTCTGAGCTTCACTGGAGCAGCCATTTCACAACAATCTGTGAATAAAAACAAACATAGTGAAAACATAAAACGTATTACAGACAGAAAGCTAAGAGTCTCATTTAATAAGAAACTACAGTGTGTAACAAATTGATCAAAATATCTTGGTTAAAATAAACAAAAGCACTGCAGGGTCAAAAGATGCTGCAAGGTTACTTTTTCCAATGTCATTAAGCAGAAGTTCATGATATTTCCAGTTTAATGTAGTTTTTGCATTAAATTTTTCTTCACCAGATCATCTATTTTCAGGCTAGTTTAAGCATTCTTTTGATTAATCTATAACGTGTGAAATAATTACAGCTCTTTTTTAATTCCAATGACAATCCAATTAACATTAAATTTGAAGTCAGAATGTCATCATACCTTATACATGTATGTGTCTTTTTAATGTCACCATTCTGAGAGATGCAACAAAGAAGTCTGCCAAAGGGTAGTCCTCTGCTAGGTCACTAAGCTCAATCAGATCTATGTCTTTGGTTGGACATGCCGTGAGCTCAAAGGCTCTGTGATGCTCACTATACCACCCACAAAGTCTCTTAACCATGAAAAACAGTCTCTCAGTCTGAATAACAAAAATGTGGACAATCTGTCCAAAGCCAGGAAGTCCACTTGTAGACCCGTGAGCTACAATCATGCCCTTTTTGAAACTTACACCTTTGGTTGACACAGATCTAGTTATGTGTACCTCTCTGGTACCAGGAAATTTTTCTTCAATATTCACAACAATTTCTTTTTTTAAAACATCAACAGGAACTGTTGAGACATTTGTCATCTCAAGAACAGGCTTTTCAAAACTAGATGCTCTCATGTGATAAGAAATCATGAGCTGATGCTTAGAAGCTAGCGAGAGGGGCACATTTTTGAAGCAGTTTGAGTGTCGAATGACGTGCTTAAAAAAACTATGTTTAGCCTCGAATCGCATCGTCCAGAGACCAACAAGAGGACCAAACTTCCTGATGAGTGCAGGATAGTGCTCTAAGTAATGATGTTTGGGTAGAAGCTGCACATTAGGAAAGAGTTCTTGGTATCTTTTGCGGTGCTCTGAAATTTTGCACTCAAGGTACGCAATGGAGTCTTCTGTATGTGTTGGAGCAATCACCAGCTCTACAACATCTTTTAAAACCATTAGAATTTGCCATGCCATTTCATCTTCTGGCACCAGATGCCCAATGATGAATGGGAGAAATCTTAGCAGTGCCCAGTTCTCATGAGCATTCCCCCCGATTGTTTTTGAGAATGTGTGTGGGATCAGGTGAGGCCTGTTAGTCTTGTCGGACCACTTGTAGGTAAAACTAAGGATAGATTTGTTAAGTAGCTCAAGACTAAAATATTTCTTCGATATCAGCAGTGACAAACAATGCGCAAGCTCCACAGGCACAATGCCCTCAAACACATCATGCATGATATCTGGCGAATAACCTGTTAGAACACTGAAGTGGGCAAGGTTCTTAGTGATTACACACTGTCTTTTCACCCCAAAACAGCTCAAACTGTTCTGCTGTGCTGAATTTACATGGGAGTCATGTAGTTCTATAGTCCTGAGATCAAATGAATCTGATCTCACGTCTCTTGTTTGGATCTCTGCTCGTGTTGCTGTGCAGAATCGGCAGATGTTTCCACCAGTAAAGCTTTCATTAAAACCTGCTATACTATGAGCACCGAGGTTATCTGCAGCAACAACCTGAATTGTGCCTTTAACACATTTACCAAGCAATGGAACAAAAATTCCATCCTGCTCAAGGGTTTTAACATCTTGAAGAAGAGGATGCAAGACACAGTCATAACCATACTTCTTCACATCATCAGATTTGCACAAGATTGCTAGGTAAATTGAGGTCAGTGCTGAATGTGAGCCTGGAGGCAAATTACCCAGAGTCCAGTAGATACCAGTGAGCTTATGTTTCCTGCGTGAAGTACCCAGGGGATTGCATACCTTGAAATCATCAATGTACATAGTTAGCAAGATTCTCAACTCACCCCCTGAAAGAAAACCATTTTCCTTAAAGTGTGAGCCATCCTGAAATGATTTATAAGTACACTGTTCTCCAGTTTTCCCAAGATGTGCTCTGTGGTTTTCAACAACTTTATCCACAACATTTTTCCTATCGAAGAGCTGTTGCAAGCTCTTCAGTAAAGGCATGTACTGAAAGCTTTTCTTGTCCCTTTCATTGAGCATGTACTCAATGGGCTCTATGACATTGAAGTTTTCTCTGTCAAACTTGTTTCGGAGATATGATGTGCTCAAAGAGCCACCCTTCTCTATAGCTTTTAGCAAGGGGTTAGACATGGAAAGGGCTGTGGCTACTTCTTTTATCACTGACTTGTCAGGTATGGAACCATGTTTTTGAAACACAGCTTCAATAATGTTTACAGAGAGAGGAAATGTGGCTGAGCGTAACAAATAGTGCAGTTCCTCTAGAAACTCATCAATTTTTGTGCCTGGCACATGTGCAAAATGTTCTAGTTTGAGTAAAGCTGCGGCAAAGTTCTGCTCAATTATGTCAGGCAGGGTCTTGCTTATGTCCACATCATTACTTGGAGATGCACTGTTTAATTCCACTGCAGAGTCATCTTGGTTAAGTGCATCTTCCTCTGCACTGTCAGATGATTCTTGTGAAATTCTGGTTGTTGTCACTATACCTGGTTTAAAATCATTTATTGTATGAGGGTTGTGTTTCCTGTTCTTGTGGGAGTGAAAAGTTCCATAGATATTTGTTTTGAAAGTACAATCCCCAAACATACAGGTAACAGTTTCATGACTCGACATGATATGTATGAAAAAATCCCTCTCTAAAGATTGCTTGAAGAAAGAGAAAGATTGCTACAATTGCACAAAGGAAAACTAAATGTTTTCACTTCCAGGAGCTCCTGACAAGGTTGCTTAGGATGAACTCTACTTAAATGTATGTGCAAAGCATTTAGTGTCTTAAAATTGCATGGACAGTTTAGATATGGGCATGAGTAACGTTGCCTATGGTGGTGCTGTAGTCTTAAATGTTTAAGTAGATCATATCTATTAGAAAAAGATACACTGCACTCCTTGCACCTCCACATATCAGTAACGCAGAGCAGTAAAATCAAGCATATCTGGGTATAATATTTATCATTTTTCATTTCATATTGTCCCCTCTTCACCTTACTTGATCTTAAACAGCTTATCACACCTCCGTTCAGTCACCCAGCCTCCCTGGCTTCCCGGCTGCTCGGGAACTACCGGGGGACGGCTAACAGAAGCTACCTTCGGTCGGCCCGCACCGGCTACTGGGGGCTGGCTAACTATAGTGGCTGATGATAAATGAAGTAAATAAACTACACTTAATACATGTACCATTATCACTAAAGGAGGCAGAGGAATAACTAAACAT
>NW_023339707.1:1227909-1231570 GCF_004916995.1 Morone saxatilis | reverse complement strand
TGAATTGGTGTTTATTTATCGTCACTTTTATCGTTACCGTGATAAATATAAATAGATTAAAAAAAAAATAGACATTATCGGGATACATTTTTAAGTCCATATCGCCCATGCCTACTCTGGAGCCATTTGAACATGAGCTTTCTTGACATCGGGAGACCATTAAGGACCTAGAGGAGTCCGCTACCGACCATGCTAACCAGCCCCCCGACCAGGTCGACTCCTTGTTCAAGAAGTGCGAGGCCCTGGAGGGGCGCGCAAGGTGGAACAACATTTGCCTAGTGGGTCTGCCCAAGGGAGCGGAGGGTCCTCGTCCCACAGATTTTACAGCCCAGCTACTGCAAGACCTACTTGGCCTTGGGGAGAAGCCTATTCTGGACCGAGCTCACCGCACTTTACGCTCCAAACCGGGGGATGGGGAACCTCCTCGCCCAATGGTCATCAGAGTAAACCTATTTCATGTTAGAAATCATATCCTACGGCGAGCCAGAGAGGCTTCCCCTCTGTCACACAAGGGCAGGAGGAAGAAGGGCGCTGCGTTTGTGTCCCAACATTAAGTTTTGGCATCGCCATACTGCGGTCCTACATCACTCTTCCTAGCGGACAAAGCCACAGATTCACCGAGCATGGCTCGGCAATGGACTTTGTTGAGAAGAATCTGAAAAAGGCTCTCAATCCAGACACCTCCTAATGGGACAGGCACCATTGGTCGCTATAGCAACGGTGAACACTCGTCTTTCACTACAGGACAACAGGTATAAGACTTTTTTTCTTACATTCTGAGAATGTTACTATTGTTACTATACTATTGTTAGTATTTTGTATTAATGGTAAACCCTTAATACTGTTTGCACATTGCTACAGTACCTTTAGATATAAGTGCAATATTACATTCCAGGAAACGCCAAGAGAAGTTTAAGTTTAGGTCACTATCACTTCGGGTGAGCGTGTTTTTTTTGTAGGGGAAATCTCCCATCTAATTTCGAAGCTCAAAACTCAGGCATAACAACTGATCCGCTGGAAATCAATAAGACGTTGAAGGAATTTTATACTTAACTTTACTCATTTTTTTTATACAATTAATCTCCCTACGCTTGGACAGAGGCTAGCAGAGGAATTAGAAAAAACAGGGTGGAGTGGGATTACCTTTTCTTTGCCCTTAAAAAAATCGATTTGGGGGAGAATTTTATTTCATGGGTTTAATTACTCCACTCCTCCCCTCAAGCCTCAGTCAGAACTAATAATATAAATTCTGATAATTTTCATATCGACCTACTAGGCAGGGCTGCCCTCTGAGCCATTGAGCCCCTCTTAACTGCACTTAGGACGAACCCTAATATTCACAGCATACTTAGGAATGGAGTAGAAATAAAGGTTTGCTTGTATGCAGATGATTAATTTGTATTTATTTCCAACCTTTGTCTGTCTATCGTGGGGATAGATGCTTTAGGAATACTCAATAGTCTAAATGAAGTAAATGAACATCATGCTGTATGGAAGAAGACTGAAACTAGTGATTGAGGCTGAAATCTCATTAGGAAACTGTTTACTGAGCTCATAAATGAAGTGAGAAGTCGGCTCATTCTCCATTAGAGTGAATGGAACTCCCCCTAGTGGCCTTTATATAGAATGCAGGTTTTAAGACATTCGCTTTGGCTTCACTTTTCAGACCCAGAAGCTCTGTCCATTATACTGTATATACTGTCAATGCTTCTACCCAACGTGTTTTTATATGTGTCTTGGCTCCGATTGGTTGTTTTCATTCAGGCCCGGTGGATTCTCGTAAATACCATTAGGAGCTCTAGGAGGAGCCAGAGGAACCTGATTCTTTCACAGATTATCTGTCTCATGTTCTACTGTCACGATATAGTGAAAGCATCAGGAAATACGACGAAAGGTTATTTTCATAAAAGTTACCTACTGCAGCTTTAAGGTGCAGACTTCAGTTTCATTTCACAGAAAGAAATATTTCATTGTTTTGCACAGTTTTTACCTTCCTTCAGAAATGAAAAAGGATTTGATAAATGTATGTACAAAATAAGGGGGAAAAAAATATTATATTATATATTATAATATTTGCCTGAGAAAATCTTTTTCAGTCATAGTTTCACTTCAATCTCATTTTGTTAAAAAAAGTTGTGAGAAAATCGTATCATCAACCCAGTAATGCGAATTGTATCGAATGATATGAGTGTATCATTAGGTAACATTACTGGTACAATGCTTTTACATTGCAGCAAACTAACATTACAGCACTTCCACTCAAGATTGCAAAACTCTTCAACTTGAAGAAATGTTTGACCAACAGCATGAACTTTGCACCCAGAGTATCAAAGATATTTCTGCTGAATCATACCTAGCGTCTGCTAATTTCACAACTCACGGAACTAGTGTCCTCTTTGTAGCCACTAAATCATCTATTATGCATTAACGATGTAGCTTAGTGATAATATACTGCTGTAAGAGTCTTAACTACATGGTAACAAATTCGGTAGCTGAGGACTATTAAAAACAAACTGTTTTCATTCACCTATAGCTATCCATCTGTCAAAAGAGCTGCCGTAAGAGTTAACACAAGCTAGCATGGTTAGCAACAGTTACGCTAGCTAACTGACGTTAACCACCCAAGAACAGAAGTGTGGGCTAGCTCTGCTAGCTAACTCCGAATTTATTTCTTACCGAGTCTGGGGCCGGACAGCTGTTGGCCGAACTCTGATGCTTGGTCTCCGGCCTTCCCCGTCCCGTCGGCCCGGTCCGCCTCCAGTCCCGCCAGGAGTTTGAGCAGAGCCTCCTGCGGGACCTTGCAGCCTCATCCCTTCAGGTCCGAAAAGGCTGTGAGACGGAACCCGCGCTCCAGGCCGTGCTCCTCGGGTTTGAAAGGCTTGTATCCGGGGGGAAAACACCCCTCGGTTCCCACAGCCTCTGCCGAGGGAGGCGGGGAAGTTGAGCCTGACATGCCTGCCTGAAGACCACTTCAAACACACAACGCCAGTCGCGTACACCGGTAAATAAAGACGCAGGAATGAATGGAGCGTGTGTCCGGCGACTGCTTGGAACCCGCAAGGGACTAAAGTAAAGTTAACCCAAATAAAACCAGCGCGACTTCCTGTCGGAATTTTCGCCGTATAAGTTCATGGTGTGCATGTCTATTCAAGGTTCACAGATCGTAAATTACAGCAAATGACTTGAATATTGGACTTGGATTGCTACAGTATTAGTGAAAGGTCATTTAAATCCAAATCAAACGCAAAGTCGTCAGAGATATCGAAGCAAACGTCTTATTTTGAAGGCAGTATTTGTGACTTCCAGTCTGACTCGCTGTTGAACTTGACACAGCACAGGACGGATGTAAAGCTACCTTCAGTTCCCTCTGTCAGGTGTATATCATTGCATATACTTTTATAGATAATCCATTGATCTGTTTTGGGATTAGATTCAAAGCGCACTGTAACAATTACACTGTACATAAAGACTGAGTCTCATTCCCACCGTTGGTATTTGACGACCTGGGAATCTTTCTCTACTTATACAAATGCCATTAGGAGCACTAGGAGGAGCCATTTCACAGACTATCTGTCTCATGTTCTACCTAAGGAAGCCCATTTCCGCCAATGTGACAGGAAAAAAAGGATTCTTTAAAGTTTAAGTCATTATAATGAGAAAC
>NW_023339707.1:1225567-1227817 GCF_004916995.1 Morone saxatilis | reverse complement strand
CTACCTCATTATTTTGACTTACTATCTCAGTATTTTTATTATCAAAATAACGAGAAACTTCAAGTGCCATCAGCAGCTCGGGAGCACTGACGTTAAGAAAGCAAGGGACATCAAGCTTAACTGAAGATGTTAGCTACATGAAGGTAAGTATTGTGAACATACTTGTATGAATGACAGAACGTAGTAATATAATGGTAAATGTTGCAGATATTATCCAGATTAGCGTTTAAGCATGCACCATGTGGGCGACAGGCCATTCTACCAAATGCAGAATGGCATATTATATATTATTATATATTCTTATAGTTTTCAACTGGATTAAAAAACAAACAACAAAACAAAACCGATTATCCAGTTTAGCGGTTTGACATTACCGATTTATTAATTGGCATGACCAGGCCCGCTTATGAGGGAGAAAAGGCACGCATGGCACCCCCGTTTAATGTTTTGCACCCTTAGTTGAAATTTGAATGGAGTCTTACAGGTGCACGGACTATGTGGGCGACCCATGCAGACCTTCTATTTTAGTTCATGTAGGAAGTGACGGGAGAAGAGAAATATACAGTAGATCAGCGAGTGTGGTGAATATTACACATTGTCTCCATCACTGGTGTCACAGCTCTAAACAACAGAGCCGGTCCCAGCAACCTGACAACAACAGCTCCACAACATGTCAGGATGCTTCAGAGAACACGCGTGAAGACAAAGACAGATGGCTTCTGACTTTCCATCAGGTGGTTACTATAATAACTACAGAAATTAAAGATTAAAAATTGGAACCGTTTATACGATTAGACCTATATCGGACCGACGCAATTTTAGCAATAATTCTTATCTCTCCATCGTTTACATTGCAATGTGTTTCAAGTTTAAAACATGAAACGTTACTTATGAACTATAAAGTTGGAATGATGAGCCCTGTTAATGAAAGATGAGACTGCACTGCGCTCTGGTATTTCAGGGCTGCTGCCTTCTGGTGGCAGGGATTTAAGGAGCTGAAGGAGAAGCTTTTCAGACAGTAGGCTGTGGACTATACTGACAGAATCACCCACATTTGTTGACAGATTAATGCAGAATTGAATTACTGACTTAATTGTCACATTAACGTTATTTTCTGGGCCTTTTTGGTTAAATAAAGTATTTATATTTAAAAGATCAGTCTAGTCTATTGTTGCAGTACACATGCTACTGGATCAGTAAACTGTGACTGAATTATTATTTTATGAATTATAAATTATATACAGGTAGGCGATCCTTCTTATTTTTGGCTTTCCGGTCATCCAGGTTTCTTAGGGTTTCTTAACCCATCTGCATTTATGGCCAGATTTAAAAGAGTTGTGGCATGGAAGTGCATATGGCCACGACATGCTCTTGTGGACATTATCTTGTTTAAAGGCAATAAAATCTTGGACCCATACCCCAAACCCCACGGGAAGTCGGCCATTTTGATTTTCATTTTCACTTTCGGCGAACTTTTCGCGTTGTATTTGAACGAACTCCTCCTAGGGAATTTATCGGATCTGCTTCAAAATTGGTTAGTACAGTCAATTGTACATCAAAAAACCATTGCTTGATTAAAAGTTGTGCTATTTGTGCATGTACATAAATGGGCGTGTCGTGGCGTGGCATCAAAGGTCAGACATTTTTGAATTTTTTGTCATTTTCTGGTGATTTTTCGTGTTGTATTTTGAACGAACTCCTCTCTAGGGATAATTTATTGGATATCTGACTTCAAAATGGTTTGGTCAGTACAGTCAAAAATGGTGCTGATTAAAAGTTGTGCTATTTGTGACTGTACATTTGAAGGGCGTGTCCTGGCGTGGCATCTTAAAAGTCAAATCCATTTTGAATTTTTTTTTGTCATTTTCCTGTGATTTTCGTGTTGGTATTGAACCGAACTCCTAGAGGGAAATTTTATTGGATTCTGCTTCAAAATCTGTCAGTACAGTCCCAATTAAAATGGTGCTGATTAAAAGTTGTGCTTATTGTGACTGTACAATTAGAAGGGTGTGTTCCGTGCGTTGCCGTCAAAGTGGCCAGGTTGAATCGAATGTCAAACCTGTGATGCCATTTCCGCATTTTAGGGCTTCTATTTTATAATAACTCCTCCTAAAAGATTGTTATTGATTGACTTCAAATTCAATCACTGCAATCTAACCGTTGGTGATCGAAAAGGTTGATCAAACATTTACTGTGCGTCAAACGGGGTGTCCGTAGCGTGGAGCTGAGATTTCCACGGTTTTGCCAGTG
>NW_023339707.1:1209344-1225467 GCF_004916995.1 Morone saxatilis | reverse complement strand
GGCATGATTTGAAAAAGGCTTCCAGAATATTCAAACCATACATTCATGTCAGTCATGAATGCTAAAGAATGGCAAAGGTTCTGCCCCTTAACCACAGTTTTCCCTTGCCCTGTCGCAAGTGCTGCCATGTGGAGTGTCCTCTGGGTAAATGTTATAAGATCGGTTAGAACCTGCTCTATTGAAAAGTGCCTTGAGATAATAACTTCTGTTATGAAATTCCGCTATACAAAATAAATGATGAAATGAGATTGAAATATGATATTGAAAGATGTGACTAATTGAGGTGTCCATTCTCCAACTTGTGGGTTTCTTAGAGAGTTTTTTTTAAATGTAACATTCATATACACTGCTGCGTGGTCTGATATTATAATGTTTCCAATTGAACAGGAGACAAAAAAAAGCTAAAAAGCTTTAGCTTTTTAATTAACCCTTAAAGCTAAGGGTTAATTAGCTTTAACCCCAATTAAAGCTGTGCAGACATATTGATTTCTCAGTTAGTTCAACATTAGTTGAGCTACAAACTGTATTCTTGTCCAGCTTGAAGAGAACCTACAACAGCATCAAAGAAAAACACATAAAATATGTGCAAAGCTGATCAGATAGCTAATGTAAAACAAAAACTGGTTGTGGAGGAAAATCTAATCTCATCAGATGCATTAGTCGTGCTGGGATGATATTAATTAAAAGATGCATCAGGACAAAGCAGAAATTCAGGACAGAAAGAAATGGTCAAAATATATCAGCAAGGGTTGTTGACTTTAACTAATGACTAAATAGTTACTTAACTTTATAAAATCAAAATTTTAATGGTAATTACATATTTCTAACTTTGTGTTAGCAAGAAAATAAACTCCAGAGAGTAGTAAAAGCCTAAATTAACTTCATCATCGTCTGGACTGACAAAATCTATGATAAAATCTGGAATCAAAAATTCATAGATTATCCTTGAACCTAATTTAATCTTTGTTGGTGCAACCCAATTGATTCTGGTAATCTAAATGTATTCCACATTCATTAGAGCCAATAAGCACTTTCTATTAGCAAGACAAAGACACAGTACCTGCAGTGGTTTGAATTTTGCATGTTCTTGGGTGCTGCAAAGACCCAGTTTTTCTCTGGATCATTAAAAATTCATCTAATCTAATTCATTTTATTGCAGTTGAGCATAAACCTGCTTCAGCACTTCCCATCTTTACTAGGGTTAGGGTTTGCACTGATCACATTGATGTGAGATGGTGTTCTCTAAAAACACAAATCCAGTACTGTGAGTGGTTAAGTCATTTTTACTTGTGTAGTCACACACAGACACGCAGCAGTGCACTAGAAACAAACGCCCACGGACACACAGGCAGGCACTAAAATGAACACACACAAACACTTCATGTGCTGTGGTACAGCAGTGTATTTAGGGAGCCAGCCATAGACATCAATAACTTTGGACAAGTATTTAAATTATTAATGCTCTGAATTATAGATTGCTATATTGTGTGTGTGTGCGTGCGTGCAGTGGATTACTTGAACATGTGCATATCTGTGAATCGTGCATGTACACGAGTGATTGTATAGCTGTAAGCTGCAAGGAGAAAAATCAGCTATGGTGGCTTCAGTGTGATTGTGTGCAAGCAAGCACATTACAGTTGCAAGGCACTGTATCTCAATACAGAATATAGGGCACCCAAATGATTTCATGTCTGTGGATTTCAACAGTATAGTATGTTAGTTTTGTGTATGAGAGAAATGCCTGGAAGTGTACTAAATAAGCAAGAATGTATAATAGTATGGGGCATGAGGTTATTGCACATACTCAAGCGCATTGGTTTTAGCCAGTTTTTTTACTATTTTTTTTTTAAATTATTATTTCACTACCAAATTTACTTTTGAGAATATCTGAAGCGAGAAATTGACTGTAGATTTCAAAATTTATGATGAATCGAGAAAGTGCTCAAATTGAGGAGAGGACCTCCACAAGCACTAGCGAGGGTAGCTAGCAAGCTTGGACAGGCCACCAATAAACTCACAACAAAGGACATAAGTGAGGCACAAGAGCCTGCCTTCTCCTTGAGATTCCTGTTAGCACAAACGGGAGTAAACAGCTGAAGTTTCTCCTCCAACCTGCACCAGTGGACACTACACAGCAACAACATGTTGGCTTTATTATCTTTTTAATAAATGGTAGTGTTCATACATGCTGGCCTATTTAAATTTGTGAGAGAGTGGGTTAAACCAGCCTCTTCCATACAGAATTCCAAATCCTTTTGCTTAAGCTATTGATAATTCCAATTCCAAATTTCCAAATTTATAGATTAGTGTGTTTTATGAGATCAATCAATGATTGACTATTGTTTCCCTTACTTAAGGGTGGTGCCCAGAGGAACTTTAATATTGGTTAGTTATTATTTATTATCTTTTGATAATTAATACATTTTGATAGCCAGAATTAATTGATTGGACCAACACAGCTTGGTGCCCCTTTAAACCATAAACCAACAAATGGTGCTGCTGTGATTATCACAGCACCTACACCACATTTATATGTACTGTATCGACTTCATGCTGTTCTTTTCTCAGCTTTCTTTGCGCCATTTAGCTCAATCCATCTCCCCCTTTCTCCCCCTTTACAATAAAATACCCTTTTATTATTCAACTACATTCCTGTGTCTGAGTCTTCTTCTGGGTCCAATATATGCAAAAGGTAACAGCCATAGGTGTAAAAACTGTGTCCTAGGCCATTGTTTAACAATTGTAGTGCACCAGAACTAAAATGGCATATTCCCAAGAACTCCTAATCCCTGTAATTATAAATCCAGTATGAAGTGGATGCAGCACATAATCCCTCTGTGCTTCTGTGGTGATGGAACTACTGTAGTTCCCGGTACAAAGCTTTACAGCAGCCTGTGCTAAATAAATGCAGTGCATTAACTCTAACATCAACTATAATTAAAGCTGCAAGCAGATTGGGTGGACCTCGCACTACGCGACTCGGGGCATGGTTTGCGGCGCGTCCGTGCCGTCGTTAACACGTTCGGACACAACACAAAATTTTCACGTCCCATCCAACTTCATGCCAGAAGTGGAGGGGAGCCATCTACGTTTGTCACGGTTTCAGACACTGCAAGACTTAAGCTTTCATAGAGGACTTTCAGTGCGGAAAGGTGGGAATTCGCGCCGCCCGGCACACAGTTTGGCGACAGTAATGAACGTATGATCCACCATGTGTCTAGTTGCGGTGTGGAATATGAAGTCAATATAATAAATCTGTTAGGGTTGTTAATAGAAGTCCTGAAATGCCGGAAATGGCATCACAGTGGCGCTTTTGAAGGCACGCACGGACACCTTGAAGTCAGTCACAAATGCACCGGTGTTCTTCCAACACCATTTCTTTGACTGTTAAGAGCAATTTGAAGTCAGTGTTGATAAAATCTGTTTAGGTGAGTTTATTTAAAATAGAAGCCCTGAAAGTCTCACATGGCATCAGGTTTTGACATTCAATTTAAACATTGGCCAACTTTGACGCCACGCCAGACAACCTTCAACGTCACAGTCACAAAATGGACCGGCTTCATCACCATTTTTTTGACTGTACTGACCATTTTGAGCAATCCGACAATTCCTAAGGGGAGTTAGAATATCAAAATCTTTAATTCTTTTCTTGTTAGTGGACGGTTCCAGATGCTACGTGCAAATTTTCGTGGAATCAGGACAAAAGCGCATAAGATGAACCAAAGCAGTTTCTGGAATTCGCGCATTCTAGCGGAAAAATCGTAGGCAGAGGGGCATGGCTATATGGGACTTCAGGCCTCCTTACGAACCGTGAGCTACAAGTTTTGAATGTGAGCAAACGATTCGGGTTATTAGGCGTCACGAAATTTGGCCTACAAATAGCGCCGCTAGTGCCTTCTAGTGCTCTAGTGGCCGCCGAATGTGACGCATTAGAATTACGCAATTTTTTTACCAGCACGACAAATTTGCCAAATAAATTCGTAACGCGCATATATGTTCAGGGGTCAAAAATGCCGTCAAAGTTCTTAAAATAAACATAGCGTTTAATAGGACTCCAGCGTCGCTGTGTCGGTCCTACGCCTAACCTAAATATAGTGTATGTTTTAAAAAATGTCAAATCATATAACGACCAAAAACAGTGGCAAATGTGTTAACATACCTAGTTTAACCCATGCTATAGCTCATGCCAGTGGCTTGCAGTGTTCCTCATTGGATGCCAATCCCGAAAAACTGGGTTGGGGAAGACAGCCATGCTTGATTTTTCTGTTAAGATGTTTTTTTGAATGTACGAATGTACCTTTGTTCATGGTGGGATTGTTGGTATATGTAAATAATTGTGTTGTAAGACGTTGGGTTCGGTATTACGCATTCCTCCCAGAATCTGAGGATCACTCAAGACCACATGCATAAGAACTCATAAAGGCAAGGCTATGGTTTTAAAACTAGGTATGTGTAACACATTGCCACTGTTTTGCGTTATTAGGTTGAGTTTTGAACAATTTTTAAAAAACTTATATTTAGGGCCGAGCACAGCGACCGCTGGAGTCCTTATTGAAACTGCTAGTTTATATTTTTAAGAACTTTGACGGCAATTTTTGACCCCCTGAACATAATATTTAGCGTGAATTTATTGGCAAAATTTGTTGGCCTGGTAAAAAATTGCGTATCTATGCGTCACACAGTCGGCCACATAGGAAGGCCACTAGAACCACTAGGCCGCTATTTGTAGGCAAATTTTCGTGACGCATAATAACTCCCGCATCGTTGTCTCACATTCAAAAACCTTGTATCCACGCGTTCGGGAAGAGCTGAAAGCTCCCTATATTAGGCCAGCCACTCTGCCTAGATTTTCGCTAAGAGCGGAAATGTTCAGAAACGGCGTTTGTGTTCATCTATGCGCTTTTGGTCGATTCGCCACGAAAATTTGCCACTGTAGCATCTGGAGACCGCCTAACAAAAAAAGTAAAATTAAAGTATTTTCGATATTTCTAACTCCTCCCTAGGAATTGTTCGGATTTGCTCAAAATGGGTCAGTACAGTCAAAAAATGGGCTGAAGAATGCCGTCCCAATTTTGTACTGTACGTTGAAGGTGTGTCGTGGCGTGGCGTCCAAAGTTGGCCATTTTAAATTCGACATGTAAACTGATGCCATTGAGACATTCAGGCTTCTATTTAAATAACTCCTCCTACAGCATTTTATCACCACTGACTTCAAATTTGCTCATGTATCAGTCAAAAAAATGGTGTAATGAACACCGTGCATTTTGGACTGTACAGTTCTAAGGCGGTGTCCGTGGCGTTTGCCGTCAAAGTCGGCCACTGATGCCATTCCGCATTTCAGGGACTTCTATTTTAACTATCCTACAGATTTTATTGGATTGACTTCAAATTCAATCACTGCAATCTAGACACGTTGGTGATCGAAAGTTGATCAAACATTTACTGTGCGTCAAACGGTGTGTCCGTGGCGTGGCGCTGAATTTCCACCTTTCGCACTGAAGAGTCTCTCTATGAAAGCTTAAGTCTTTTGCAGTGTCTGAAACGCGTGACAACGTAGAGCGGTCTCCCTCAGCTTCCAGCGAGGGTTTGGGCGTGGGGCAACGTGGTGCATGGCGGTTGCCCACCCAGCGCTGCTTGCAGCTTTAATTAATTGTTTCATTTACCACCAGGACCACTGACACTGGTCATCTGACTGAAAGGAACATATAGTCACATTTAGAAATGTATTACATGTAGTAATTAATAGTAACTAACAAGTAACAAGAGGCACCTTTGGTGACTTTTCTCAGATATCTGTTCTATACAAACCAGCACTGAAAGAATGTCAAGTTTCTCCACCGTCTGTGTTATCCATGTGTTATGGTGTCTCACTATTTTATCTTCCGCCCAGTTTTCCTTTGCCACATCACAAGGATTTACCGAGGCTACATCTTCACACATAGTGTAGTCAATTTAACAATGGCTTTGGCAGAAAAATAATAGTAACTGTTATCGCAATTTGAGAAATTAAGAAATGAGATATGTAATTGCTTTTAAGACACACTTAATTTTTTGATAATTTTTTATATCCTGTAATTGGCCTAATTGCTTATGCAGATCATGTTTATTTCAACCCTTATTTTATTTTATCCAGTGTAGCTATGTGTGGCATTTTTGCCTACAGTGTTTTGCTGAGAGATGCAACATAATACAATATTTTGTACACAGATAAAAGCCTGATAACAAAAAGCCAACATAAATGTTACTTTTAAATTGATTGAGCATGTGCTGGCTAGAATTTAAAGATAAAAACCAAAAGCCTAAATTAAAAACTAAGCGTTAAGTATGTATCCTATCCTATATGGGTGGTATAAGGCTATATAGGGCTATTTTCATTTATTTTAAAAACTGTCACTAATTTATCAACCCTGCATGCTTGTATTTCAGATGAATGTACAATAACCAATTCAGGGCGTCTTTTTAGATATGGCTATAGGCTTCTTCTCTAAGTCTTAGATAAAGGTCAGTAATTTCATACACATCATCAGATATTACCAGGTTGTGCTCATCCATAAGTTCTATACATAACTGAAACACATCCGCATTACAAGGATAGTCCTTGAAACAACGTCTTCTCGACATATTTCTATTTTTATTTCATCAACTGGCTGCAAGAAATTCTAAGCAGCATAAAGGTTGGGAACAGCATACATTATAGAGGGGCAACCATTAGGAGCCCGAGGATTGTTGGTTGCTCTTATCTGATGGTCATTCTAGGCAATTACAACATCATCAAGCTCCTCCTATATAATGGACAGAGAACAAGTAAAAACATTTGTTAAAATTGTTTTATACAGTTATACAGTGGATTGTAGCCTAAATAGCCTATATGGCTAAGTGCAAATTAGCCTACTTATACGCCATTACATCTCAGGCAAACACGGTACATTTTACTCCACTTCATCTCTTTCACATCTATGTACTAGTATAGACTACTTTCAGATTACATTTTTCATATCCTTCCTGTCCAGTGAAAACCATAGAAAACCTGGTGATTTGGAATTAGCATTTCACTGAAAACTCAAGGATAAAGTATGGGTCTCCTATCCTCTTAACTCATAAACTCACCTAAATGCAAGGACCGTTTGAGTTTTTAGAATGCAAATAGCTCAAATAACTCAGTTGAACCAGAAACTCATCATTATGCCTCATTCATTCACTATTATCTCACTTTCCTTCTAAAACAGCTGACTATTCGCATTTAATCTTTCAGGTAAACCAATCTGATTTAATCTCTTCCAGCCAATCACGTTCTTGCTGTCAAACTTTAAATCTTTTCTCTCTGCTGCTTTCAGTTTCTTTATGATATTTAACTACAGTCAACTACTATTGCTATATAAATTGTCATTTTTTTTTGCACGCAGATGTACCTCATCCATCAGTCGCATCAATTGACGCACAGTTTCTCTGTCGGTAATTATCCCGGCCATCCAACATTTCTGGTGCATCCATCTGTAGCTGTGCTGTCTGCCAGACATTTGTAAGTGCTGGTCAATGAAGGATGCTACTTCAGCTACATCTGTCTTATTTCATCTCCGCCAGAGCTGATTCTTAGTATGATATTATTTGATTCCTCCAAAACGGCTAAAATCTCGCAATTTGTGAATCCACGTCTAAAGAAGTCTTCAATGACAGTATCCATTTGGTCTGCCACACTTGTCTCATTCACTTCTGTTGCTTTGGAGCATATGAGGAAACTTTTTAAAGAGTTAAAGAATCCTTTTTTTTTCGTTACATTGGCGGAAATGAGCTTCCATACATTTACTACTGTCAGGATATAGTGAAAGTTTCAGCATATATGATAAAAAGTTATTTTTATAAAAGTTACCTACTGCAGTTTTAAATATTGCCCTTGTGATATGATTTTAAAGAAAGTAAAAGGAAAAGAATTAGGATTTATCCAGAATGGTTGTAATGGTTTCTTCTCAGTCGTAGTACACAGCAAAACACAATCACAAGAGTTAATGAATAACTGATTTATTTTGTAAATCTTTAACAGTTTGAAACAATATTCTTTGTACCAAATGATCTAAATTACTGACAATATTCACACAGACAGTGAAGAACCCTCCGTGTGCTTACCTTCAGTTAGATAAATAGCTAGGTGCCACAGATAAAGCTAAGACAGAATAAGGGGCACAAAAAGGGGCACAAAAAGGGGCTATGTTTGGTTAAGGGTCAGGTCTAGCATCAGATATAAAGCAGTGGTGCAGTCAAAGGTGTACACAGGCACAGAACACAGAGAATGGCTACTTTTTTCAATAAGAGTAAATCCATCTCTAATACATAATAATACATGTTTTGAGGTAATGCAGACAGCAACATGTATGACCAAACCTATTTAAATACTCTAGATTATTTAAAGCTCACTAGGTTATTCACATTGTCATGTGTTTTCTCCTTTGATGGGAACCTCCTAATTGTCACCTTTTTCACCTTGTGCCCAAGGATTACTGATGTGTATAACATGGATGAGGCAGTCAGTGTAGTGTACACACTTACTCCTCAGTATGCCACTGAAGTGAAGAGGGACAAGAACTGACACTTACGCAAGGGATCAGGGATCTTCTACGAATACTGATGCATCAGTGTGCCATCTCAGAGGCAAGGCGAGGGGTGGGGGAAGGCGGGAAATAAACGGCAGGTGTCAGAAGAAAAAAGGATGAGTTGCGGAATGGAAAAGCTAGAGCAGAATTTGAATCCACGGAGCAGTTTAGGAAAATACCATACTGATTATTTTGCTGTCTTCATTCTGCCATCTGATTGCCACTTGTCTTAATTCCAACATATTAGATTTTTTTTTAAATAGTGCGATCCACAATATGTATTAAGGTGTGTATGTGCGTGTTCGCATGGCAGAGAGCATCCAGGCTGTGCCCGGAGCTGAGAGCAGATACGCTGATCGTCAGAAATGTAAGTATACTGTGTATATATCTGTGTGTGTTGGTGTCATGGTTTGCTGAACTATCCTCATGTTACTGTATACAGTCCATGACATGTATCTGCAGCGTGTCCATATCTGGAGCCTGGTACTGGCACTTAGGACAACATAAATCTGGCAGTTCCTCAGCTCCAGCTGCCCCTTGATCGCCGACTGGTTGATTGCGGAACGAGGGGGCAGGGGGCGCCGTGTTGAAAGCCGCACCAGGGAACAGACCTAATGCGAAGGAGAAAGGAAAGCATGTTAAAAGTTCTGACCAGAATTTTTTAAAATTATTATTATATAATATATATATATATATATATATATAATTATTTAAAATTATGAATAAAAGGATATGACTGAAAACAGTAATGGCTCCATGTGCTTTTTGTTAAGTAGTTGTTACAGCATGAGCAAAAAAAATTTATTTTCATTTTGTTATGATTTAATTCTAACATATTCAAATCTTAAGGAATGCTGTGCTACAACTTTGAAAATAATTCTTTCTGATATTTTTGGTCTATTGTGTGGCATCTCAAATGAGAAGTGAGTTTTTATTAAAATGTGTTAAAATGTTTGTTTTACAGAGTTTTCCACAAAATAGACTGTACTATTCATTAGTCTATTAATGCATATTACTTCAAACTAAACACACAAATGCATGCTTTCCCTATAGTGGACACATCAACAACCATTTATGCTTGAAAGGCTTTTAAAACAATGTTGAATTTGTGCATTTGTGTGTGTGTGTGTTGTGTTAATGTACCTTGTGGAGGGGGAATGTGTGGGGGCCGTGTTGGAAAGTCCTCCAGGTGTCGCAGCTTCATTTGCTCCATACGTGCACTGAAACAGAAGCCAACATGGATAACCTTCATGTGCAATCATGTTTTAATCAAATGTCTAGAAATATGAATATTCATTCATATGCAGAGGACAGACACAGCTCTGACTTCAGATTTAAGTGTCAGTGTTGACGACGTGCCAACAGAGCTGCATTTGATGACGGCTGCAGTGAAGCTAAAGTCAGCTCAATATGCAGCATCTGATTAGCAATTGAGATTGAGGGCAGGGAGAGAAGTTCAGCACACAAGGACTACGTAACCCGGGTTCCGAAATGACTTGGTTTAAACGTCCCTCGAAACCAAAAGAGTCGCTGCAGTATCATTTTTTCCCCCACCTTTTAGAGATAACTTTATTTTATTTACCGTGATGTGGCTTCCTGTTTGAGCCTGTCAATCTCAGCCATGGCCTGAGTCAGCTGATCCTGCAGCTCCTCCTTCTTCTGGTTCAGCTTCTCTCTGGCCTCTCGCTCTGCTAGGAAATCTCCCTTGTAGATCTCAGCCTAAGCAGACACAGAGGCAGTGAGAGAGAAAGAGAGATATGAATTCATGCAACAACAGCCATTTTGTTTCATTTTAACATTCTGTGTTATATATTATATAAGTGTTACATTGTGGGTGCGGATAATAAAGGCAAGTTTGTGCATAACTGACACGTGGCTCAGAGGAAGGCCTCAATTAACTGACATGAGGCTCAGAATGGGTTTACCTATATTAAATGCATTTAAATTCTGCTTTGGGCCCCCTAAAGGCCCACGCCCACCCTGATTTAAGGACTAGAAGATACCCTAGCAGAGTAGGGCATTGGCAGCGATTTGGGGTTCATGGACATATGGACAGGAGAAGCTGGGGATCGAACCTCCAACACCAACCTTGTGACACTGGCTCAATCAGTAGCTTTTTCCATTGTAGACAGCCTGAAGTACTGTTTAGACCCTTTGCACTACAAAAACCCATATGATAAAGCACAGTCACTGTCACCAGTTCTGCTTTTGTTTCCAGTGTTCACTCACCATCTGGCAATAGACCAAAAACAGGTGTTCTGCCACGTAAAGTGTAAAGTTTTTTTGTACAAGACGTCTGATAGGTTCAGTTCCCTGCCTGAAAGGGCTATCTGACGATAAGGTGAAGGGGCGAAAATACTCCAAGTATAGCTTTCACTTAGACTGATACAGATTTTTGATATATACAGACCACATTTTGCTGCTGCCCTGTCCACACAAATAAAAAATAAAAAAATTATGCCGTTTTTGGTTAATTTCTTGTATTTTTCCTAGCTTTTGGTACTTGATAAAAGTTCTCGGTTTGATCGTTTTGAGCAACCACAAACATACATTGTAATGATGCTTTTACTTTTGATTCAGCACACATACGCAGCAGAGCAGATTTTTGTTTCTTGTTAGTAAGAGAGAGTGGAAGAGAAAAGTGAGGGAGGGAGACCCGTTAAGCTTCTTTTTGTCCCCTCCTGCTCTCTGTAACCACAAATACTGGGTTTTAAAGCAGCCAAATTCACCTAGTTGTTCTCACTTACATATTTTCTGTTGTCAGAGAATCAGTATATGTATAAGTTTATGATCACAACATTGTCAGACAAAATAAAGATGGCTACACTGGTTCAAAGCAACAAAAGGTTGTGATGTTAAGCGCAGCCTCCAAATGTGTAAAAATTGTCGACAACAATACTCTAAACTAATAATAATTCACATATTATAAGAAGAACCGACGCTCGCTTCTGAATTGCCAGTGAACATTGAAACTGCGGCGGCTCAACACAGCTGGAATGCGATGCAGCTGGATGCAGTGTACATATGACACAAGCTGTGAGCTCAGCTGTTATATGCAGTACATTCATTTACGATTAAAAGCTTACTGAAACCCTGAAAGTCACAGAAACAATCCTTATGTGATAGTATAACTAAATATAGCGGTTGAAACCAGCAAAAGACCAAATCTCACCTGTGCAGTGAGGACAGGAACAGTCTCCAGCGAGCCCTTCAGTTGCTCCACCTCCTCCTTCAGTTTATCGATCAGGTCCTGCTTCAGGGCCAGCGCTCGCTCTGCCTCCTCTAGTCGGCTGCACAGATCTCCTCCCTGCGAGACAAGCAAACAACACATGCAGGTGAATGTTGAGACCTGGATCTATGAGCTAAAAAGCAAAACTAATGAGGGTAAATGGATGCATGTGTTTTTACCTCAGCCTTCAGCTTAGTATCATAGTCTCTAAAAAGACATGTGTAGGCATGTTGCAGTTGTGTCAGTTTTTTCCTAAGAGGAAAAAGGGGAAACAGAGTTTTTACAGTACAGTAGAGTATGCCAAATCTCAGGTGTCGTGCAGTATTGAAGAATTAATTACCACAGTGAAACAGCTAACATTACAATGCTACAACAAAAATTGAGCATTTCAACTCCAAGAGAGCCCAAAGAAAGTGATGTAATTTAATCTTGTGCGCAGAAGATGAGATAATAAAGATAAAGGTGATGTAAGATTCTGTAGTATTTTATTTATTATTTGTATGTATTAATCACTTTTTACTGCTAATTTGTGAATGGGTTCGAAGGTAAAAAATGGGACCTTCCCCAACAGCCTGAGGAATGGTTTCTTTGTAACCTGGAGTCAATGGTCCAAATAAAATATAGGAACACTGCAGATGTTATTCTAAATATGATTGTTATTTATTTTATAGCGTTCAGTGTTCATTTCAGCATTCCATGATGATGCTCACTCATGGACTGCGTATGGAGTGCCAGTGCGAGCAACGGAACACTGACTGCAGTTCAGTTGATGGCCATCAGTGTCACTATTAACAGTAGTTTTCTGAAAGTTACATATAAAACTTTTAAATTTCAATTCAAATGGAATATCTGTGAAGTAGTAAACATCTTTTTTCACACAAGATAAAAATAATATTTATTTATTTCATGACTTTGTACATGATGGTCCACACTGCTGCTGATCTGGAGTTTTCCTGTTTACTGAATGTAAATACAATACAATGTGACAGTGTCACCACTAATTTCTCTTATTTTGAAAAAAGCCTTTTTAAAAGAAAATCCATTTGACAGAAATCTTTCAATCAGATCTTTCCAAATATTGTAATGTGTGCAGAATTATAATAACCAGTTGGGACAGTGCTATCTGTGTGTACGTGTGTGTGTGTTGAACCCACTTCTCCTCTGTGACGACATGTCTCTCTGTCTTCAGGGCCTGCTCCAGGCTCTGAGTCTGCAGCAGCAGCTGGTCCATGGCCACATGATGCTGCTTCCTCTGCTGCTCCAGCTCCCGCTCTGCCACCTGCAGGGCTTTCATTTTACTGCACAGCCTAGACACAAGGAAACACATCAGCACACCTGCACGTGAACACAGACAAGTCGACATGCTGTATATATTCATGCTGATCTGACGTGTTAACTTACTTTTCTTCCAACATTTTGCGTTCATTCTCGCTTCTGTCCAGGCAGCTCTGTCTCTCATTCAGTTCCCCTAAAAGGGACGTTGCTTGAGCTTTCAGAGCCTCGCAGTCCTTAGCCAACTGAAAAAATACAGAATTACAGTTGATATTCTAAGGCTGCTTTAAGCAAGATTTGAAATATTTTGACAATGGAGTAATAGTCACAGCTGTTCGTAGTTCATACCTGGGCACAGTCCTTGTCCTTCTGTTTGAGGAGAGCTTCAGTTCTGTCCCGCTGAGCTGAACTCTTCTGCAGGTAATCAAGCTTCTCCTCCAACTCCCGATACCTACAACAGATTCATTACTAAACTGGGATTTTAAAAAGTACTAGACACCGACTGATATATCCGTTGGCCGCAGATGGTCCTGATGATATATGTTACCTGATATGTGCAGATATGAAAACAGTTTTTTTCCGGTATATAATGTGGTAATGTATTGTTGTCACTGCAAAGTTTCTCCAGCAGAGCGCACTGTGATTTATAATTCTGTGGCAAACAGCACAGAGTAGGGGGAGGAGAAGAAGCTCTCACTAACGTTACCAAGAATTGGTTGACAATCTACGTTAAAGTCTAGTCTACATTAACTTATTAGGGACCGAGCCAGTGACAACTGGAAGGTCTTAACATGTTAACTTAACATGTTATTTGTTTAAGCAAGCAGCCTTCTGAGTACATTTGCATAGTCATATTGGTGCAAAATCAGTGCACAATCCACATAGAAAAGTTTTTTTGGTTTGTTTTAATTCTAGCAAAAAAATCCACTATATCGGCCACCATATTGATAATCTGTGAATTTTTTCACTCTAAAATAAGTGTCTGCCTCAAAAATCCCATATTTGTCAGGCTCTAAAAAGTATGAAAACACATATTTTAATCTAAATTGCAATATGTACAATAATACAGCTACGTCAGTGAATTATGGATTTAGTTCAACCAAACCCGAGTTGGTGATTATTGAAACAGTGTTTTGGTAAGTTTTATTTTGTTTCTGTCTACTTTGAACGAAGTTACAATATTCCAATAATAAGCAAGATAAAATGTATGTTTTTGTCTATGGAGTCTGGTGGTAAGTGATAGCGATATTACAACTTAGTAGGGTAGGGTTTGGTATCCTTTCCATAATGTTGTCAGACAGAATTATTAATATATATATATATATATATATATATAATAAATTATTTATTTTGACCAAACCAGGTTGGTGAAATACAGCGGAAAGACTTTTCAAAGGTTTGGTGATTTTTATTTTGTTTTTGTCCCATTTGGGTTTGTCAATACGATGTTAAAGGGGAGACTAACATGCAAGTCCTTCTGACAGAATAAGACATTGTTGTGAGAGTATATCAACATAACTGTCATAACAACATATGACAGAGAAGAAATGGATGAAAACCGATCTAAAATACCAGACAGTTACATACAGGAAACAAACTGAGTTCATAAATAAGAGACGGGCAGGTAGCACCAGTAACAGATACATATGTTATATATATATATATGTTATATATACATATATTGTCATATATATGTTCTTATGTAATTTATTTGTAGCTTTGGCAATATTGTTGTTTTACATTCATGCCAATAAAGCTGATTTGAATTGAATTGATACACAGTGGTGAAGCGATATTAGTATAGAGAGAAGGCATGCACACAGTGAGAAAGAGAAAGCCACACAGAGCTGTGGGCTCACCTGCCCTGTGTGGCCTGAAGCTGCTCTGTGAGTTTAGCCAGGCTAGAGCTAGAGGAAAAGGGAACAGAAAGAGGGAGGGAGACATCTAAAACGTGAGCAGAAGAAATGCAGAAATTAAAAAAAGCATGCTACTGGCTTTTCACCATAGAGACGAACTGTCTACAGACAAATAGTATAGTTAAGATTAATTAAACAGCACTCAGTCCAAAAGCTGCTAACGACAACTGGTTAAATAAACACAGGAAGACCAGTCAGAAAGTTTAGTGGCGTTAGTTTCATCAGTGCACTCAAGTCGTGGAAAATGTGACATACCAGTCAGAGGAGTGCTGTGCCTCAGAGCGTGGTTGAACAACCTCCTCAGTCACACTGCTTGCCTGTAAAAACATTCATACAAGTCTTTTAGATCACAGACAGAGCAGCTAATTCTTGTGTCTATCCATGCACATAACATTCCTATTGTACATGCAGTTGAGTGACACACAAGATGTATCAGAGGGAAACGTCAGCCAAGAAAAGCAGTAGGAGCTCCGCAATAACACATAATATTCCTTGATAAAAATGATAAAATCAACAATGCTGTTTGTATTATTTTATTTTATTGCCTTATTGCAGTACTGAAATGTTCGAATCCAGGTTCAGCCACATAAAGCACTTAGTAACTTCATTTTGAAAGGTGCTTTGTAAATAAAGTTTATAATTTTTTATTATTATTATCATTATTATTATTACTGATCATTAAGGCTGTCCCCTTATAGCCGACTAAACCATTAGACACTTAGAAGAGTCTTAGTCGATGCACTTTTCATGAGTCACAGAAAGTCACAGAAAAACCAAAAAACAGGTTACACTCTGTTTGGGGGGCGCCCTGATAGTTCACCTGGTAGAGCTAGAGTCTGAATGTACCAAGGCTGAATGTACCTGACCTGGGGCCCTTTGCTGTGTGTCATCCCCTCTCTCTCACCCTTTGCCTATGTATCTTCTACTGTCCTATCCAATAATGATAAATGGTAAATGGACTGTACTTATATAGTGCTTGTTAGTCTTTCGACCACTCAATGCGCCGTACACTACATGCCACACTCTCCCCATTCACACACATTCATACACTGATGGCAGTGGCTGCAAGGTGCCAACTGCTCACTAGAACAGACACTCACACACTGATGCACAGCATCGGA
>NW_023339707.1:1205659-1209244 GCF_004916995.1 Morone saxatilis | reverse complement strand
GTTCTCCTTACTTGCAAATCAACGGACGCGCTAACACGTCTCAACAACAGCAAAGCGCCAGGGCTACCGCTAGCTCAAAAGCTACCCATGCCCCTCCTGTATCGCCAGTGTGGGAAGACGCGGATGAGTCCATCTCCACTGCTAAAATACACAAGCTTCTTCAGAAACTATCAGAAGAACAAGCCAAACACTTTCCAGACATCCGCAAGGACGTCTCAGAAACAAGAGCTGTCGAGGCGATTGAGGGTAAGCTAGCCGACATGCTAACCAGGATAACTAGCGCGGAGGCTCGTCTAGATATGCTACAGGAGGTGGAGAGGCAGCGCTGCGACTCGCCTCCGCCTTCGGCTTCTGAGGTTGAAAAACCGAACGCCAAACTGAGTACTATTTATGGTTTCCCGGAACGTGTTGAAGATAAAGATGCCACATCGTCTTTGAGGGCTACTCTCCCCGAAATCCTTCAGGCTGACTTCCAAAAGGGGCCTAGATTTGGAGTGTGCTCATCGGTCGCTTCTACCAGCTAAGCCCGGAGCCCCCCCAAGGCCCTTCATCGTGTGGTTCTTGAGGTTTCAACAGAAGGAGCAGTTGAGACAACTTGCTAGAGAAATCGGGGACGTCTGCTGGCAGAACCATAAGATAAGCTTCTATCAAGATTTCTCCAAGACCACGCAGGAGCGACAACCCTCCTTTCTGGAGTATAAACGTCTGCTTCACTAAGCCAAGATAGCGTTTGGCATCGGCTATCCTGCTGTGCTCTTATTCACAACGCCAAGCGGGATAAAGCATCGTTTTGAAGATCCTAAGAAGGCTTTGAAATGCATCAAACATTTGATTGTTCCCAGCCTTGCACAGTGATGAGACACCCCCCCCACCCAATTTTTGCACCTTGCAGAGTGACTTGGGTAAGACAATGTAATCTATGTTTTGATCTCCATCTCCCCCTCTGAGAGACATTTAGATTAACGTTTCGGGTTTATAACAGTGGAAGTTGGAGATGTTTTCCTTTTTTTTTTTGCCCAGTCTTTGCACCACTACCTGTAACCTACCTCATAGCATAGGTCTACCACTTTATCCTTATGACTGTAACTGTCCTTATTGTTGTTTTTATAGGTGCACTCTTTATTACAATCTGTAGACTATGGGTGCATCATTAACAGGTAGGTTATTTTATATATTATCATTTCTGCCCAGGTTGCAGGTCATGTATGTGTGGGGTGGGGGGCGTCTCCGGAGGTGCCGTGGACTGCTAAAGGTGTACCACACTGTTATAAAGCCGATGTTTTAATATTGAAGAAAATGCTCACACTGCTGCTGTTTCGCTTTTTGATAATTGGTGGGGTCGCTGCCACACTCTCGCTCGCCAGAAACTCTTAGTTCCATGAGTTAGTTATCCAGCTGTGGATTTATCAGGAAGGTTTGACAGTACTCTGCTTTCCTTTGTCCTTTTTGGTGTTTTTGATGTTTTTTGTCTTCTCTTGTTTTGGGGTGTTTTTCTTTTATGGAGCCAGACTTCTCTCTTCCTGCTGTGCGGACAACTAAATTTTTTATTAAACTATTTTTTCCAGCATATGACAGCTCTCAATCTCATTTCAGTCAACGCTAGGGGTCTTAAAATTCCACAATGCACCAGCTTCCACACACAGATTACACTCAAGCCCTGCCAGGATCCCTATACTCAATATGTTAATCACTGCCAGCTCAAACACTGCTGCTTGGTCAGTGGCCGTCCGCTTAAAAATATGACGCGATATGTAATGTGAGAGTCCAGAATCATTGCCCTTGATTGATCCTTCTCTGTCACCACCACCACCAAAGAACCAAGCTGCTCTTCCCTCGTCAAAGAGTCACCTTCCTTAACTAGACACACTGTAATCAATGAATGATGGATTTATTGTACACCACCACTCTGTATTGACAGTATGAAAACAGAATAAAAGTGAAATTTAAAAAAATAATATAACACAATGAGTATCCGTAGTCTCATTAACATGAATTTCCATCATGTATTACATGCTACATGAATCTTATCTATTAGTTAGGTTTGTGGGCAATACAGTATAATACACAAAAGCAAAAACCTAACCTATTTTTATAAGAACTGTACTTACAGTAGTGATGGCAGTGCGACACTGAAGCTTTGATACGTGCTTCAAACCCTGAACTACAATTCCATAGAACCACTGCTTCAAAGCTTGCTTTGGTGCGAAAAAAATCACGTGACATATGACGTCCGAAGCAGCAACTGCTTCATTGCCTGAATGAATCAGCTGACTGGTTCGCGTCCCAATCAGGTGATTCACTGGCACTGCCTCGTCTCAATTCTGACAGGTTGAGACAGTTTTGAATTTGAGTGCCTTTAACACTTTATAACCGCAAATGTGGAGAAATAGTGAGCAAAAAAAGGAACCGGCTCAACCCAAAAACTGTTGAAAAAAAAAATAATGTACCTTAATAAAAACCTTTGACTGTTCCCCATCCCCTCCTGTCATAGTTACACAAGCACACCCATATTTCCCAGCATTCTCTCCTCAATAACACAATACACACATTCATCAATCTTTATTTGTAAATAGAACATGATATAGATAAGATTTTTCAAAGCAAAGATACTTAAATCCAAGGCTGATCTTGGTGAGTGAGTGAGTTTTCGAAACATTTGGTTCAGTGCTTCACAAAAGCTTGATTTGCCCATCACTAACTTATAGACAATGACTTTATAAGAGATCCCAAAAGAAGATGGATGTAGATGTTTTCATAAGCCTACCCAATTCCTCAATGTACTCTCTCAGCGCATAATAAAACAAAATGGCTACTACAGGTTGCAGAGGGCAAGCAATGGGGCCGATATTATGCAAAACAGAAAGGCACCACCTAGTGGCTCCAAAAGGAACTGAAGCTTCTTCCTCAGGTCAGAAGACATGTTCAAGGACAGAGCCAGCCTTGGAAGAAGCCATTGCATTGTGAGAGCAGAAATGCAGATTTACTCGGATATGTGCTCATCATGTGCCATGATGCACTCAGCAGAAACAGTGCCAAGTTATTTTATGGGCACTGACAGTCACTGATAATCAGTGTTGAACGTGATCATATATTTGGTGACCTGAACATATAGGCCATGTTTGGATCTAGAGAACATAAGCGACGCTCCAGTGAGAGATAGCAACGCTCACACACTGTGTATCACGGCACCCAGCATGCTGGCACAGCAGCATAGGAAGGCAAGGAAAAAAAGGAGAAACCTCGAGCATAGCCTGGCTCTAGGTGGACGAGTCGACTGTTTGGTGTTAGAGAGAGAGAGCGGGAGAGAGGGGTAGAAGGGAAAAGGTGGGGCACAGAGACAGACTGTTAGCAGTCACAGTCATGTTTCACACATTAATAAAAACAATGTGATGCTGAACTCAAATTATACGATAGCCTAACTTAATAGGACATCTTCAACTTTACTATAGTTCTGCTTTCTGTGGCTGCAAATAAAGCCCGCATGGAAGTAACAAAAACTACAGCCACTTGACGCTGGCCGTAGAAGTGAGTCAATCTCCATAAGGTCTCCCGGTCTCGATGGCTAATTTCCCTGTTCATGACGAC
>NW_023339707.1:1189199-1205634 GCF_004916995.1 Morone saxatilis | reverse complement strand
GGTTTTGGCTCTCATGTCGCTCAGAGGTAGAGCGGGTCGTCCACTAACCGGGAATGATTGCCCGGTTCCATCCCAGGCTTCCCCTCGCTGCCATGTGTCCTCGAGCAGATACTGAACCCCAAAATATTGCTCCCGATGTGCATCGGCCTGGTGCTGAGGGTGTATGAATGACTAGATTTCCGTTCTGGGTGAAAGCAGTTGGACTTGCAGCCACTGCCATCAGTGTAATGAATGCTGTAGATAGATAGAAGAGAAGAGAGTGTGCATGTAGGTGTCTACGGCGCATTGAGTGGCCTCGAAGACTAACAAGCACTATATAACAGTACAGTCCATTTTACCATTTATCATTATTTGAGTAGGACAGTAGAGATACATAGGCAAGGGTGAGAGAGAAGGGATGACACACAGCAAAGGGCCCCAGGTCAGGTACCCCTTCAGCCTTGGTACACTTCAGACACTAGCTCTACCAGCGTGAACTATCAGGGCGCCCCCCCAAAACAGAGTGTAACCTGTTTTTTGGTTTTCTGTGACTTTCTGTGACTCAATGAAAAAGTGCATCGACTAAAAGGATCTTCTAAAGTGTCTCACATGGTTTACGCGCTATAAGGGGACAGCCTTCAATGATCAGCTATAATAATAATGATACATCAATAAATAAAATTATAAATTTATTTACAAAGCCTTTCAAAATGAAGTACTAAGTTGCTTTATGTGGCTGCACCTGGATAGAACATTTCAGTAACTGCAAGATAAGGCAATAAATAAACATAATAAAACAGCATTGGTTGATTTTATCATTTTTATCAAAGGAAATACTTATGTGTTATTGCGGAGCTCCTACTGCCTTCTTCTGTGGCTTGACGCTTTCCCTCTGATAATCTGTGTGTCCGTCAAGCCGGCCGAGTGCATAACAGCCAGCTGGTTTACAGTGGCTGTTATGCACTCGGCCGGCTCTGTAAGTAACTGTTAATGTTATCCATCATCCCTCAAATCGATAAGTCTGCAAGTATTTGTTTTAGTGAAGTTGGAAGTTATTTATTCTGTGTTTTGAACAACGAGACTTGTGTGATGTTACACTGTGATTAAATAAATGAACTAAATGTTCAGTTTCCTTGCTGATAGTGACACATTCAGAACCAATACCACTTTTTTAGGTGGCTGTTAAAAATATACATATAAATAATTAAATAAACTAGTCGACTATTGGCTTACGACTACTAGGGTTAGGAAAATCTTAGTCGGAGGCAGCCCTCTGTTACCACAGCATACATTACTACACTGGATTGTTGGGTACTGTCCTTGGGTGTTACCTGTGCCTGGGCCAGTTTGGCCCGTAGCTGTTCAATGCAGCGCCGCATCCGCTCTCTCTCTTTCTCTCCCTCATCCCTCTCCCTCTCCAGCTCTTCGTTCTTCCTCCTCAGCTCTCTCAACCCTTCCTCAAGTTTCTCTTTGTGGCTCTTCAGGAGCTGGAGGACCTCGTTTGAACCTTCCACAGGCTGCGGAGAAAGACACGAAAGTGAAAGAACCCAGGGTTGAATGGATGTAAGGAGAAGTGAGGGCAGGAGGGAAATGGATGACCACATTGACCCGGGGCTGGAGAACCAACACCAAGCAAAAAGTAGAAATACACCAAAGAAGGAGGTTTACGAAAGGAGACAGAGAGGGATTTTAAAGATGGATAAACTGGTGGATCACAGCTGTGAGCTAATGGCGTGCTCCATTCAAAGGAAGATGCAGAGACATTTCTGGTGTTAAACTACCATCCAATCCAGTCTTCCTACTTGGAAGTAGAAGGAAAAAATGGATGATGTAAAACACAGTTCCCCACAACATAGCAGATGCTAAGTTTATTATGAAAACACTTTTTAAAGTTCCCAATTCACAGGCCATCCCATATCATTTAGTAGAAAGTCAAGATTTCCAACCTCTGCCTGAATGCAATGACAGATAAGGTGGGGTGAAGCTTTAAACTATAGGTGTGACAGCCAGAGAGTAAGTGCCAGCAGTCTGATTGTTGGCAAGCAGGGTGGAGTGAGCTGGCTCACCTGGCCATTCTCCCTGCCCATTGTCTCCCCCCATACCTCTGAAAGCGAGGTGGGGGGAGACGGGAGGGTGCTACTCAAGGAGCTATGCGCACTTGCATCACCCTGGACACACAGACATACCAGTTAGATGGAAAATAAACAAATACATCAAAACTAAAATAAAAACACCCTGACTGAACATCTTCAGGCATCTTACCAGGCTGCGAGGTGGAGTGGTCTGTGTGTGTTGATCCGTCTCTTCAGCTCTCTTCCTGTCCCGCTGATCTAGAGTCTGAAGGACACAATAGACATAAGTACTTCCAATATCCATTGTTAGAACTGGAGCATCTACTCTTCAGCAACACAAATTCTTCTTCTAATTCTAATTGTTTTCCCACGTTTTGTGGCCCTGTTTAAAGCACCAAGAGCACATGGTCTAAAGTGCACAATCTGGCTGCAAAGGCTTTTCCCTTTAAAAGCCAGGTGCGCCTCCAGCTGACACACTGCTTTTTTAATGGGGCATTCTGCAATTTGGAGAAATTAACGGTTTTCTGCTGAGGTAACAAAGCTTTAGAGCAGCACTCATCTTCGCTCAGGGGCAGGTATGTGGTCCTAGGCCAGTAGACCCCCTGCCTCTGCCATCTCCCAACCCTATGTCCCATCCACAACTTCATTTGACTGCATAGGAGCTACACCAGTATTTAACTTAGGATGAGGAGTGCTGTTGTGTGTGTCACAAGAGGAGTGAGCACGAGCTGTAAACCCACCTATGTAGGCAGTAGTGATGGCAGTGCGACACTGAAGCTTCGATACGTGCTTCAAACCCTGATCTACACCTCCACAGAACCACTGCTTCAAAGCTTGCTTTGGTGCCAAAACAAATCACGTGACATATGACGTCCGAAGCAGCTGACTGGTTCACGGTCCAATCAGGCGATTCACTGGCACTGCCTCGTCTCGACTCTGACAGGTTGAGACAGTTTTGAATTTGAGCGCCATTAACACTTTATAACCGCAAATGTGAAAAAATTCTGAGCAAAAATCAATAATAAAAACCTTTGAGTGTTCCCCATCCCCCCCTGCCATAGTTACACAAGCACACCCAACCTATGCTATATTTCCCAGCATTCTCTCCTCAATAAACACAAGGCACACATTCATAAATTCTTGATTTGGTAAATAGAACATGATACTTGATAAGAATGTTCAAAAGCAAAGATACTTAATAAGTAGTGTCAAAGCAAAGATGCTTTAGAACAAAAGGTGGGGTGGTGTGTGTGGTGAAGGAGAGGTGGCGGCAGAAAGCGAGGCGGGTCGGTGTGTGGTGTGTGTGGTGTGCGCGTTCTGCGGGTATGTAATTAAAATGCGCGTGCTGAGGCGAAGGCCAGGGGCGTGGGCGCGAGGAAGTTGGACTGCAGCCTTTGTACTTTGCCAGGAGGAGGTCACTGCTAACTGAAGCTTCGGATTAAATGAACCCATTTCGGATAACAATTGGCTCAGTGCAGTGCTTCCACAAAAGCTTCATTTGCCATCAATAGTAGGCACATCTCCCATCTGAACAAGGTGCCCTTGACATACTAGGAAAGTACTTGTGCACTTTGTCTTCTTTGTTTACTTTTGTGTTCTTTTGTTACATGGGCGACTAAACAACTTTCTGCTATGAGCTAGCCTCGCTATGTTGAAGAATTCTGAAGGGATGGTAGCTATTAACCATGTGAAAAAGAGTGTGAAAGTATATATATATCTCTCAGGTTGTAAAATATAACAGTGGAAGCAATTTAATGGTGGATCTCTAATATCGTTAAAATGTAAATAAACCTTGACAATGTGAAAATATGAAGGAAGCAGATTGTGTGAATCTTAGGCTAGGCCAAACCTGTGGTCCGTTCCAGAAACGGTCCATTCTGGCGGGCGTCCTCGCAGGTCTTCAGTCTTGGCTGGAGCTGCAGCAGTGGTTAGGAGGAGGAGAGGAGCGAGGGCCGGTCCGTTCATCTCTAAAGCCCTGGTAAGGGAGTTGGTTCTCCTGCTAGCCTCTCCACCAGGGCCCTGGCCTCCTGGAAACGACAGCTGAGAAAATTCTCTTCCTTCTCTCGTCTCCGCTGCCATCCCTCCATCTCCTCACTATGCGCTGACGCAGGGCTTTAGGTTGGCTCTGCCGGCAAGGCCTCTGGAGGCATAGGGCAGAAGGTAATAGGAGAAGTAGTAGTTTGATATGACATCATACGTTAACCAGTATTGCGGATAAGAAACTAGATTGTAGGTAGAAAGTTAGTCTAATTGGGTAATTTTCGAAAGATGAAGCAACACATTGCTCCTTCTACAAATAAAAGGTTGGAATTCATAAGCAATTAAAAAAACGCACTCTTCTCAGTTACTGTGAATTACTGTGGGGCGGCAGTTTTTTTTTAAAGTTGCTTCCCAGCTTAATATTGAAAATCTTATTTAAAGCTATAAATCTGCAACATTTCTATATTAAAATACTGTCTATAAAATCTAAGCTATTGTTACCCATTTAGTAGTTGAGTGGTGAAGGCCGTTTTTGTCATTGGAATGTCTGGATCTAAGTTAAGAGAAACAAGCTAGCTAACTGTACAGGCAGCTCTTGTCTGCCAGTGAGAGCTAGGCAGAAATTACGATACTGTATATTTTATAGTATGTTGCTTGGAATCTGATTTAGGGGTGTGTTTAATAAGCATGTATGATGCCTGTTTGTTATTTGAAGGATGTTTTTACTGAAGGTTTAAAAAAATCTATGGTAGCTAACATTGAGAATATACTTGCGATAGTACTTGCTGTGTAACTGACATTACTGAGTACATTTTCTGACTTCTGATGATTCTCCGCTACGCTACATTTTGCATTCACGATTAGATATAATATCCACTCGTAGGGAAGGTACAGCAAAAGTTACATAAGTAGAGCAGGTTGTCCACTAATCGCAAGTTTTTTGTGTCCAGATAACTAAGTGTCCTTGAGCAAAACACTGAACCACAGTTCCTGCCAATGGTCAACCTTACAAATGCAGTCCACCTACTAGTTAAAGGCTGCTTTACTGACACAGAATACAATTTCCTGACCTTCTGTTGTACCTTTCTTAAAGTGTTCCTTTAAAATCACTTGTTATGCTTTTAAAATTTCTGCAATGTTCTCTACTAGCATTCTGTTAAAAATGTGTTTTTCATTCCACCATTAACTCCTAGCTCTAGCATCAAATGCCGAGACCACACTTTGAGTGGACTAAATATTGCTTTATTTGTTTAAATTATAGAAATACATTCTTACCTCTAAGCTGCTGGTTGTCACCCAGCAACCTGGTCACTACTTCATTAGCAGCCAGCTCCGGTGGGACCCGGAGGGCCCCTCCACTGTCCTCTCCTGACATGTCCCACTGCATTGGGCCATCAGGCTGGGGCTGCACCATGCCTATAGAAAAACATGCAGATTTGTGATGTATACACATACTCATTACAATGTTATTCATGCCAAACATCACTGCTCAAATAACAATAAGTGTGTTCTGTTGAAGTATGTTTCCCTGTGCACTACCTGGAACCCAGCCTTATTCCTAACTCCAACAGGGTTGACCAGCCAAACCAAGTGTGGGACAAAGAGGATGTTTGTGTGGGACAATGAGGGACATTAGTTCTGTGAGGTGGTATAACATTTTGGTATCTCTATCGAACATAAAAAATAAACATTTCTCTTCCGCCACAATAGACTACGCAGGTTCCTGGTAAGTCCTTTAGCATTTGAAAGACTTAACTCCCACGCTAAGCAAATACAGTAGCATGAAAGAAAGCGTCACAGTTCTTATGGTCTTGTCTGCGATAGATGCCTTCCGCTGGCTTCACCCAGCTATAAGTAGTTTCCTAGCCTTTGTTGTAGCGGCATTTCCTTTTCTTTGTGGTAGTTTCTCTGTCTTGTGATGGCAGCCTTTCCTGATTTGTTCACAACCATTGGATAAAAAAATTATTTTATAAAATCAAAAAAAGTGACTTTTGAAAAGTAGAGACAATCAAAATGTTAGTATTTATCGAAGTTTACTGAGACTGTATTAATAATTAGTTATACTAATAGTTACTAGGGAAAGTAATTCTATTACTAAACTGTATTAGTAATTCGTTACACTACTAGTTACTGAGGAGAGCAATATTATTACTGAAATGTATGAGTAATTAGTTATACACTAGTTACTTAGGAATATAATATTATTACTAGTAATGATTTAATGGCGAACACTGACCCGCATTCATCATCACATGCAGACACATGGCACACCGCTGCTCATCCCTGTTAGGCAGCCTGAGGTAGTAACTTTCACTTTCAATTCAATGCCTACTCAAGACCCCGGCCCGGTTTATGTCAGCTGAGGCCACCGGGCCTGCTGCCAGGCTCCAGTCTACAGACCCGCTGAGTGTCAGTAGCACTGACTGTTGTTTGTGCCGTCTAACCTACATACAGGTTGAACGGCAGAAAAACATTACGTCATCCCCAATAGCAAAGAGCTCGACTATGACACATTGCTAGCTTGTTGCTAGCATGTTGTCAGGCAGAAGTAAAGCCACCAGTCGTTCATTTCAACTGCTGATCTGATCATCAGCTCATGACCCACTCATATGTATTAGCCTCACAGCTAACCTTACAGCAGTGTTGTTTTCTTCCCCACACTGAGTCAGAATCCAATGTGTCTCCTGCTGACGTACGTAACACAGGTAGGAAACTTCTCTTCACTCACCCTTTGTTCTTTTTCACTTTCGTTGTCCGGAATAGCAGGCAGCAACCGAGCTGTCCCCACATACAGTCTGTTAGTGAGCGTAGATACTTCCCAACGTTAGAAAGCTGGCTAATGCTAGGCAGCTAGCGACTTAGCTTCTGAGCTAGCTAAGCAGGATAATTGATAAAGCAGTAGTTAGCTGGGTACTCTGAGGCACTTGTTGATTGACATAAACAGCGACCTACATCAACGAACTGTATGGCTTCCGAAAGGCATTTTGTCCAATTTTGTCGCGGTATCCTGACACAGTGCGCGTGTTTGAGATGGGTTGAGGTTATCTGTCAGAGCCGAGGCGACTGTTGTTAGCACAGGAAATGCTAGGGGCTCGTTTGCCCTGAGTAAGGCCTCGCAGTCAGCACTTCCTCTCAGGCTACAGGTACTGCCACTACTGTGAAATGAATACCTAACCTGAGGTGGCACTAAACATTAAACATATGGTCTGCTGTATGATGGCTTTTGATCAAATAAGCAAATAAACAAACTTTGGTCAAATTCCATCCAATGATGGAGACAGTGAGTGGACTTGAAAGGTATCTACTCCTTCTGCTTCATAAGAAAGAGCTATGGAATATTGAATCATTCCTCTTTGCTCACTACATCTCTAACCCTCAGGTATGCATACTGTGCATAACTTATTTTTAAAATACAAAAATGCCAAATTATCGGTATTATTATCGGCTGGAATAAAATGCCATGCATCGCTAGTATGCAGGCTGGAAGTGAGTCGTGCCTGAGAGGTTGCACTCAGGGCACAATAGACCGCCTCCCTCAGGAAATCCCCCTTCCTTCTTCCGCAGTAGCTGCTGCCGCATCACAGCTTCTTTTGCTGATGTGCGCAAAGTGGCAGAAGCTAACGTTACATGATGCTCTCTACCCCCGCTGCTGGAGTTCTCTTACTATTAGCTTGGATTCATCCAAGTTACGCACTGTATTTCCACATAGGAGAGACAGAGAAAAAATGCTTCATTGAAGAAATCCCAGACGAGACCATGGTTATTGGTAAGCTAAGCTGCTGTGGGCTCTTGAGCTTGCCGTAGCTAACTAGCAGTGCCAGCTAACAGCTGGCTGCAGCTAAGATGCTGAATATGGCAGTAGTGGCGACAAAAAGAGCCGGCAGTTTAAGAAAACCTTAAATTAGACTGCTTACAAAGCTTAAAGCCGCAGACACAGTTTTCTGTAGCTTTCTGTAGCTGCTGGTTAGCTATATATTCTCTCATTGAGCGATAGCGTTACAGCTGAGTTCATGTTTTATACTCAGAATGATGACTGTAATATATGCCACAGGGCGCTAATTCAACTGTTTTACTTGTGTCATCGTATATTTAAGAGATAGTGTTCAAAAATGCAATGTTTTCTTGTAAGTGACCTCTCCTTCACGACAGCTGTTGGCTATCAGGAACTGGGCGGTTTAAAACCTTTATATAAGCAGAGTTGTCTACTTGAAAGCAAAGGGGACGCAAGTGATATGTGTACATCCATTCATTACAGTAATATTGTGATGATGAGTAACATTCCCAATACAAAGCTTACACTTGCCATCAGTCATATAGCAATCTGTGCACCGGCCACATTGCACATCCTGTTTAATTTAATTTAGTAAACCTAAATTCTGTGCTCTTATATTTCTATTATATTTCAACATTTATGCTATATTAACTTACATATTTATATGCATGTATACATGTAAATACAGGGGATAAACAGAAAATACCCAGAGGACAACTAGAATTCCTAGGATGATGCTAACAGTTTCACTAATTGGATCACCTCCATTGTTTGTGTGTTGTGGAACTGGAGATCTGAGTGCAATGATGGTGCTGCATTTAGTGCCAAGGTGCCCAAATTTATTCCCTCGGACTGCCAAATTTAAAGGTCCAGTGTGTAACATTTAGGAGGATCTATTGGTAGAAACTATGTTTTCATTAGTGTCATTATAATTTAATTCTATTACTGTTTTACTGGTGCGGCAGTCCCACAGAAATCCTTTCCTCTGAATGATGACCTGATGGAATGTGTCTATGTTGCTCTGCCTGTCTGACAGGAAAGTACAGGACTCAGCTGTGGGACAAGCAGACCAGTTCCTTCCTCCCATCCACCCCGGGCCTTGGGATGCATGTGGAGATCAAGGATCCGGATACAAAGGTAAGGACAGAGGAGGTGGTATTATAAAGCACACCCGCACACACACACACGTGAATATAGAATCTAAAGAAGATTTGTGTCTTTTTACTCCCTCAGATTATCCTTTCTCGCCAGTATGGCTCAGACGGACGCTTTACCTTCACCTCCCACACTCCTGGAGAACATCAGATCTGTTTGCACTCCAACTCCACCAAGATGGCTCTCTTTGCAGGAGGGAAACTGGTATGACCAGTTATTTTCCTTTCACACTAATGATACTTAGTAATGACATTGACTTTCATTTCAGTGTATTCACACTAGGACCATGACAAGTCCTGTATGTTTATTAGTACAAACTGAGGGCTGTTTCATAAAGCAGGATTACCCATTAATCTTTTGCTTACTCTTTTGTTACAGGGTTATGTCACACAGTGCTGTCTTCACATGTCTGTTTTCTTTATTGTGCATCGCTGTGATCTGTTCTTAAACTAGACTCTATTAACTCTGATCATATTCACCTCAAATTCGCTTCATGAAACTGCTTAATCCCGGTTCAGGTTTTTCACAATAAGTCTTTAAACTCGTAGATTTCAATCTGGCTTTGCTCCCAATGTTGCAGAGAGTGCATCTGGATATTCAGGTCGGAGAACATACCAACAACTACCCCGAAATTGCAGCTAAGGACAAACTGACTGAGCTGCAGCTGCGAGTCCGACAGCTGGTGGAGCAAGTCGAACAGATCCAGAAGGAGCAGAACTACCAGAGGGTCAGTAAAAAAAATACACCAAGTCATGTTTGAGATGAAAGGATTACTCCCAACTGTTAGATACCGTTACACCACTCTAAAGACTTGACTGTGTATCGTGTCTTCTGCAGTATCGCGAGGAGCGCTTTCGCATGACGAGCGAGAGCACCAACCAGCGAGTCCTCTGGTGGTCCATTGCTCAGACGCTTATCCTCATCATCACCGGCATCTGGCAGATGAAACATCTCAAAAGCTTCTTTGAGGCCAAGAAACTGGTGTAATGTCTTTCTGGTCACCATTAGGAAGCAACACAAGCTGACAACACAGACTTGCCTGAGCGGAATGGAGAGATGGCCACCGACAGGAGAAGACAAGTGGTCTTAATATCAGCCCTAAACGGTACGAGTAGTTATCAATCCCAGGCAATGTGTTTTCCTTGTAAATGTTTTTGGCTATTGTTATTTTTCCGTTAGCACCACCACAGTAGCAAAACATTCCAATTGCCTTTTCTTGTTGTGTTGTTTCTTGACAACACTGAACGTCATTTTTCTATCTTCATGTGCAAGAAGAAGTAGAGACATCATCAGTGAAGTGAGACTGTTTCTTATGGTTATACAGGAGTAAGAATGAGAATGTTAAAGCTGGTACGAGTAATAACCGAGTAGTTTACTGATTTTACATAGGCCATTGTTTGTCATTGTTAGTGTTGCACATAGTTTTATTTCCAGGTTTTGTATCTTAACCATATGCTTTCAGCTGTGTCACACAAATATTATCCCCTAGCCTTGATTTCTTACAAGTCCATCTGATAATGCTCTATTCAAACTAATTCTAATTTAAATTGAGCATTTATAAGCCATATATAAGCCCTTAATAAATGGTTTCTAACACACTTATATAGTTGTAAGCAGCACTGAGGACATTTTAACGTGGTTATTAATGTCTTTGTAAACAATTATAACCTCCCATGAAGCATTCAATGATTAATCATTAATTAGCTGAAAAAATCAGGCCTTCTGGCTGCTCCTCTAGTGGCCGTCCATAATGACATTGGGCAAGAATCCACCGGAATGAAAACAACCATTCAGAGCCAAGAAAGATGGGTGACTGTTGCGTCTCATTCCCAGGCTGTCATATACAGACATATCATAATGTACTACTACCAACACAGTGAAAATTTAAGCAAATATGACAAAAGGTTATTTTTATAAAAGTTACCTACTGCAGCTTTAATTGTTTTGACATCTGAGGACGTCGCTCTGGGCTTTGGAAAACACTGACATTTTTTTTAGCATTTTATGGACCAAACTACTAATTGATTAATTGAGAAAATAATCGACAGATTAACTGAAAATGGAAGTAATGGTTAGTTGCAACCCCACTTGAATAAACAGTTTATTAATCATTAATAACGGTGTAAAACTGTTAATAAAGACAGATTGAGATTCAAGGTTCATTCTTGATATCAGATACAGTAGCTCTCTAATTCTGAGCTCAAGGTCCATCCACTAATTTTCTTCCCAAGCTTTTGAGGCTCATCTTCCTCAGCTAATGGAGTTTGCTCAGTTGTGATGGATGGTGAAGAATATTTGCTCAATAAATCCAATAAATATATACAATTAATATAATCAATCTACAATAGACAGAGGTCCTATTTCATATATGTATAATATTGTCATTACTGTTTATAAGGCAATTACAGATACTGTATGGGAGTTGACAAATGCATTAATAAACACATAAAACTGTCCTCATAACTTTATACAACCACATTTTAAAGGACCAGTGTTAAGGATTTTGTGGCATCTAGCGTAGAGTTGCAGATTGTAACTCTCTCGCTTCACCCTCCCCTTCCAAGTGTGAAGGAGAAACTACAGTGGTCACGAAGTGCGCAAAAATGCCATGCCATGGCGGCCTCTATAAATAAAATAGGACCCGCACCCTCTGTAGATAAAAACAGCTCATTCTAAGGTAACAAAAACACAATGATTCTTATTTTCAGGTATTTATACACTAATGAAAACATACCTATGAATATTAAATTTGTACATGTTACACACTGCGCTCTTAAGTGTTTATATATTGCTTATGAATGTGAAATGGAAGGTCAAAATGAAGTGTTCCCATCCTGCTGACTGTATATAGTCCAGTTTCCTGTACATTTGACCAATGCTAGGTCTGTAGATACAGTTTGTGATACTCGTCTGTTAATAACAGGATTCTACTGTATGTTGTAAATAACAGGTATAGCTTAGTGACTGTCCTGTCCATTTTCTAATGCCTTTTACACTGATTGAATACTATTCAAGTCTTTAAGTCCTTCAGTTGTGTCACCAGGTTTTTTTTCTTTTTTTTTGTTCCATCAGTGTCATAGAACTTATTTATTGATTGGTCGTAGCCTGTGTTTTATTGCTGAGATTAAGCCAAAACTACTCTGTCATTTTCATGATTTCTATTCTGGGTTCTACTGATCAACACCATTTTAATACTTTTGCTAATTCTGTTAATTGAAGTTCTCATCATTATAAGGTAGAGCCCGACTATATCGGTCGGCAGATATTATCAGCCAATATTGACTTGTCACAGAAATGGTATCGGTGTGAGTGTTCTCCAATGTGCACCGATATTTTCTGAATATAATGCAGAAAAAAATGCTTGTGGTAAAATATTTGTCACTGAAAGGTTTAACCAGCAGAGTGCGCTGTGAGTTACGATACTGTGGCAAAGAGCTCGGAGTGAGAAGAAAAAGCTCTCAGAAATGTCAACTAGAATTGGTGGACAACGTTTCTATTAAATTGTTCAACTGTTCTTAACATAAATTTATTTGTTTAACAAAACAGCTCTCTGAGTACATTTTGCAGTCATATTGAAAACACATAGAAAAGGTCGATTTTCAAGCTCAAACATGTACTTCATCGGCCGCCATATCGGTAAGTCAATGAATTTTTCCCCTCAAAGACTAATATTGGCCGGGCTCTATACAGTGAGTCAGTAGGTTAATATAGTTATTTGTTTACTTCCATAGTTTGAGTCCAGCATATCTGGGTGTTGAATTCCTTTTACAGTTGTTAAATTATCACTCTAAAAATATTAAAGTTTTTACTGTGGTCCAGATGTAACTGGTGTGTGCTTAATAAAGAAACTGGTAAAACTCCGTCCGTCTCGTATTATTTGTGCCACTTTGCCCCAGCTAGAAGAAATACACAGCAAATGGCAGATATTTTCAACAAGAAAATTTATTGCTTGGCTTGCCTCAGAGCCAGATTCCAAACCAAACAATGCTGAAACGCCCCGTTAAGACAGCAACCACAAGTTTTTCAATCTTTTTTTTTTTTTTCATCACCGACAATGAAAGCACTTTTCATGGAGACAGAAAAAACACACTGACCTTGTGACACCTTTGAAGAAACCACTGCAACACCATGATTAGCTGCAGTGTGAAAATCTACTGGAAAACTAAATTTACCACTTTGCATAGATTCACTCCCTTTCATCTCCGACAAGACACAAGTTACACAGAAACAAAACACTCTTGGATTTGTTAATATCAAGAATAGAGATTTTGACACGTTTGGCACACCATACGAAACAATATCAAACACACAATACTATGTGTCATTATAAAGGGATAAATGATTTATTAAATCAAGTCTTTGTTTCATCTGTACAACAAAAACAGTACATCGCACTGTGTGGACTTCCGATCTGTGGGACACTGTACACAGTCGAACACATTTCAGCACTGTCACATGTCGGGTTGGAAAGGTAGAAAATATCACAACAAATCCAAACGAATCCTCTTTATCTTGGGTGTATCATTTTCCATATGTCACCGTGTTTTCAGTAGTTGTACATTTGTCTATTATCCAGTAATTTTGTATAGTCCAGATGATGTACCAAATTTGAGGTGATAGGTTCCCTTTTTCATACAAGGATGAATCTTGGCACACAATCTTTGGCTTTTACTTTCTGCCATAACCAAATGAAGTATTTTGCATCATATACCCTGAACCAATCATTGTAACACAGAAAAAGTGATGTCTATGTCTGTTTTTATGTTCAAAGAAAAAAACTGTTCGGGGACTAGTAAATGTTAAATTTAGTGACACAGAAGAAAATATTTGTACCTACCTAGAAACTTAAGACTAGACTATAATATCTCTGTGACTATAATGTCTGTTGCATGCATGTGTTTCAAAAAGTAGGTAACTTTTATAAAAACAACTTTTTGTCATATTTTCTGAAATGTTCTAGATTTGCTGCTTTGGGACCCTGGGAATGGGACTCAATCAACATATCTTCAATTTCCAAACCCAAATGTCTTATATCTTTGTGGTGCCTCTAATTGTTTGGTGGATTCTTGTAAATCCCATTAGGAGCACTAGGAGGAGCCAGAGGAACCTGATTTTTCACAGATTATCTGTCTCATGTACTGCTGTCAGGATATAGTATAAATATAGTGAAAGCAAATATGACAAAAACTTGTTTTATAAAAGGTTACCTACTGCAGCTTGAATCCTCATAACAATATTTAATATGACCTTAAAGGGGACCTATTATGCTTTCCCATGTTATAATGTCAGATGTTCATATTAAACATGGTCAAAATGTCAAATAATGAGGTAAGTGTAAGTAAAAGTAGTAGGACACATCATTGTATCATTGTAATCATCAGAACACAGAGGTAGACATCACTTATTGTTTGTTATCATCTCTGGTTCCGGAGATATGATGCAAAATACAGCGATTATGGTGGAAAGTAAAATGGCCCCATTGTGGCCGTCACTGTGATGGCTCCATTTCTGAACATGTATTGGACCTCAAACTGTACAGTTTTGTGTTATTGTGACAAAGTGAACCTTATTTTCACCTATCACCTGGACTAGCAGGAGAGATTTCCATGAGAAGGAAGTCAGAGCACTAAAGGTTAGTAACACACTACTTTTAAAAAACAGTAGAACTAGTTCTGTACCACTTTTGAATGCTTAAAAGAGCAAGAAGGGCACACAAAAAAGTGAAGAGGATTAAGCAAATACACTTTAAAATTATGCAAGAACTTTTGCAATCCTAGCTCCACATGGCTTTGTGGAAATGATCTGCTTCACTTTGCACGTGAAGAGTGTTTTTCTTTTTTCTTAAAGGTATTTCAGAGGAGGAAGAAGCTCTTCTTCTAATGTCCAGACACGGTGAGGTGCTGCATCTTCTTGGCGGCCTCCTCTGACACCATCTTGGCGGATTTCTCTGGGCTAGGAGCTGGGCTGGGAGCTGGGCTGGGTTGTGGAGTGTTGGCTGCACTGTTGGGATACTCCCTGTTGCCGAATATAATGCTACCCACTCGCACGTTGGTGGCGCCCACCTCGATCTTCATGGGAGCACACAGAAAAAATAGCAAGAGTCTGAATGAGTACGATATGCTAACTTATATGCATCAATCCTGTCGTTATGGAATCAAATAAAAGTTGTAATAATGAGACTCAATTTAACCTACTGAAACACCACTGCATTTACAGCATCAAAATATTTGACTTTGCAAACTATCCTGAATTTTCAGTACTCTCCACCAATAGACCGTTTTCACAGCAGCCATTTTTACATTAAACCTTAATTAGTATCATTGGAAACACCTGTGTTTACCCTACTATTTCATGTCAAAATGGCTGCTGTGAAAAAGGTCTGTAAAGGCAGAACATCAAGAAAGAAATGTACAGAAAGTAATTTCTGCCACTAGGGGCTCTCTCAAATCAAAACAATAACAAAAGACAAAGTTTGCTGACATGGTAAAGTAGCATGGGATGGGGAAATTGTTCGGTCCTGAACCTATCTATGCTGTCACCCTCTGCCGCTCAGCCTTCTCCCAGGCTCTAGGATTCTCCTTCACGTGTTTACCTTCGGTTCAAGCCGGCACCGCCTTCCTACCTGGGAGCCATCTCCACATAGGGTCCTTCCTCTCTACAAACAAACCAGACCATGCTGATTAACAATAAAAAGCTAGAAACTGCTGCTACTACGACGTTTAGCCAATACCAGCTTGATAAAATAATCTCTGATAACTTAAGATCCAGACCGTCCCGATGACTTAAAATGCCTTCATCCCCGCCTCTCAAATCTAGAGTTACAAAGCACCAAGACTCTACAACAGTGGAGTGTAGAAATTGCTTCAGACTGGATAAAGTCATGTAGTGACACGCTTCTGACAGACAACCACAACACTGATGCAGGCACAAAGGGGATATAACGCCACTGACAGGCGACCAGTGTAACGCAGCGTTACCTGAATAAAATGAGTTTTTCTTATGAAGAGTTTATGCATGCTGATAGAGAGTGATACTCACCGCGTGTTCAAAGTCTGTGGACATACCCATGCTGAGCTCTACCTCCTCCAGAGGCAACTTCAGACTGTCACACACCTCCTGCCTCCGACTCAGCAGCATCTACAAGAGGGACACAGTGAGATTACAGCCTGACGGTGCTGGAGCTTTCAGCCAGAGACTGATCGCAATTTGTTTTTTTAAACACAAACACAAAACATAAAGAAGCAATCTTGATATGAATCCCTGAGCTTTGTATTTAATGACAAAAGATGGAAAGATGCTTTGGGTTTGGTTAGTTTGAAGATGTTGATTGCGGAGTCTGTATTTGAAGACCTGGGAATGACAATCACCCATCTCTCTCAGCTCTGATTGGTTGTTTTCATTCATGCCCGGTGGATTCTTGTAAATACCATTAGGAGCTCTAGGAGGAGCCAGAAGAACCTGATTTCTTCACAGATTA
>NW_023339707.1:1180890-1189184 GCF_004916995.1 Morone saxatilis | reverse complement strand
GCAAATAAGACAAAAAGTTATTTTATAAAAATTACCTACTGCAGCTTTAAGACCCTGCGGACATGCAATACAGTTGAAACACAAAATTCAAAACCCATTACTCTTAAACCTTTTTTCATACCTGAAAGTCGGGGTTGGGGCCCAGGGTGAGGTCGTAGCCGTAGCGCCCGATGGTCATGAGTCCTGAGAAGTCCAGGGCGGAGCACTGGGACACAATGTGTTTCACTGTGTTCACAGTCTCCTCAGGGGGCAGCCCATGCTTACCTACAACAAACATTTGACATCCTGTTCGTAAACAACTGACTTTGTGTGCAAACAGGACGTGCACAAATGGAGAACAGACAAAAGTGACACCGACTCTGTTCTCCGCTGGTGTTGATCTGCACCATGACCTTTAACCTGTGGGTGCTGGCTCCTCTGATGCGCTGCCACGAGCTATTGACCTTGTCAGCCAGTTTCACCGAGTCAACCGTCTCCACGAGGAACAGGTTCTTCACGCCTGGGGACAGAAAGACAAGACTCAGTACAAGGTTGTTGTTCTTAAAGCTGCAGGAGGGAACCTTTATAAAAATAACTTTTTATCATATTTTGCTGAAACTTTCACTATATCCTGACAGTAGTACATCTGTGAAAAAAATCAGGTTCCTCTGGCTCTTCCTAGTGCTGCTAATGGCAAACTTATTTTTATAAAAAGGTAACCTACTGCAGCTTTAAACACAGCTTGAGCAGGAGGACTGACAATCACTCACCCAAAAGTTTGTTGACGCTATTCTTCTGTAGGTGGCCGATAAAGTGCCACTTGATTTCTGGACATGAGCCTAAGATCTGGATGAGGAGTAAAAAAAAAAAAACACTAAAAATATGTCACAGAGTGGAGTGGGATGAAAATCAAGTTATAAATACACCTACCAGAGGATCTGAAGCTTTCTCCACCAGTTCATTAACCTGGAGGAGAGATAAAGGACAAGGTCAATCTCTAAACTATTTCCTCTCACAGTTTTATGTTTATGCAGCCACACTTTGGAAAGTCTGGCCTGTGCAGCGTTTTATACTCACATAATTTTCTCCAAAGTTGCGCTGCCCCTGTCTGTAGGCCTCCACAACCATTTCTGGGGGTTTTGTCTTGCTGACAGCAACGAGGCGGGGCGGCACAGCTGGCAGCGTCTGAGGAAGGACAAAATAGGCTCATTCTTTATCTGTATCAGCGAATATATCAGGAGGAGCTCGGTGTGCGCTGCAGCGAGGTGGCCGAGCTCTTTAGGCTCTAGCAGAGCAGTGACTCAGCCCTGTCAGCACCCTGCACTACAGTGAGGATTGTTTCTGTGTCCAGATGTTGCTACACATCAGCTCTACTAAGGATTTAGATTGGAAGTCACAAGCCGCTGAAAGACATCTGGATGACATTGGAAAGACGCTGTATATTCCTACATGCTTTGACCTAGATGAGCACTTCATGGAAATGACATTTTCACTAGTGGACATCTTTCACTCAAGCTGTAGTGTGAGGAGAGGTTGAGCAAAAGCGTGTAAATGAATACAAACATGGCGAATAGCAGTAATAAAATCAGGATTCCGGCCAGTATTTCTGTGCATGCACACTCTCTGTAAGCTCGCACTCATGTTCTGCTGCCACTATGATAAGACCATGCATGGTGTTATGAAAGTGCTGCCACAAGCCCGACTGACTGCTCTCCCATCCAAAGGTTGAGGTGTTTGGCAGCCTTACATAACGAGTCGTGCTGCCGCAGCACGACATTTTCGGAGCCCGAGAGTGGAGCGCCGGCAGCGGTGCTCCTGAGCAGGAGCCTCCCGGGCTGCAGTTACCTTGGGCCGCCGTGCCGCCGCCTGGTTCACCCGCTCCACTACCGACCGTAGCGCCTTCCCAACCTCCTCCGACATTGCTACTTTCCACATACCGTCAAACGGCTACGACACACCGCGTAAAGGAACGTGTCCGCGATGACGACAATCGGCTTTCAAAATAAAAGTTCAACTGCGGAGGAGGAAGTGCGTCTTTCAGATTAGCGCCCCCTATTGTCTCTGCTTCAGCATTTCAGGTTTATAAATGGTTTTTTTTATGTTATGTTGTTGTTTTACTAATGTTTTCTTTTGTTACCATAAAATGCCTTTGAGGTGTATTATTATTATTATTATTAATTATTATTATTATAAGCCATAAATAATAATATTTACCCAACAAATTCAAATGATTTATCAGGCACCCTGGTGGTCAGAATGTTCTACAGCCCCATACCAACAGACTGCTCTGCACTGTGTGTTCTGACCCCTTTCTATCAGAACCAGCATTAACTGTTTCAGCCAGTTTGAACTACAGTCAGCTCGTCTGTTGGATCGGACCACACGGGGCCAGCCTTCACTCCCCACGTGCATCAATGAGCCTCCGGCCCCCCATGACTCTGTCTCCTGGTTCTTTTCCTTCCTTTTGAGCCCTTTTGATAGGTACTGACCACTGCAGACCGGGAACACCCCACAAGAGCTGCAGGTTTGGAAGATGCTCTGACCCAGTCGTCTAGCAATCACAATGTGGCCAAAGTCAAAGGTCGCTCACATCCTCATGTTGCTCATTTTTCCTGCTTCTAACACATCAACAAAATGTTCATTTGCTGTGTAATATATCCCACCCACTGACAGGAGCCATGATAACCAGATAATCAGTGTTATTCACTTCTTCAATTCAATATAACAATAACAGTACAGAACTGATCAACTGTACAATGAACCCAATAACGGCAGGAAGTTTGTGTAAAATAAGTGATTTGGATGAATTTTGAGAAGATTATTTCCTGTGAATATTGATCAGTTTTCCTGATATTTTTAGTTACTTTTTATACAATTCTGTCTGTATTGTGTATTTTTTTATGACTTTTCAACAATCATACAGACTTAATAGTTGTTTTTGACAGATTTAGTGTTTCCTTCTCATTGTTCTATTAGCTCTTTGGCTGTTTGAATTGTTAAATGTGTTTGATTTTTGTAATGCAGGATGAGGCTGTTTAACAGAGGTCATCAGCTACTGCTTACTATATAAAAAACATCTACAATATTTAATGTTTTGTTAAAATTGATGAACTAATAAACAGCAAAATTATTTTTTAAAGGACGAGGGATTTAAATTGCATCAGAGAACTTAACATATAAGCTGATTCTCAATCAGCTGCAGGACTCCGGTTCTGGAACATACTCATGGGAATTTATGTTTTTAAATTGAACATATTGACTGAACATAAACTGAATGCACAAAATACAAAGAGAAAAAAATTTATTAACAACATCAGTATTCAAAACATATCCAAACAAAACATCCCTGGAAACTCTGATGGCAACAGAAGACTACGTGTTACAATTCAAAGAAGCACAACTGCTTTTCTGCTTTGAAACTGAACTAAACAGGGATAACAGAATGTAAAAAGGTGTGGATCATTCTCTTCTCCGCCTGCAGCCTTCTCCTCTCATACTCGCTCCAAGGCCTCCAACATGATGATGCTGTTTCCCCTGATGACCTGTGAGAAATGAGAAATGGTGACGAGATTTCAAATTAGTCAGAATAGAGCTTTCCAATAGCATCTTTCCAGAATAGTGCATTATCCCCAGATGTGTCTGGTATGGGCATGCAGAGCAGGCATATTAAACAGTGGGGTGGCCTTAAGAGAATAGGCCTTTTTCACTTTGCAAATACTTGGACCAGTCACAACCACAGGTGGAACTAAGAACATGCTCACTGAAACAAGTTGCCTTCACTTTTAATGAATTATAGAAAAAAATATATTTTGAAATTTTCACTCTAATTTTATTGCAAAAAATGCAACAGATCAGCTGTAAAATCAGGCATTTTAGGCAGCAGCAATCCCCCAAAAAGTCCATGAAATCCTGGAGGGACCGATTGTCCACACAGGTCACAGAATGGCTCGCATTTCACTCCGGTGTAAGTGCATTCACGTAACCTGCATAACTACAGTAATTGTGTTCTGGGTAGAGCTGCAACTATTAGTTGATTAATTAATTTGCATTTTTTCTGCAATGAATGCTAGGATTTAATGGGAAGTCTAAAAGAGATACTTTTTTTTCTTCTACTGTCAACTAATTATTTTGAATAAACCACACATACACGTCCTGATGCCAGAAAAACTCACTAGAACACCAAATATGGATTAATCTGCAGCTGAAAATAGCCCCAGAGAAAAATTGCATTTACCTCTTCAATAAAAACTCATTCACTACTCTACAGTGAGCATCAAAATGATGTCTGACACTGTTGTTTGGCATAGTGTCACCCAACTGACTGAACCTCCACATAGATAGGAGCGTACACGCTTTGGACCTCTCTCTCATTCCGTTGTGGGAATTCTTGAGGGCAAAACAAAGAGCAGAACTGTCTACCTAAGCAATCAGAACATCAAACAAGAAAAACAGCACAATGAAGTAAACAGGGAGTCGTTTCAGACACAGCCCTGTTCTTTTCATGGATTTGCTGACAATAGGAAAACAGAGCAAGGCCAGCCAAGGTACTCACCACCATGCCAATGTTGTTCTGTTGTCCTCCCGGGCCCATCTCCAGAGAGTCGTCCACCACCAGGTTCATAAAGGGGTCAAACCCTCGCAGGATGCCCTGCACGTGTCTGCCTCCATTCAACTTCACTAAAGGACAACCAGACAAATAACACAAACAAAATTAGTCAGGTTTAATCACTGTTCCTTTTCACTTCAAAAGTCCATAGTAAGATGCATTTGGGACTGTCCTAGCAGCTTCAGTCAGTTTGGTCATTTCCTCTCTTCAGGTTGTAGGTAACACTTTTCTATCTTTCCATCTTTATGCTGAGAGCATCACACTACTGATAGCTCAATCAGAAATCTACTCTCTTCAAGCCTCCAACACAAAGTGTCTTTCTATCTCTCTCAGCTCTGATTGGTTGTTTTCATTCAGGCCCGGTGGATTCTCGTAAATCCCATTAGGAGCTCTAGGAGGAGCCAGAGGAACCTGATTGTTTCACAGATTATCTGTCTCATGTACTGCTGTCAGGATATAGTGAAAGTTTCAGTGAATATGATAAATTATTTTAATAAATGTCACCTAGTGCAGCTTTCAGATTCACACTTATGTTGCTTCAGTGGAACATTAAAGGGAAATGTAACTAGTGTTTTCACATTACCAACAACACCGAAATCAGACATATGAAACGGGTTCATGTGTGCTTTAATCGGAGTGTGTTTGAAGATCAGCTTTTCACTGTACTCACATGAAAGCTTCTTGTCCATGAACCTGAAAGAAGAAAAATAGCATTAGCTTACGCTACGGATACTCAGACCATACATAACCCAGTACTACATGCTAGCTAATGATAGCTCCGTTTCCAATCAATACAACTAAGTAGCAGGGTTGCTGTACGAATTCCATCATTTACAGTACAAACCATGTTCAGACGACAGAGAACACAGTTATTTAAAAAGTATCCGCAACTTACTTCTTCAGCTCGGGTGGATGCGCCTTGCTCATTTTGTCTTTATCTTCTCAACGCCGACAAAGTCCCTCGTCTGATATTCGTTTCACAAAACCGCGGAAGGAAAACGTGCACCGAGGGACCGGAAGTTAACCAAAGAACTTCCTTTACTATTGCGTGTAGCCTGCCGCCATGAGGCCAGGAGGAGGCAGTGTTAATAATAAGGGGAGCAAAAGTAAATAAAACTATAAGATATTAGCTTCATAGTTAATTTCCATTAATTCGGACAGGTCGGACTCAAACTCATTGCACCCCAGCAGGGGCCCAGCCTTGGTACATGGGGCGCTGGCTCCACCAGGTGAGCTACCAGGGTGCCCCTCTCTCCTTTCTGGAGCTATTTCTGGCAGTCAGGGAGATGGAGGAGCTTCTATTTTAATACAAACCAATGAAATTTGATGAGAGGCTCTCAGGGCTTCTCAGTTACAAACACACTTTTTTGCAACATAGAGTGGGACTGGGATGTAAAGGGGCTGTAATAAATAAATAAAAATTAGACTTTTTTGTTAAACAAAAAACCCAGAAATATGTGTCATTGTATTCAAGGTAACGCTGTTTCTTGTTTGCCTCTAGTCGCTGGAATTTCCAGGTATCCAGTTTACGTCAGAGTGAGGAAGGACGTCAGCACACACAACTAAACATAACGTGAATAAAACTTTAATACATTGCCTCATCTGTGAAGAGGAGTCACACCAGACAGAATTTCATCAGTAGTGGTGGTTGTTTAACAATGAAGACAGCAAGTCCCATGATCCCATGCTACGTCACATCATCAAACTACATCTGTTGTTGTTGTGATGTGAGAGACCACCTAGCAACACAAACTTACATATTGTACGTTTAAGTTCAGTGAAAAGACATATTTGGAAAGATTTGTGTAGAAATAAAACAATGTATTTATTTCTAATGCCACCTTCAGATATTTCTATCCAGTGCTTTTGAGTTCAAATATCTTCATTTGTGGGCTTTTCCAAGAAAATATGATATTGTTTGTGATTAAATCAGCATAAAGTCTCCCTGCCAGCCTCCGGAAAACTTGTGAATAATTCTCTAGTTTAGCACCTGGTGGGACTGGTGGGACTTATATTTTATATGTGCTTCTCTCCAACCAAAAAAAAACAGTGTCATATTTTGCTGTAAATATGGAGGGTTGATTGTATTACCACTACTCCACTAGCCAGTCATCATTTCCCTTCTGCTGTAGAATATGCTGAGTTGTAAATGTTGCAAATGTAGCATCCAAACAAATATAAACAGTGCAATAAAGTGTGCAGAAGGGAACACTTTGCAGAGAAAGCTAACTACCCAGTTGACCAGTATGAACAACCTGACTGTATTTACAAGCTCATTAAAAAGACAAGAGACAAAACATCATCATGAGAATTAAGTTTTATTATGTTATCTATAAAGAGCCATATACTAATTTACAAAAGACCTCAAAAAAGTGGAAGCTTCAAAACCTATTAAATAATGTTCTATATTTTCACAGTAGCTGAAAATCCTTTAGAAAAAAAGAAAAGAGTCCTGTTGATTCTAGTTCCTTCACCAAAGCGTACTTCTCAAGCATCACAGACATTCAGCAAGCAGGGCCGCGATCAGTCTGTTTGCATAGCTAGGTAATATCACCCGAGAACATGCCAGCTACAAAGACAGGCCACAACCAAAGGCATTGTATTGGGGTTAACTATACATGACAGCCATTGAAATCTATAGATTATGGCAATAACAACTACAACATGTTAGAACCTTGAAACAGCACATAGAAACACTCATGTTCACATTTCACACTTTGTGATTTCATTCATACCTTGGGGCAGCACTTAAGCCTCTGCAGTCACGATCAAATCCAGTGCAAATATCCAGGTTCAACACAAGACAGAGACAATCCAGAAAGTGGACACCAGAGTTCCCACCACTCTCTCTCTAATTACTGCCACATTTTGAAGAGAAAAAAATGATTAAAATACAGCAGAATGTGACCTTAATTAGCTAAAGCACTCCAGATGTCTGGTGTAAAAATAGACCAACAAGATGTTTCTGGCAGTGCTTTGGCGAGAACGTATCATGGTTGTGCAGATGGCCTCAATTCCCAAAAATCACCTTGTGACCAAGACGACCTCAGTCCCACTGTTAAGAGTACGGGCACGTCTCAACTTTGACATGTTTTTGGGAAGCACGGTGAACTGTATTAGGTAGTGGCATGACAGTAATGGCAAACTATCAAAGAAGCACACTGGTGTTTTTGCATGTTTTTTCAGGCTGCCACAGGTTTCAGTGTATTTCATTAAAGGTCCAGTGTGTAATATTTAGGAGGATCTGTTGTCAGAAATGGAATATAATCTTTATAGGTATGTTTTCATTGGTGTATAATCACCTGAAAATAACAATTGTTGTGATTTTGTTACCTTAGAATGAGCTGTTTGTATCTACAGAGAGAGGGGGTCCTCTTCTGGCGGAGTCCACCAAGACCCTACAGTAGCCCAGGGACAAACCAAACACTGGCTGTAGACAGGGCCACTAATGTGTTGATACTCCGATTTATCTTACAGCTGTCTGCTAAACAACATACATGTGATCCTCTTGTGGTGGCCACATTTACATTTGATTTTTACAACAACATAGCTTGTTAGTGCAACGCTGCAACATATTAAAAAGTTCCTATCCTAACCTATCTACAGCCAGTGTTTGCTTTGTTCTTTCCGGGCGACTGACATGGCTCATTCTAAGACAACTGAAATGCAACACTTCTTATTTTCAGGCAGTTATACACTAATGAAAACA
>NW_023339707.1:1173848-1180790 GCF_004916995.1 Morone saxatilis | reverse complement strand
TACACACTGGACCTTTAAAATTAAATGTTAACTAACTCTCACAAATCAATTTACATACTGCAATGAAAAAGAAACATATGGCTGCTACAATGTAGAAAACATTTGAAAATGTGAAAAGAAGTGTGGTATGCTTTAGAAAATGGTTGGCAGTGAAGTATGTGTGACTTATAGTACAAGCAATAAATGCAAAAACCCCGGTATGGTCCTTTAACAATCCATTCTCTTTCACCCTTGATATGTTGGTATGGATAACATTTAACCAACAGCGTGGGTTTGAAAATATGTTCAGGATGCTCAATCAATGAACTGCTTTATCAACATCTCTGCTCTCTAACCCTTCAAGGCAAAAAGGCAATCGTCGATGACATTCAAACTGAATCTCAGGTTTTGTTGGCCTGATGTGTGTAGCCCTCTGTGATGCTGTCCTCCTCCACCCGGACTCGCAGGTGCTCCTGACAGTGTTCTAGGAAAGAGTCCAGTGCTGAGAAGCCCTGCTGGCAGGGCACGCAATGGTACAGCCTGTGTCTCTTTGATCCCGGCCACTTACAGGTGTCCATCTCGTTGGTGCACACGCTGCACTGTCTCCTCTTCACCGACGACTGATGGAGCTCTACGTGCTCCCGTAGCTGCGACTGCACAGAGAAAACCTCTGCACAGGAGGGGCATGGGAACTCTCTCTCAACCTCCTCCTCTTCCTCCTCCTCCTCCTCCTCCCCCTTCACTTCAGGCACTTCTCTGCATCCCCCTGGTTCAGTCCTCTTGTTCTCTACTCTGGCCACTTTCCTGGGCCTCCCTGGACCAGCCCTAACAGTCTTGTTACCTGCTAGACTGGTTTTTTCTTTATTTGGTCTATTTTCTGATAACTTGGAGTCTTTGGTGGTGCACCCTTCAGACTGGCTTTTGTCTTTGATTGTGGTAAAGCCAGAGGCTGTGTGCTGTCTGTAATGTGCCCTAAGTGACAAATGATGGACGAAGATTTTACCGCAGACCTGACATGGATACGCGCCTCCCCTCCTGCGCTTGCTGATGACTGGCCTTGGCTCTCTCCGGATGTTTTTCTCTCTGCTGTGCTTCTCCTTTCTGTGCAGGTACAGCTTAGAGGTGCTCCTGAAAACCATGTCGCAAGAGCGGCAGTTCAGAAGCTTCGTTTTGGATTTTGGCCTTTGTATTGCATCTCCATTCACCTTGGTATTCCTTCCTTTCCACGCTTCTCCACCAGTGCCTTCTCCTTTGGTCTTTTGCCCCTGTGGAGCTATCCGCTGCTCCTCTGCGTGGCTCGTATGTTTGTGGCGCTGCAGTCCAGCCTCTGTGCGGAAGCTTCGCGAACATAACTGGCACATATTGACAGCTCCCCTGCTGGACTCCGAATCGGAGCGGGTAGAGTCTCCCTCAGAAACCGGTGGAGAATCATCCGGAAGGCTGCTGGCATCAGCCATATCTGACGGCGACGGTGGTTCGCTGCAACCAGCCTGCTGATGATGCAGCAGAGCTTGCTTCTGGCTAAAGCCCCTCCCACACGGGGCACATGCATAAGGGCTACCGTCCAAGAGGTGAGGCTGCCGGTGAGGGGACTTGTCCTGCGGCCTGCCTGGATCCGTGGTGTGAGTTGAACACGCAGCACATGGAGAACCAAGCCGCGATTCTCCGTAACAAAGCTCACACAGGGAGGGATCACGATCACACTTGTGTAGCTGTAAGGACGACCTCAGGGAGAACTCCTGCCCACAAGAGGGACACCGATGAGGCTTGGGTAATGTGTGCTTCAGTTCCTGGTGGTGCAATAGATCTGTCGCATAAGAGAAGCCCTTACCACATTCTTGACAAACATATGTGGCTAGGTGGGATGCCTGCTGCCTCTGGTTTCGTGTGTGCTGTTTAGTCTCAGCCCGTGCGATGAAACTGGCCAGCTTGGACAGCGTGTCTGCTGCTGTCCCGGATCGGCTGAATGACTCTGGGGCCCTCGTGGTGCTCCAGCTGACTCCATCCATCCTCTTTCACCAAGCTTCTCCTGCTTTAATTGAGATGATAGACAGACAGAAGGAGTGATTTATTCATCACCGAGGAAATGTAGGCATCTAGTAGCTCATTCACGACAGATACAAAATAAAACAATACACACAGGAACGTAGGGCTGTATGTGATGTGTATATGGTGATATGATTTATATCCTGCCAGATAGTGTTTTTGGATCACAATTTTTCACTTAACTGAAAAAACAACTTAAAATCATGATGATGTGACACTGGTAGGGGTCTGTGACAACACACGTTTTATTACATCTGTAGGTCAGAAGAAGAAGAAGAAGAAGTACCTCTGCAGAGCTACAGTACTTCATTATTGGTCACATTTTACCTTTATCAAAACATTTCAGCTTCTGGCATTTGGAAACTGCACTTGGCCATATTGCAATTTGGATAATATTTCAATGAATTGTGTAGCACAAAAAAGAACACAGAAGTGAAGTGATGATCTAACCACAGAGCTGTCACTGTAACAGTATGTGCTGCTGCAAATGTGAAGTGATTAACAGTGCAGGTATTGCAAATGGACAGGCTAACAGAGCCAGCCCAGCTCATGTACACAGAGTGATACTATTTAGTAAGGAGAAGTTGGAAGTTGGAAACCACACAAATGCATGAGGCAAAATAAAAAGCTACGGCATTCAGCAGTGTTCTGTTAAAACGCATTAAAGCTGAACGGCACACATCTGCTATCAAGTCAATAGCTAACTAGTTTCGAGAGCAAAAGGGGAAACGTGCCTTCTTTTTAGCCCCTTCCTCTATCTTGCTAACGTTGTCGATAACTGCTAGCTAGCTTTAATTTTACAGAAATACATTAACTCTGTTAAATAGTAACAGGACAGCAAGAGGTCCATTTAGTGACAAATAAATGCTACAATAACACTGCAGCAAGATTAGCTACCAACGGTGCTGCGCGACCACAGGCTAGCTTCGTGTCTGCTAACGTTAGCTCGTTGCTAGGTGCGCTAACGTTTTATAAATGCATTTTGCATTCAGAGCAGCTCACCTCGGCGCTCAGACAGACGCGGTGCGGCGGTAAATTCCCAGCTGCTTACACTCAGACAGTGTGGTCCGTTGGCATTTTGCTTCGCTAACATAAACCACACTGGCATGGCTGCAAAAAGTGAAACCTAAGTTTATGAGGGAGGGTTAACTTCTCTGAGCTCTCCGCATCACGTCCGGCACGTCACATCGCCACTTCAAAACAGCCTCTGAGCTTCAACGTTCAACGGGACCTTCTACGTGTAGGGCGGCCTATTAGTGCCATAAACATACCTTGTTACCATGCATACAATAATAAATTAATATATTCTTGTTTTAATCTTAACCATACATGTGGAATTTATCTTTCCAATAATATGTTAATGTGTATTTTCAGACATATTTACATTTTTGAAAATAAAAACGTATAATATGAAGTAATAATTGACAGATTCATATATTTTTAGAATTTTAACATTAATTTCTAATATGTTGGATTCATGTTAGAGTATTTTCAGCCATTAAAGTTTAAAAAACTAAAAACTTTTAAAATATTAAAATAATAGATTAATATATTCCTGTTATAACTATTAAAGGTACATGTATTTTTGAAAAATACAAACTTTTGAAAAATGTCAACAACAACCCCTAGGGGTTGCAGATGTGATATTGTTTTCCCCAGGATGGCTAAGTAATATAATATATACAAATAATATAATTTATATACAATATAATTTATCATTTACATTTCACATAAGATAAATAGTATATTTTGTTACATTGTTTGTATGTTGTAATAATGTGAACATATGTTATTGTAATAATAAACCTGTTTTTCTTTTTTCAGCAATATGCTTCCGTACTTTACTGAGTTACTAATTTGCTGCTATGAAAATGACTGAAGTGAGTTATTTGTTTGAGCAGACCAAAATAAACCTTTAATATCTGTGATTATATATCCCCCCACATACACATATACACAAATGCCAAAATAAAGAATAACAATCGTTTAATATAAACAAAAAGTTAATATACAGCAGGTACTGTAATAATTTAAGTATTCTTAATTTTAGGCTGAAGCCAGCACTGACTACTAAAGCACTCTAAAACAGATTATATTGGCCCAATAAATTTGGCATATTATTGTTGAAACAGCATGAACACTTTTGAAAAAAATCAACAAGTTTTCACTTTGTCAGCCTTTAGATACTAATATCACATTTTGAGGACATACGACCTTCAGATAAAAACAGCATGGAGTGAACAATAGCATTTCAGTAGTGACACAATCAGTTGGCGCACCTGAATGAAGAAGACCTACTTTAAGGCTAGAGGCATACTGTTACACTCACAAACACATTCAAAATGTTTCAGATGGGTTTAAAGGAGATTATATGCTGCTTAACTGAAAATGAAGAAACCATTAAAAAGGTATATAACAGTTTTAGATGTTTCCAAAAATTATAATGATCTATTTCACAGTCTCAATTTACATACCATAATATCTAAGATTTACTCCAATTAATATAATGCCATAGAGGACCTTCATGACATTATATTTATATATAATTCCTGGATGATGATAATATTAAGACTTATTCTAACCATGGAAGATAGTTAACCAGGGTAATAGCCAAGAATCTAGGTTGCATTAAATCCGGATTTTAAATTCTGCTAGTGTTTGGTTCAATTCATCTAATAGGGAAACCAAAGTACCAAAGGCTCATGATTGTCATATCTTTCAAACATACACTGTGTTATAATTAGCACTGGTAATGAAGGTAGATGAGTAGTAACACACATATTCACACCCCACCCAATAAAACAAAAAACAATGCAGTTACAAATGTTTCTTGGATCAGGTCACTGACTGGAAAAAGTCACAGACAGAATAATAACCCTAACCTGAACCTTAGACAAATACAAAACACAAGCAATAATGATAACAAAGCATTTATCCATATACACTTTAAAAGACAGGAGTACATTACAAATGCAAAGGCATTGTCATACATTGTGAGCTGCACTGTGTCCACAGGACTGTCTCAAGTAGGATGGTGTGATTAAACGTCCTTCAGTACCGGCAAGCACGGAAATTTTCATTTGAAAAATATCTTCAAGCTCATCAACAAATATTAAAATTATTCTAAACTGAGGAATCAAACAATTCAACTATTTTTTATGCATATGCAGTTTTTACAGTGACCACAGGTATCTAATTCATACATTATTATAACATAATTTATAAGATCCTACTCTCATAGTTATGCATAATAAACAAAGTTTGGTAAAATCAACACACTCAGGCCAAAACAGACCAGTTGTTACTGATCTCATTTTTTATGCCAGTTATAGTGAAATTATCCCTTTACTGATCCCCCGTAGGAAAGTTCGCTCTCTGCATTTCACCCTTTCTAGGAGCAGTGGGCAGCCACTGTACGCTGTCAGTTATAAGCCAGTGTCTTAGTCAAGGTTACTGACAGGAGAACTGAACAACACAGGTTTCTGATGGAGTGGGAAACCAGAGCACCCAGAGGAGACCACGCAGGGCTGTCCCAACCAGGATTCAAACCCAGGGGCGTCTTGAGGAGACATCGCTTAATCACCGTCTGCCATAAGAGTGTTAAAGCTACAATAGTAACTTTTATAAAATAAGTTTTTGTCATATTCGCTGAAACTTTCACTATATCCTGACAGTAGTACACGAGACAGATAATATGTGAAGAAATCTGGCTCCTCCTAGTGGTTTTCGTTCAGGGCCAGTGGATTCTTGCAAATACCATTAGGAAATATGACAAAAAGTTATTCTTTATAAAAATTACCTACTGCAGCTTTAATATGCACCACAATCTAATTAAAATAAAACAGGTGAATTTAAAAGCTACATTAACCAGAAGGTGTCCATTTTTGCCTGATCTGAGGCAGTAATCTTCACATTTTACCTCTGTTGATATATATGAGCTATACCCAAGAGTCTCATTGCAATGGCTACACAAAATCAGCTCCTCTACATTTAACCTAAACAGCCTGAAATAAAACACAGAATCCACTATTTGTACTATCTGCTACTCTTGGGTCAATGCCAATTAAACTGGCTGATTCAAGTCCAAACTAAGGACTTTTATAAGTTGATTGTACAGTGCAGATTTGGTAACCCACAGCTTGACAGTGTCGGACTAAATACATTTTAAAAGAGAAAATGACAAAGTATTGCCTGATATTTTCTCCTTGTAAAACAACTACTAAAACAAATCTGAAAAAAAAACTGTAGATATTATCTTTGCCTAAAAGGATGATTTCACAAACATTCATCATTCCTTTATAATACAGCAAGTTCTTCTGAGTTTACATTTCACTGCACCAATCAATGGTGTATGCCCAAAAACAATAAAAGTAAACCAAGATGGCATAGCAATGTTTTTTTTTTACTGTAACAGTCCTTTGATACAGTGCAGTACGTTGACTGCAAATAGTCTCATATTCACTGCGCTTTACAGGTACACCATAAACCCAAATCCAATGTGACATTCACTGGACTTCACTTTCACAGGATTACGATTTGTGGCTCTGAGCTAACATCCTGCAGGTGTCCTGGAGCTGTGCTTGAATATGTCTTCTCCGGGTTACCTTACTTGCAGTCTGAAGCATATTGAGATGCTGTGGGTCCATCCAATCACAGTCGGGTAAAGGCACTCAGCCTCGGGTCTATCTCTTGTAGTGGCTGGGTGCGTCTGCGAACATGTACTTTAGTCTGTAAGCTTCAGCCAGGAGGAGACCCACTTCCTCGTTACCCCAGTGGATTGTAGGTAAGTTCTGGAGTAGCATAAGAAGGCCCTGAAGAGCAAAAGAGATTTACTTAATTGACAATTACATTATAGGGCGGCTGTGGCTCAGAGGCAGAGCGGGTCGTCCCCCAATCAGGAGGTTGTTGGTTCGATCC
>NW_023339707.1:1165847-1173748 GCF_004916995.1 Morone saxatilis | reverse complement strand
CCGTATCGGTCTATCACTCAGTGTGGATGACAACAAAGACACTGGTACCTGAAAATCAACCATGGAGAGGATTTCTTTGCGCCACTCAATGAGGAAAGCAGCACAGACGTAGAGGTGGAAGTGGGAGAAACCCTCTGCTTCAGCCTGTGGAAAACAGGACAAAAGTTACAAGCAAACCCAGTCAACTTAACAAATACTGCCTAGTGGATCACAATTGCAGCAGTGTAAATTCTATAGTAGTTTTTCAGGCTGTAGGTAGTGCTGCTGCTGCTGATGGTGGTGGTGTACACTCTGCTCTACCTGATAGGTGTCCCAGAGACGGATAGTGCAACGAAGTGGCAGCTCCCTCATTAGCAGATTGTTCATCCACCGGAAAGCAAACTGCAGGTACTCCACCTCATATTTCTTGAAATGATTGTGAATGTCCTCTGAAGACACACACATTTGCAGATGTTAAAACTGTGTGCAGCCTTCTATCACGTTCTACATGTATGAGCTCATAGTAAAGCCCAAAGTAAAGAGTAATGAGCAGTAAAGGCAATTTAAAACCTAATGTGACACATGAAAGGACTGACACTGACCATCTATCCTGCTGACCAGCTCCTCTAAAGCTTTCACTTTGTTTTGGATTCCAGGCTGAGCAAAGGTGTAGTTGTCCTGAAATAATACCATTTTCAGTAAACCGGCACATGTACTGTTTGAAATTATAGTTTATTGAGATGTATGTGTGTGTGAGCAGACCTGTATTCCATCCAGCAGCTTGCTCATGCACCAGAAGCTGTCAGCTTCGATGTTTCTCTGGGTATCCAAAGGCAGCGCTGCCACATCAAAGTTCTCAACATCCTCCGCTGGAAAGACAAAACACATTTAATGGAACAGAAAAGGCCTGACTCATGCAGATGAAGATTCCTAGATTTGAATGAATGCTGCTTTCTACCAAAGTTGGTGGAAGAAATGTTTATGAACTTGGATGTGGTAACAACTCGGGATGCCCCATAAAAGTTGATGATTGGAGTCATCAGTTGAGAAGAAATCTACTGGCATTGTATCAATCAAATCACTGCTTCACTGCATCATTGGATACAGAGCCATGTAGAAGTCTTGTCTCAAAATGACCTAACCACAACACTAGTCGGTGCTGACTGAAAATCCTGATTAGGGGACAGCCCCAGTAACAACACTGTAAAATAGAGGAACAGAATCAAAGGCTGGTCCAGTGTGAATATGACAGGGCTCTATGCAGGAATTTTCCCACCGGTAACTTACTGACAAACTCAGACAGGAAGACGACAAAGAAGGGTGTGACCAGATCGTTGATTCCCTGGACGTAACCACTGGCTGGGTGACGGATGGCCCAGATAAATAGAATACGCTCAAACACCTGAGGAATGAAAGACAACAACAAAATGTGTTTGGTGTAAATGTCTAAACTCAGGCCAGAAAAAGGTCTGGAAATCATTTGCCAAATTACAAATCTTTAAAAAGTACCTGTTGGAGTCAGAAAAATACTCAGAAAAACGCTCTGGAGTCTGCAGAATCTATGCGTAAGAGTTTTATTGGAGTCAAAACACCAATGTCGAGAACTACAACTTGTGAATTAGAACTCTTCTTTTGCTGATCCTCCACCTATTTATATTCAAATTAGAACCTTAAAAATTTGGAAACAATGATATAATCTCTTAAACAGTGGTTATGTTTTGTATATGCCCAAATACAGACCAGATCTAATGCCGTTTATTTTTTTACATAGCTGATCTTGTCTTGGCCTGTCTGTGACCTGCCATGATCTCACTCCCATAAGCTGTCATTTGGACTTTATCGTTACCTTGACTCTATCTCATCTTATTTTTTGGGTTCTTACACAAAGAGAGCTGGGTATTTCCTGCCCAAACACAGAGACACACACGTGATATTTTCACACTGACTTCTCTGTTCAGGACATGATTGTTTTCCAACCCTCTGAATTCTGTAAACATACAGTTTTAACAGCAAAATGTGAATGGATTTACTTATCCTTCTAACTTTCATGTAATTTCAGTTGTATTTTTACATTTGTATTTGTATTTATTAGAAGATTACGACACAAACACCAGAAGAGCTTCAACTTACAATTCTGGTATTTTCCATATATGGTAGGTTGCTTTGAGTTAAGCTATTTTACAATTGCTTTGGCTCAGTTGTTACACAACAGAGTTTCAATGTGTAAAACTCTTGCTGCAAAGAGCCAAATTAAAACAAAACATTACATCACATGCTCAATTCAATTCAATTCAATTGTATTTGTATAGCGCAAATTCATAAAAGAAGTTATCTCAGGACACTTTTCAAATAGAGCAGGTCAAGACTGAACTCCTTATAACATTTACAGAGACCCAACAGTCTGCCTCGACTAGTTGGGGTTAGAGAGAGAGAGAGAGACAGAGAGACAGACAGACAGAGAGACAGAGAGAGAGAGAGAAGGACAGAGACAAAGGTGCACAGCACTGCCACTGACAGTTTGATCTGAGTTTGGTGCGTTGAGCTGGACAGACTCGCTGAGCCACGCCCTGAAGCATACCCTGCTTTATGGTCTATTTTACTCTGAATGGGACATTTACTAAATGAACATCATGCNNGACTGAAACTAGAGATTGAGACCAGAAACTCATTAGACTGTTTACTGAGCTAATAAATCAAGTGGTTTGGTGCCAGTCGAGCTCCCCCTGCTGGCCATTACATAACATGCAGGTTTAGGACAATTGGCATCACTTCAGAGACCCGGAAGCTCTGTCCATTATATATAGTGTCAATGGTATAGACCCACATCCTTCAAACTCCATGCCATGTTGCAAGTTTGTAACACAGGCTCTATGTTACATTTAGAAACTAAGTTCAATTCAGGGTTATTTTCTAAGACTTAGAAAGCTCTCATCAGTCACGAAAGGCATCACACACTGGCTTCCACAGAGTAATACTCCTCATGGAAAGGAAACTGACTTTGATGTGTAAAATCAATGGAGTGCTCCTTTAAACTTACAAGTAATGTAAATATCTAAAGTTTGGTTTGTTGAGATGCAGAAACAGTAACTTATACAGTCACAGATCATTTCCTATTGGAGGGAAGTTGGATGCAATGTAGTGTAAAGCCAGACTCTAGACTATGTTATCTATATTTATGGTGAAATAAGCTACTTGTGCATTCTTGAGGAAGAGACCATTGAGAACTCTGCTTACTGTTTGATGGCATTAGGTTTTTATTTTGTGTGCAATGTAAGATCTTGTACAGCATGTTAAGTTAAGAGTTCTTCTGAAAAAAGAAAAACTGAAAATGTGAGCAAAAGCAACTGTAAAGTACTGTAATAACTCAGACACTGTGCATTATTATTATTATTATTATTTGAGTCTATGCTTAGGGCTAGCCATAGTGCGCAATATGGTGGACGGTTATGGGTTACATCAGACAAAACTCTCCACATAAAACACCCCTTCCAAATGAATTCATCATTTTGTAAAATCATAATACCTTTACGATTAATCCTCTGAAAGTTGATAATGCTGATTTTTAATAAATAATTATTGCCCTGCTGTGATTACACCCAATCACAGGTTTCTGGTTATTCTGTACACAAATCTAGTGTTTTGAAAGCCATAAAATCACCACATTTGAGGAACAAGCCACAATAAGTGAAGTTCCTTTTTACAGATAAGTTCCTCTGTAGTTTAGTAATCGGATGCAGGTTCTTTTTCAGTGGCTAGCAAATGCTCTGTCATTGTTACAGCACAGTATCATTGACAGGGTCATGACTTATCTAAGTTGGTTGGATCAAACAAGGAGTGCCTCCAATCTCATCTCTGTTTCTCCGTCTCTGTTTAAGATTAATAAAGGGACAATTCAGTTTTTTTAAGTGGGGTTGTATGAGGTACTTACTCATAGTCAGTAAAAATTGTATTACAGTAGACTGCGGTAAACAAGACCACAGTTTGGTGAAGCAGACAGGAGTTACTAAAATAGGCATCAGACTACACCTGTACTTGTCAATGAGGACAGCCTTGAAAATGAGGGGTTGAAGGGGTTATTCCTAATAAAGAATTTCCAACAAAACCTGTATTTAGAACATTTTCACTGCTTAACCTTTTCTGGCAGACAGTCCTTTCCAACAAATACCTTTCCTTCTTTGACAAAAACAGTAATTTTACTTCACAGCACAGCCGAGGTGCTGGTCAAGTGCTGCCCCGATCGGTTACTTAGTTTGTGTTATTGTGTAACTTTGGTGTTTTAAACGTTAGTTTGGATCCAAACTAATTAGTTGCTGAGGATGAGGATTTTCCTGACTCACAATGCTCACAATGGTGGTCAGCATTTATGAAACACACTTTTGTGGCGTGCTTGGCATCGGAAGGTTGTTGGGTCCCCGGCTCATCCTGCTTGTCCTTGAGCAAGATACTGAACCCAAGTTGCTCCCAATGCGTGCATTGGTGTGTGAATGTGAATGAATAAGTAGGTTCCTGTTTGGCTTTTCCATCACTGAGTGAATGTATGCGAAACGGTGAATGTGGCACGTAGTGGTAAAGCGCTTTGAGTGGTCGGAAGACTAGAAAGGTGCTATACAAGTACAGGTCCATTTACCATACAGTTAATTTCCAAGACATTTTGTTATTTTAATCAATTTCCAGGTGTTTCCATGACCAGACTTTCCAGATTTTTCAGGACGCGTGGGAACCCTGCCAGCCAGTTTCAGAGGAACCCGAGTTAGGCTAGATAACTGACTAACCCACTGATTTTGCTTTACTTAATTTTGACTGATGCATTAAAACAAACTGAACACAAAAATGCACCAAAGTAAGGGATCCCAACTTGGTTTACAGACAACACTATGAGTGAACGACTCTCCAAAACAAAAAATCACCCATGTGCACTTTGGATGAACTACTACTAGATATTTGAAATTGCACTTCCAGTAGTTTAGATCTTACCTCTTGTACTACAGGCTGCTGGAACAAAGGAATCAGAGGGTTGGTTCTTGGAATGTCGATGTGGATCTAACAGGAAGAGAGATTATTGAGATGTTACCCAAAGCAAATAACACATTTGTGTGGTTCTGATATTATTTAATAAATATCATATTGTGTTGATGTTTTGACTGATGAGTAGTAGCAGTCTAAAGGTTTATCTCCATGAGTTCACTTTACCTGTCTGTATGTGTCTTTATAGTGCTCGTCTGTTCTGGAATGGTAATACTGCTCTATGAAGCCAAAGTATTCTTCTCGCTTCCTTTTTAGCACCAGCTCTCTGCGCTCCTTGTTGGCCGGCAGGTAGCCCTGTCAGAGACCGACGCGAGAAAGTGCCAGTGAGGAGAAGCTTTGTTCTGATTATGTGAACGGTTTAAGAGGAACAGAACAGGCCGGCCATTTGAGATAAGACAAAGGAGAGGAGATAAGGCTCCCTGCAAGGATAAGGCTTTTGACATGATGTAAGCATTTTCTAAAGAGGAATTATTGGCTACATAGAAACTTAAAACCGTATACAGGACTCTCAAAGAGGCTTTGAGAATGTGCAACAAGGAGCAGAGCATGTGATATTTAAAAACTGAAGGTCATTAGACTTACAGAGAGAAGTCTCCATGTGATTGGCCGGACTTCTCTTGGTATGCCCGACCAGCTGTGTTTCCGGAGCTCCTCTGTAACAGCACAGAACAAGATACAAACACACATATCAAAACCGGCTGTAACCCAGAGTGTAGTGTCAGCTTGGAACCATTAGCTGCTCCATATCTGCCTTGTGAAGGTGTGTGGCTGTGTTGCTCTCATACCCAGGTCAGTGTTGGGATTAGCCAGCAGCTGTTTGAATTTGTCCAGCCGGCTCTTTTCCCGCACTGTCATGGGTGGTGCCCCCGATGCGTTCTGGTCTGAGATGCGAGCCACAAGTGGGATGATGGGACGAACTGGGAGAGTGTGCTGCTTCTGTAGCGTGGAGCGAACTGCACAGGGCAACACAAGAGAATTGGGGAAAATCTAAAAGATTTAGTGGCATCTAAAAGTCAAGTTGCAGATCGGAACTAACTGAATACCACTCGCATTCCAAGTGTGTAGATGTTAAGGCTGCAGCAGACACTGCCCCCATGTATTTAACCCTTTCTCGTAGGACTGTGTGTATGTAAGTATGATGTGTGGTCCCCAGTGCTCGATTGGCTTCAGCAGTGTGGCCTATCCTCACCTCTCCTACTCCTACCTCTTGAGCCGAAGAACTCTCCAATCCAGAGACAGCAATTTAGGGAACTCAAACTATAAAAGCCTGGGCAGCCTGAGAGTCAGGGCCGCTCGGCAACATGCTTATTGTTGTTTAAGGTCAGGCTGATAGCTATTAATCTGGTATTAACTTGTGAAACTAGTGCTGAGGCACTTGTTTTCTACCTGGGGACTGGGCCAAGTATTGATTTTAGAGACACTTTTAGGTTTAGGGGTGCCTGTTTGTACTGTTTTTTTGTCTTATTAAGCCGAGTTGGTTAGTGAGGTTTTTCTTTTCATTTTTCATTTCTTAAGAAGTAAGTTATACGCTCTTCTTAATAAGTCCTCTTTTAGTTATATTAATTCCTTTGATTTAAACAGCATCCACTAGCCCTTTTCCTTAGTAGCTTTGCCTCATCTATTTTTGTCTCTAAGAACTCCCCCCCCCCCCCCCCCCCGACAATGTCTGTAATTAGCTTCATTGTGAATCACTAGATAAGCTGCTCAATAGCTCTTAAACCCGAGAAACTGCTGACACATATTACCCACATACCTGAGGACGCGTTAAGGTGGGCGTCACTACTGGACTTGACAACCTTGCCGTTGACGTGCTCGCAGTCCGTGTCCTCCTCCTGCGCATCCTGGAGGTTTTGAGCTTCTGTCCTGGGAGCTGGCAGCCTGTGTGACACCTCAGTTTCTGTGACACCTGCCTGGTTCTGCTGCTGCTGAGTGGAAAGACACCTGAATATCTCCTTTTATTTCACACCAACTCAATGCCCATAATAGTTCCATGGTAAAAATGATACCTGGTTCTGCATGGATGTGGAGTGCAGGCCTGATGGCAAGGATGAAATTGGAGCGTGGGTCCCGAGAAAATCCTCGTCCTCCTCATCGTCAATGTCCCATGCATCGTTGGTGCTGCGGGCAAACTCATGGAAGCTAGAGGCCTTTTTAGACTTGAGATTGTTGAACTTGGGTTTTATGTCTTTGGGATACCTGCAAAGGGACAGATCCAGAAATCAAACAGACAGAAAAAGAAAGAATTGAATGGTCTCATTTACGGCAGCACTGGTAGCTAATATACACAGAATGGAACAAAAGGAACAAAACTACAAATCCAACAATAAAAGGCAATAAAACACTGAAAGTCTCTAAAACAGATTTAACAATGGAAATGCAAACACTGGGTCAAACTGATACAATACTGCTGCATGCAATCCACACTTGTTCAAGTACTCAAAGCATGGAACAATGTGCTGCAAAAAAAAGGGAGTGACGCAAATAAAACGCATCCATGTGGGTGACACGACGCCATGCAGTCCAGCTGGGTTTAGCACTTACGTGCGTCGCAATCGTGGGTCGAGAGGTGGATGCTGTGCTCCATAAACTGGCTGTACACTGTAGAAGATGACATTTGAAATGCGATCACCTCTGTGCAGTAAAAAGCATGCAGCTTCCCCGCCTTTGACCAGCAAGTCCTGTCCTTGTTGCTCTTGTAACACATATTATCCTTTTGTCTCAGTAAATAGCTCACTCCCCTTAAAATCAATATCAAATTTACTGACATGACATGTTGGATTCACCATATGGCTGCCATACATATTGTGCCCACTCAGTATTATTATAAGCCATATATACATATATATAAACTATATATCACCATTTGGTTCACTTCTGTAATTCTGACTCAAAATTAT
>NW_023339707.1:1155646-1165747 GCF_004916995.1 Morone saxatilis | reverse complement strand
CTGATTCTGATTCTGATTCTGTGAAGAACATTATTTAATGGAACGGTGGTAACCAACCTTTTCCTTAAGGGACCCGTTTGCTATAATTTAGTGTACTGACAATATATTTCATATTATGAAATATTCATAAAAATGATATTTTGTTGTGTCAAATCTCTCATTTAAATATAGATATCCAAAATGTGTCAGCTCAGTTGCTCCCTGCTATTAAAGAACCCCTTCCTTCCCTGCCTGGTTTAGACTGGGCTTTTTTTAGTGTGTATTGAACAGAACTAGGAGGACAGCTTGCAGAGTCCCCGTTGTCGTCACCACCCTGTGGTGGACATTATGTTCCGCGGATGTGAGAATCTTAATGCTCAGCGTCTCTCCAACTTGCTGGCGACCCAAAGCAGACACAGTCAAGAGTGGTACTGTAGATTGGGACCTGGGCCAGACCCACAACTGCCAACAAAGTTCCTTTGCCTTCACAGAAAGCCAGAAGCAGCAGCCTCCTTAACCCCATTCAAAATTTTAGACTTTTTCACAAAAGAATTATTGGATAATGCTGCAACGGTTAGTTGATTAAAGAGAATTAATTGCCAACTATTTTAATCATTTCAGTCATTTTTCAAAACAAACATTCGACTTTTGATGTAAAAATAATTGGCAGAGTCATCGATAGTTAGTTTCAGCCCTTTTTCTGGAATAATAATGCATGCTCAACCCCTAAACTTCAGTTATAATTGTGGTTACGCAGTGTGGGAATGGAGCCAAGCATGCACATTTGTGTGTGTTAACAGCACAAATAAGATATTAAAATCTTGTGATCAAAAAATCTGAAAATAAAGTTCACTTTTCAGAGTTTGTCAGTAGAGGGCAGCTTTTGGTCAGAGTAATGGGAGACGCAATGTTGCCTGAAGTGCTCTGGGTTCAGTTTATAGATTGGGAACAAAGGAATTTTCTAATCACTACTCATTTCCCACTACAGTGACAGCCTAAGACTAAATTTAATATCACTGTTTATCCCCCCAAAAAAGTTAGAAAGTTCAATCACGATAAGGCTTCATTGAAAGCAGTTGAGAGGCTTTTGTGTGACTAACACAAAGCAACAAAAAAAAAAAAAACCACTAGTATGTGGATTCTGTTAAACGGTGGCTTCTCACACCTGGGGCTAAAAGACATCAGGCTAATTCGTGCCATTTGCATGAACAAACTGACAGTAAGCCTGGTGGCTGGGAACTGGGCCTGCTGATTATCTGGCAGTGCCAGAGTCTCTTGTTTACCCGCCTCACACTTGTTTTATCAGGAGCGGCTCAAGGACAGGCAGCAAGACTAGCTGCTCGCTTTCCTGTTCAAACATATGTTTGTGTTTGGGTTTCCAGACATCCACCCACCGCCGTTTGTGTGTGTGTGTGTGTGACAAAGAGAGCAACGCCCGCTCCTTAGAGATCCTCTCTTCAGGCCAGTCGTAAAGACACGCAGGTCAATAAAGATATAAACATAGACACATGGACACAGCAGGTCATGTCTTATCAATGAAGTCTGATGAATTTTCATTTTCCATAAGTGTGCAGGGTGTGGAGATTAAAAGAAAAGAGAGTATGAGAATGCCTGCAGGTCCTCAGTGCCCATTATATCCCATTGCTATAGTGCCTATTGAGCAAGCTCTACAGGCTGGGACTAGTCTAGCCCCAGTTTGTGTCTCTCTTATTACCATTACATTTAAGTCACAGTGGCAAGCATCCGTTTTTCTGAAACATAATTACCCTGCAATGTTTGAAAGACCCAGAGGCCCAATCTTCAAAGACTCTCCTACCCATCTGGAAATAATATTTTGTTTGGTGCACAGCAACAAATACTTTTTACAAAGCTGTGACTCTGTGGCCTAATCCAAACAAGGATGGCACATTTCAACATATGCTTGATGTATAGCGGCTGTCTGATTTAGAGAGCGGGGCAGCCAATGGCCGATATATGATGCAGATATCAAAAGAAAATTAACGATCTACAATTTTGTTCTATTCTATAGCAAATTCAGGCATATGTTCAAAGCAGGATGCATGAGTTATAGTACACGGCTTCAAACTAACTTTTTCACCACATTCCCAAAATTCCCAAAGAGGAGTGCTAACATCATTCCACAGCAGCCACACTGACAGCCTGCCTGCAGATATGTCTGCTTCTTGTTTATCTGCCTCATGAGCGCAGGCATTGGCCTGTGCCGATTATCTCAAAAGGCTAGATAATCCAATTAATAGGCAGACCAATTAATTGGTCTATCACTAATTTATACAATGTGAACCAAAATAAGATGTATAATATATGAGTTACATTTGTCTGTATTGATGTTACTTTATACGTTATATTATTTCACATTGTCATTTTAAAAAGCAGCACATGAGAAAAGGGTTTAAAAAATGTTTTGTTTTAAGAAGTCTTGTTAAATGACCTTGTGGATTTATTTCTCAGAGAATTTTATTAATAATTTACTGACACCGTGACTCAAATGAACTTAAATGTACTTAAAACTGGGGCTAATACTTTGTAATAACCTATTATTCCCCTATAACCTGTTGTGAGTGAGCTGCTGGTCATTAATAAAACTGCCACAAACAGAGGATGCATTTCATTCAACTTGTAGCCTTATGACTCAGAGTCTTACTGCAGTGGCCCTCATCAAGACAGTGCAGTCTTCCTCCCAGTAGCCAGCCTGTGTTGAGTGTCAACAGCAAAGCATATGGCGGACGATGCGCGGACTGTGACAGCTGACACCTCAACTCTGAGCGTTAAACCACACAGGAGAAAGAGATGGAGGTCTGTGTCTCTCAGCTGGAGGCCATTATGAAGACACACACTCAAACAACACGGTGGAAAGGGCTGAAAAGTCCCAAAGTGGCTGAATTGAAACCCACAATTAAAATATGGTCAACTAATGACTAATCCTGAGGTGCTTACAAATATTTTATTCATTAAAGTCAGCTAAACTGCTCAGGTTTTAGCTAATATGCCAATACACTTCATTATGAGTTGATTCAAGCTACAATAGGCTATTACTAATGTTTCTACACTGACTGTGGATGATATTTTCAACAACAATCAGTCTGAGACGTACTAAAGAAATGTTACGTTAGTCTTTGTTCGTTTACAAACAGAGAGTTAGCTACAATAACCCACCTTCCGGGAACCTTTGCGTTTCTCCTCCAAAAATTGATCCTGTTCTCGGTGGCCATACTCGGAGAACACAACCCCCTTTAGTCCGACACCGAAACCGGCTCCTCTCGCGAACAAAGCATGGGGAAACCGTTTCCGCGTTTCACTGGCTGCAGCTCAGCCTCGATCGGCTTCTTCTGGTCTGCCTCCTCGTGAGTTCAGGCGACCGGGAGATAGTAATATTTAGCTTTCAAATGCGATGATGTATGATGCAGAGCACTGGAAGCCGCCATCTTGGAGCGCACCGACCGAAGTGTGTGATTGGCGGGCGGGTCGAACAGGTGCAGTGAAAATGGCCAATAGGAGTTCCGGTCAGGGATGCTCTGTGATAAACACACACAGAAACATGACGAGATGTTTGAAACTTCAGGCTGGTAGGAGAACAATTATTGTTCTTCTGAAGTGACATACAGTTCATTGGAAATGCCGTTGTTGGCACTTCAGTCATGTTGTAATATACAACAAAGGGACGTGGGTTCAAACTCCTGTGTTAGCAACCGTCGACTCTCCGTCCTGACCTGATTAGACATTAGACAAAATGTAAGGAAAAAAGTGACCTGATAGATCATTTGGACAACTGTGCAGAACTGTAGTGTTTACAGTAGGTCACTTATAATCCTCTTCTCTGAAGGGTCATAAATAGTTGTAACACCTAAAGCTGCACTCTCATCTAGCTGACCTCTGACCTTACTGGAGGGTGCAAATAAAAAACTTCTGTATGGTGAAAAAACCCCAACATATCCAGAGATACACAAGGCTAATCAGTTAAGTTTCAAGAAGAAGAGGGAAATTAAGAAGTCTGAAATAGTAATCCAGTGTAGTACTGCTTTACAGTGTTCTTTAAGCTCTTTAGTAGATGTTCTGTAACTATTACATGCTATACAAACCACAAAACTGCACACAAATCTTAATACTTCCTCTGCATTTTATTTGATAAGCGTTACTTCTCTATTTTTTCAGATGCTGCACCTCAACCCTCCATCCACATGAGGGCAGGCATTTTCTGCTACAGTGAGAGCGCCCCAGTCAAAAAGAAACCAGCTGAACCACCTCCTGTTTACTGTAAATGAAACATGAGTTTTCAATTTATGCTGCTGTCAACAACAGGTAGCTGACGGCACAGAAGGCCTTGTTTTGCCTGAATGATTTTGTAGTTTATAAACTGAAATAAAATCCTTTTTATTTTCATTGTTGTTGGCTTACACAGAGCATTTTGCCGTCCTTTTGCCCTATTCAAATGCAGGCAAATGAAGGATCTAGAGACATGACTGAGTTTCACTTTACATGCCAGATTGCATTTGAATTTCAGGTGCTCTTTGGTGTCTGTTTGTTTAGGGAAATCAGTGCAGTTCCCCACCTGTCCTCACCTCCTCCAGCGTCCAACGGACTCCAACTGACAAAATCCAGGTGAGAGTTTATATTTGGGTTACTTGCTGTGCTGTAATATTTTCACAGGCTGGGAACATATGTCTGTCGTGGATCCTTATGAGTGGAGAATAGCTCCATTCACACATTTTCTAGTACTGTGTTATATATATGTATTTTTTTTTTAGATTTTAAAACTTGCCTCAAGTGGGTCTTGTGACTTTTTGCCACTACATTACTTTTGGTGTAGTCAGCTCACTGAGGAAAAGAGTGTTGTGAGAGGCTGAGAGGAGATACACTCATATAGTCACAAGGCAGGACAATGGGCAACTGTGTGGGACTACTGGAGTTGCCTGGGGCACAACATTTTGCTAAACAACACACTTTTACTTTGAACTTGCGAGACAATCATGGCTACTTACTTATTGTCTTTTACATTCTTCTTTAAGTATAAACTAGGTATGCTGTAAAGGCAAACATGATTTGTTTTTACTTTAAAGTCTAAAAAGATCATTTTAACGCATGCTCAGTGGACTTTAAGCCTCTGGCTATATTTTAGTTTGTGTGTGACCCCCTTGTTTTGCCCTCCCTCTCACCCCTGAAAGGATAGCATTGTGACTTGTTCTCTTCCTCAAAAACTACTCCGAAAACATTCTTTAGGAAAAGAGGAACTTTTTTCTTTTGTTGTCCTGTCATCGTGGCAGATGTTCTACGGCTCAACACTAATTCTCAAAGTTTACAGAACGTTGGGGGAATTGTAGCTTTTGAGTATTTGAAGAAAAAGTTGCAAATAACTTTTTGAGAAGTGGGAGTTTGTTCAAAGCTTTTGTCAGAAGAGGTAAGTTTTTTACACAAACACACAAACTGAACTTTACACAAGCTAATTTATAATTATTAATTAAGTTAAAAAAAGTTATAATTTCTATATAAATATTTATAACATACTATAATGTAGTCATAAGCAGATATTAGGGCATTTTAAGTGTTTATTAATGTACAGTATTTGTCAGCAATTTCTCCTATGAAGACAAATTTTATATTAATACAACTTTTGTCATTCATTATCTATTTAGACATCAGCCTCCACTTCTAGGTGCCCACAGGGGGCGTTATAGTTGTTGACAAATATATCTGCTTACACATTAGTCTGTGTTATAAACCATTTATTAAATGTTTATTTATGTTTACTGTTTATAAATGCAATATAGGTGGACTGCTGAAAATTCTTGTTGTACATTTGTATGCTTTTTGCATTAAACGTTTGTGAAGCTACATTAGTCACATTAGAATATTGTTTTTATGAGATGGATAAAAGAAAGCACTTTTACCACAGTTTTTCCCACAGTGAGGACTTTGTATGATGACACAACTTAGAGTGAAATGTATTTTAAAGCTGCAGTAGGTAACTTTTATAAAATAACTTTTTGTCATATTTGCTAAAACTTTCACTATATCCTGAACCCGGTAGTACATGAGACCAGGATATATCTGTGAAAAGAGTCGACAGTAATTACTGATTGTTCATGTGCTCATTCCTCAGACCGAGAGCATAGGCAGGGAGACTTGGCAATATCAACTAACTCTTCAAGCCTCCCAACCAAAAGGCGTCCTTCACTATCTTTCTTGGCCTCTGAGTTGGTTGTTTTTCGTTCAGGGCCGGTGATTCTCGTAAATACCATTAGCGAGTACTAGGAGCGAACGCAGAGGAACCTGATTTGTTTCACAGATCTATCCTGGTCTCGAATGTACTACTGTCAGGATATAGTGGAAGAGTTTCAGCAAATAATGAATAGAAACAAAGTTTTTTAAATAAAACAAAAGTCTACCTACTGGCCAGCTTCTTAATTTGAAAACAATTAAAAAAGGCTGCACTGTGGCAGAAACAAAAACAAACCCCCTGATCTTTTTCGAATTTGGTCTTCAGGCACAGATGGTGATGTATACGCCGAACTCTTCACTCAAACGGTCAACGCGGTCATCAAAAAGTAGCTGTGCCTCACAAGCTCTGACTGTGACCCGGGCCCTGAAGGGATTGTGGAACATTAAACTGAGAAAGGTTAAGAGGCAAGAAACGGCGCGGGTGCACACACACAACACACAAACAAACTTCTTCACAGTAATGGGCATCTATACCTGTGAACGAAGTTTGTTTGTGTGTTGTTGTGTGTTGCACGCGCTTCCAAAATTTACCACTTTAAACAGATATAATGTAAGGGTACAATTAAATAATTTATTTAAAACCAGTAAATGAACATTACTCCTATATATCGAATAAACATCAAATTAGAAATCATCTGCATTTCATCATCTTGATACTTGGTGCTCATGGTCTTCTGTACAACATTAACGTGAATGATTGAGTTGTGACGCACAACTCCTAACTGATGTAATGATGTGCCAACGCATCCACATTTGACCAACAAGTTTATAGTTTTCGACATTGTAACATATTTGTGTAGTGATGCCACGAAGCCAGCTTAGAACTCGCTCAGAGCGGCGTCACTCGGTGGGCTTGTTAAGAGCCTTTTATACATCCTAAGTGACGAGGAGACCTGCTTCGTCCATTGGAAACGCGCTGCTTTTAATGCTGACGTGCTTTAACGGGGTATAGTATCAACCCATAATAAGTCGCATGCTAAAATCTTATTCCCCAAAATAAATCCTTCACATTTTTTCAATGGTGTTATTTGTGCGATCACAAACACACCATTTTCCCCCAAGCTATTGACGACTCTCTCTCCGCAACCCGTGCTGCTGAACTGCACTCTGGCCCCAAAGGTGTTCTTCCTGCACGCGCTCACACCATGGCTTGATGAACCCTTTCTGGGTGTCTACGGGCTGACCCAGGATCAGAATTGAGGTTTAAGCGGCATTTACACCCCCAGTGGCTGCCCAATGGCACATTAATGCCTCAGATAGCCCTCTTTCTAACACGGTGTGGTAAATTTGTGGAGAGGAAAGTTGACCCCCACACGTCTCTTTCCAACACCAGGTGCTCTGTCCTCGAGTGTTAAGTGAAGACAAAAACCAAAAACATTTTTACTTGTGCTTGGTCTTTCAAGAACAGCTTCGTTTTCCATGTACTTTAATTGAAGAAGCTACCTTCGATATTAGTCCTAAAAGTGTGTTTCTTCCCTGTTCTCTACGAGTGTGCTGTTTGAATGCTGTCTGTGCAGAGTTTGACTCTAGAAGGATGTTTTCACATTCATCTGCTGAAAGTGGAAAGTTTCTCTGAGCTCATTGAAAATCTGATTTTAAGGGGCGGGGCCTACCAGCAGGATTTGTGACATCATAAATAGTTAGGAAGTCAGTGCTGGTCCAGTATCAACTTGTACAGTGTGATGTAGAAACTTGAAGCCACCAGTGCACATCTACTGAGAATGGACTTTACAATGAAGTAGGAAACACCGTGTATCCAGCAGGAAAACTTTAGAAATTAACAAGATTTGCATATTCAGAGATTCTGGAATTTTAGAGTTTAGATTTGGCCCAAATTCTGTGTGAGCCCGAAATCAAACCGAACCCTGGAAGCAGTTTTAGGCCCTAGGCCAACTCAAACCCAAATTTAAATAAGTTAAATACTTTATTACAAGCTAAAGACTACATTGTGCATACAATATAATATAGTGCAAATTATTATCAAAAATAAAAATGTAAATTTTCTCATTAATTACAGTTGCATGCATTATTAATAAAATATGAATCTAATTCTGTCTGAGCCCAACCTGAGCCCGGCCTACGGCAGCAGTACTTTAAATTTTTCTTAGGGCCCCAAAAAGGCTGGGACTGGCCCTGCTTCCAGTGAATCAAATAATGTTCTCTCAGTAAAATGCCACCAAAACATTTGGTTTTCATTTGATTCACACTTTCATGTGCTGGGATTAGTGTGAATTATTATGGAGTTGGAGACAGCACAAAATACCAAACATTATTAATGAGCACATGTCACAGATCAGGACTTTAAACCATTTTTCTAGAGTGTAAACACCTCTAAACCTCAATTCCTGGTCCACTAGTTGTTTTGTCCCCACTCGGGCTCAGACAGTATTTGGTCTGTTCAGACTGCAGCGCCTCTGCCTGAGCCTGTCCACATACCACGCATGATTGTCTGGGCCACCTGTTGAAATAGTGGGTGGCTAATTCTAGTAGTGACTTTGGACTCCCTCTCCATTACACTCCATCTGACAGACCACCAGCCACACCAGCCAACCACTACCAGCATTCCACCCTCCATCCACACCCTCCCTTTCACTCCTGCGTGCCCCCAGCCGGCACCCTGTTATGGCAGCTCCCCTTGATTGATGGAGTATCCCTACTCAGGGTTAATTTACACTCCTGAATAATGCATGGAATGATGCCACCACTCCATTCTGCAGCTCACCATGGGGTGAGGCTTCTGCGTTGGAGGAATCAAGATGTTTTCCTTCTTCTCACCACTTGTTCTGTCACAGATAATGCTGGAGGATGGCGAGCTTTTTTAGGAGATGACAGTTGAAGTGGCCAAAATGTTCTTTTGCTATTTATTATTAAGCCAGTGAGAATGGTAAACTTGATGAATTAGTAACACTCAGGACATTTCAACATTTTAACCAAAAGCTTGTTTTAAACACTTTTATTTCCCTTTTATCTGCCTTTTTTTCAAAATCTTTTTTAATTTACCTAAACAATTATCATTGAAAGGAAATTGTCAACAATAATTGTTTTTGTTGATGACCTTTTTACCATGATGGAAACAAACCATTGTGTTACAGTTTTTCCCACTTGAATAAAAACTAAACAATGTGAATGACAAATGAATGGACAAACAAAACATAATGTTTTTTTATTATTATTATCTTAATTATTTCACATTCATTTCTCATAGCAGTTTGCAAAATTGATATAAAAACAAACTTTTTTTACAGCCTTTTTTTTCACATCAGACATGTCATAACAGGAAAATCCCAGGTGTTTCCAATAACATTAACAATGGTTCTATTCTATTACAGTGTCCCAGGAAGCCGCGACAGTGGGACAGTGAGTCAGTAATGCCAGGAGCTACATGGAATTCAGCCAGCATTATACCCTGTATAAGTTTTGGTACCCATTTTGTTTGTACCGTACGTAGCTGTACGTCCTGCTATGCTATTGCACAGTTTGTGGTGGTAACATGCCAGGGCACCGGTCACTTTGCTACTAGTGTGAAAGGTCTCACGGTGCCCTTAGCAGTATCTGGTATTTCAGTAATGTTATGTCTCAACCTGTAATGTTAGCATTATGATATGTTAGCAACATTAGCAGAAAATTAAACAGGAAGCACCAACAAAACAGCTACATTTTAAAGAGCTATGTGTGGATGTAACATCAACGGTTCTTTCAGGCAGCCATCTTTCTGGTTTGTAGGCCATCTAAATCTTCATCTGGACGTTAGCTTACATTAGTTAGTTACATTCTAGGCTAAGGCTAATATCTTTGATTGAATTAGGAAACTTGGGAAACCGGTTAAAAATCATTGGTACAACTTTATTTGAAGGGTTTTCATTTCACTGCTCTATTTGAAAAGTGTCC
>NW_023339707.1:1154320-1155627 GCF_004916995.1 Morone saxatilis | reverse complement strand
AAAACTGAATTGAATTGAATTGAGCTATTCCTGTTTTCATTTTGGGTATGTTGTTTTAGGTCAACCCTAATCCCATCAACAATGATATAACTGACAAAATGACACTAAATGACAGTTAATGACAACAGTCATAAACATTCATAAAGACTGCTTCATGTTTATGAAAGGTGCCATGTCAGTCTTCTGAACACCCCAGAGTGGTACCAAATCTGGTACCAAAGTGTTTTTATGACCTTCTGGGTTTTCCAAACATCACTAGGTACTATATTTTTAGACTAGGACATAGTGGTGAGACATGAGAGCCACATGCTGCCATGTTACTGTGCTACACAGTCTTTTGACCTGCCACACTTAAAGAGAGCTAGCGTACTCTATATCATAACCTCATAAGAAATACACTGTAAAAACAGCTTCATCACCCCTGGAGTATTGCTTAGAAATGGGTGGCACCTCCAGCCACCACTCCCCCGCACCTCCTTCCTGTCTCTGATGTCTCAGGCTCAGGGGCTGGGGTCAGTGTGTGAAGACAAGCCCTGACAAAAAGGACACAGTGATGATTGATGGTGGCTCGGCCAGCCAGAGACACAGGAACACCCCTGAAAGCCAACATGTGCCACTCTTTTTACTGTGTGCGAGCCCCCCTGCTATTTCTGTCCCCCTCTCCTCTGTGCCTCCATTTTTCATAAATGACAATTGTGCTGCTCAGCACTTTCCCAGACCTGAGTCCAGTCGGTCCCTATGGGGAAGGGTGTATCCCAGTGTCCAGACAATGTGAAACATCTCCAAAGTAAAGGAGCTGATGCTCGACAAAAAAAGTCAGCCGCACCGCACCAAATACTGTAGCTGGATGTAGGGGTCTTCTGTATGTACTCTGTTTGTTCTAACTACTGGAATATGTAGGAACATGAAATAAATCAGTTCCATGAACATGTGTTTGAATGCACTGTGCAGTTTCATACACTTTTATCATCTTCTGTGTTGATTCCATGTTTTGATTTTGTCCACACAGTTTTTCATAGCAGGTGTTTCTTAAGTCAAAGCACAGGTAATTAAAAAAAGGAAGGTTTAGTGCCAATACTGATTCAGTTCAACACAGAAACATTCTTCATGCACTCTTGCCCCAAAGATAAAGGGTGTTTTAAAGCCTTTATTTAGTTGGGCATATTAATGGTTTAAAATACTGACTGACTTTAAATCTATTTTACACTTTTTCTCCATTGGTTTGGCTCATTTCTCGAAACAGAAATTACATTCTCAAAACTCTAAGATCATTTGGCAAAACAGTCTTACAGTTCAGCACAACACCA
>NW_023339707.1:1151011-1154220 GCF_004916995.1 Morone saxatilis | reverse complement strand
AAAAGTTGGACCCACAACTCTCCTTTCAACACCAGGTGCTCTGTCGCTCACGTGTTAGTGAAGACAAAACAACAAAAAACATCTGTTTTATTTGTGCTTGGTTCTTCAAGAAAGGGCTTCTTTCAATGTTTTAACTTGAAGAAAGCCTACCATTATAGTTAGTTCTAAAATGGTGTTTCTTTCCTTTATCTCTACAGGTTGCAGTGTTTTGAAGTGCTGGTATGTGCAGAGGTTTGGCACACTAGGAAAGGAAGTTTTCACATTTCCATCTGCTGAAAGAGGCAACCAGTTTCTCTGTGCTCATTGAACATTCTCGATTTTAGCAGGGGCGGGGCACTTAAGCAGACGCAGCATTTTATGACATCACAAAATAGGTCTGGAAGTCAGTCCTGGTCCACTTATCAACCTTGTCACGGCTGTGATGTAGAAACTGAAGCCACCAGTGCACATCCATCTGACGAAGTGGACTTTACAGTGAAGGAGGAGGACATGCTTGTGTCCAGCAGGAAAAAACTTTAGAAAACTCAACAACATTGCATATTGACAGAGATTCTGGAGGTTTTTTAATTGGAGGTAGAAGGAGGAGATGACTTTTTAAGGCTTTTAATGTGGAAATAATTTTGGTTTTTGCAGAAAAAAAACATATTTGTATATTTGTAAGGTATACAGAGTAGAGAGGGTGTAGGAGAAGGCATAGTGTGGCTGTGAAGAAATGTAGGGTGTGTGTGTATGAAACCAAGTATCCATTAAGTACATTTGCATGAATCTACATATGTTTTGTATATTTTGTGCCACACTGGGAGATAGAAAGAGGAAGAGAGCATGTAGTGTATGTTTTGTGGCGTGCACTTATCGTAAAACAACTCTTAGACAAAGTGTGACAGTGTTTACTGCTGCTGTGCTTTTAGCAAATATCCATCTTTACCTCTGTGTCGTTATCACTTATTATGGATTCACAAACCACAAACCACAAACAACACACACACACACACACACACACACATATAGTAAACTGCCCCTATACTCATTCCAATTGACACACTCGGTTTAGCTTTGTGAGAGATTGTGTGTTTGTATGTGCATCTGTGAGTGTGTGTGTGCATTTGCTTGTGTGTGTGTGTGAGCCCAGTAGACTGAGTTATGAGCATGAATGGAGTGAATGGTATTTGACCATGTGCATTGTGTTTTATGAGATGAGCAGGCTTTAATGACTCTGTCACCAGTAAATGGGCTCTGATTTGTAGCACAGCTGTCGCTCCACACTCTGATCAACTCAGGCCTTCTGGACACACACACACACACACACAATACACACACAGAATTAGCAAATATTTAGCACATACCCCACACCTAAACATCCATATTAAACCATACATGCTCACAGTGCAGCTCATCTAGATTGGGATTCTGGCACAAACAGTCTCATTAACTCATGTGTTGTCGATACAGAAAGTAATTGCAATCTGAAGTCTAATCAGAAGGAAATAACAGCTGTTCAGATGCAGGCAGTAGTCAGACATTAGATCTCATATCCAATCAATGCACCTATTCCTCAGAGATCACATTGATCTATAACGTGGTATTGGTATGTGTGGCTTCGATCCCATTTTTATTTGGATACAGTGCCGATGAAGATGTGTTATTCATAAACACACTGTGCGGATGTAGCAGGGAGGCTGCGATTGGGGTAGCAGGGTGGTGTCGCAAGGTCCTCTTCAACCAAAGAACCAATGTTTCCATGTTTCCAAACATCTCCCCTGCTGAGGTATCCTCCAAGGGGTCTGTTCTATGGCTGAGTGTTCACTCTTCCTGTTGAGGAAGGGCAAATGGAAAAACAATCTGACTGTAGGAATCAATAATGTATCACAACAGTAAAGCATTGTAAGCTTGGTAATTTAATCTCTGCCTGGGTAAAGGATCTGGTGCAGGTTTAGTTTCCCATGTAAGACCTGTTTGGTTAATAAAGAACTTTTAAAGAGTAGAGTATTTCTTAAAGGACCAGTGTGTAGAATTCATTGGCATCTAGTGGTGAAGTTGCAGATTGCAACTAACTTGCCTTCTAAATATGTAGTTGCCAAAAACCCATGAAAAACGCAAAAGACCTTATCTGAAGCCAGTGTTTGGTTTGTCTGTTCTGGGCTACTGTAGAAACCATACACTATATAATTAAAAAAGTAAATGGGAAAATTAGCTATAGAGAGCAAAACCGTGTATTTGTGGTGGGTGACTTACTGCCATAAAGCATTACATACTTGCTCCTACCTACAGTGAAAAATTACAAAGTGCAAGATCAGGTGTGTGGGCCTTGAGTTGGGAATGACAGAGCCACCATTCACCCTACAAACTTCTAGTTGCAGATTGCAATTATCTGAGCACCGCTTATGTCTGTATTTGACGACCTAGGAATAAGAACAGAATGTGAAGTTTGAGAAAGTACGGTGGCTGCAACAGTGCAGCAGTGTTCCATTCTGGGCTACTGTAGAAACATGGAAGGCAACCCTGCGGTGTCTGTAGATTAAAACAGCTCATTCTAAGGTAACAAAAACGCTACTAAATGAAAACATACCTATGAATATTATATTCCATTTCTGACAACAGAAGCATCATACACTTACATGTAACCTTTTTTTCCTTTCAGTAGCTCCTCCTATGTTTGCTTACCATCTTTTTTAAACTCTTTGAAGAATGAACTATGGGTAACTCTCTCTGGCAAAGTCTGCAGAAATAGCCCTCATAGACTTGATGATTTAAGCCCTCGAAGACTAACCAGGAACGTGGCTCAAAATCCATGTGTCCATGTGGAGTGTGAAGATTGTATTGGGTGTGCCCCATGTAGTCCTTACTGTTGCAGCCTGGGTGCGATTCCAACCTGCGGTCCTTTGCTGCATGTCACTCCTCCTCTCTCTATCGCCCCCCTTTCCTGTCTATCGTCACCCGTTCTCTCAAATACAGGCAAAAAAAGGATGTTCAAAATGGAAGCAGCAGATGCGAAGATGTCCCTACTTTTAGTATGCAGCTGTTAAAATGAAAGATCCTACATTTCCCATAATGCAACTGAATAGCATTTTTTAAACCATAGACCTCTCTGCCACAAAGTATACATTACTAATTATATTGCTTTTCTGCTGCTCCCCACAAAACTGGTAATTGTGTCCTTTTCCCCCAAAATTCAGATAATGATTCATATCCAGTTTTGTTTGTTAAAATCA
>NW_023339707.1:1149588-1150997 GCF_004916995.1 Morone saxatilis | reverse complement strand
CTGAATGTTTCCATCTTCCAAATTAGTTTCCTCCACGATTCCAAAATGAATTCAAATCAGTAGCAGGTGAGAACAAAAGTAAGGTTGTAACTATTATTTTTGTGGGGTAACTGTAATATTATTACTGAAATTTATTAGTAATTAGTTACAGGCTTAGTAATTTTCCCAGGCTGTATGATACTCCCTGTGACAGGAAAACTAAACTTCATGTATAAATAAGCTTTATGACTTTTAGCTCAGCTAAATTGTGATTCTTTTTACATGTTTGGTAGATTTGTTGGTTTCGTTCTCTGGTGTGGTCCCTGCTGAGGGCTGGGATGGAGTGTTGTTATTATAACCTCTCACCAGCAGATGTCACTGTTGCAAAGTATTTTGTGTTCCAGGCTTGGAGTCCACTGTTAGTCGTTCCTCTCCTCACTTCACTGCATCAACTTACAGACGTTCAAACGATTGCATTGATCTATCCATCTGTCTTGTTTACTCTGCAGACTCAGAGCTTGCTGACAGTGTAACAGGTGTGCCCTTTCGATTTCGGGGAAATGTCAGTTCAATCTTACGATGATGTGTATGAAGTGTGTGTGTGTGTTTGTGTGAACTCAAAGCTGGCCTGTACACTATCAAGTTTGAAATAATTTCCCATGCTGTGCTCTCTCTCAGTCTAACATAATTTGTGTCTTTTACTCTCTTGTCTTCTCCTCTCTGTTCATTTAGTGGCAAGCCGCAGCAGCAATTCCGCTCCTGTACGCTGCACCTTGTTGACTTTAGCCTCATTATAAGGCCAAATGAATATGACGAGTTGTGACATTAGGCTACAGCTGGAACAAATGGGCCAGCCGCTCACTCTCCAACCTGGCCAATTTCTCTCTCTCTCAAACACACACACACACAAACATGTGCTCACTTATTTTTCAGGGCTTGGTGGGGTTGATGGGTTTGCAACAATATTGGAAATGTAGATGGGCCTGTGTTTTGAATTGGATTGCACGCTTTGATGCAGAGACAGATTGTAAACTGTGATTTTATTAAATCCTTCATTAGGATTCATCAGTGAGATTGGATCAGAAAAAGGTCACTGTGCAGATGCGCCCCCCACATCTCTCCTCTTTGCTCCATCCCCCCTATATTTTCCCTCCTCCTCTTTCTCTCTTGTTTACCCCCCTCTTTCCTTCTCTCTCTCTTTCTCTCTGCTTCCCCTCAGCAAAGCATAGGGGGACTCGCCCACCATCACTCCCCGATGCTCTCTCTCTTCCCTCGCAAGCCCTTGCCCGAAACAAATTTGCGATGAAAATGGGGAAAAATGATCATCATGGGCCTGCTAGAGAAACACAAGGTGAAAGTGACATTACCCCCCCTCCCCACACACCGCCCTGGACCCCCCCTCCTCCCCCTCACAGCCATCTAGGCTGGCG
>NW_023339707.1:1148697-1149488 GCF_004916995.1 Morone saxatilis | reverse complement strand
ATTACCCCCCCTCCCCACACTCCGCCCTGGACCCCCCCTCCTCCCCCTCACAGCCATCTAGGCTGGCGCCAGTGGGACGCCCGTGCCACAAATCATTTGTATACTCTCATTTCTGCGAGCGGGCCACGATGTTGCTTACTGCTTAGCGAGCAGATGACTTTCAGAAAGAGGAGTGAATTGGGAGGGAGGGATGAAGAGATGGGGAGATGAGAAAAGAGGAGCAGGAGGGAGAGAGGGAGGGAGCGAGGGAGAGGGGGGAGGTGTGGCATTTTGCCGCATGCGGGAGGACGGTACTGTGGGAGTTTGGGATCTGGAAATATGGAGAGGAAATTGTGGTGGCACCAACTATGTCAAGTCCAAGAGGAGGTTTTCAATTGTGCACCTATAGTGTATGTGTGGTGGGTGTGTGTGTGTGGTGTTGTGTGTGGTGTGTGGGTGTATGTACATGTACGTGTGTGTGTTTTCTGTTTCAAAATGAAGCATCTGGGTTGTTTATTGAATCACCTTCACCATTGTCTGCATTCCCCGCTATTATCACTGAAAGAGCTGCAGCCCACCCTAACAGCATGGAAATGGGAAATGTGGTGCACATATTGTCTGTAGCTAGTGTTTGGTCATCTTTGTCTCTGTCACATGTACACACACACACACATCCTTCCCCCACCCCCGCCCAGTGTGAGACATCATGATTCTTCTGGTACACTGAATACATTCTCCATGCAGTCTGAGCATTGGATCATGCAGACAAACATGTGACATAACCAGGAAAAAGAATATAATTTCACCTCCCC
>NW_023339707.1:1142700-1148672 GCF_004916995.1 Morone saxatilis | reverse complement strand
TGGAAGTGTGTGTGTGTGTTTGGTGAACTCAAAGCTGGCCTGTAATATCAAGTTTGGGAATATTTCCCAATCTGTGCTTCTTCTCAGTCTAACAAATTGTGTGGGTTTTACTCTCTTGTCCTTCTCTCTCTGTTTCATTAGGGCAAGCCGCAGCAGGCAATTCCGCTCGCTGTAGCTGCACTTGTTGACTTTAGCCTCATTATAAGCCAAATGAAATTATGACGATGGTTTGTGACTTAGGCTACAGCTGGAACACAATGGGCCAAGCCGCTCACTCTTCCAACCTTGGCCAATGTTTCTCTCTTCTCAAAGAACACACTACACACAAACATGTGCTCACTTATTTTATCAGGGCTTGGTGGGGTTGATGGGTTCTGCAACAATATTGGAAATGTAAGGATGGGCCTGTGTTTTGAATTGGATTGCACGCTTTGGAGCAGAGACAGATTGTAAACGTGTGTTGTTTATTAAATCCTTATTAGGTTCATTTCAGGTGAGATTGGAATCAGAACAAGGTCACTGTGGCAGATGCGGCCCCCCACATCTTCTCTGTTGCTCCATTCCGCCCCCTAAACTATTTTCCCTCCTCATCTTTCTTCTTGTTTACCCCCTCAATCATTCACTTTCTCTCTCTTTTTCTCCTCTGCTGTCCTCCGCCTAACGCATCGGTGTCCTCGCCCACCACTCGCTCCCGGATGTCTCTCTCTCCTCGCAAGGCCTTGCCCGAAAACAAAATTTGGCGATAAAATGAAAAATGATTCATCCATATGGGCCTGCTAAAGAAGAAACACAAGGTGAGTGAACATTACCCCTGTCCCCACCACGCCCTGACCCCCTCCTCCCCTCACAGCCATCTAGGCTGGCGCCAGTGGACGCCCCGTGGCCACAATCAATTTGTATACTCTATCATTTCTGCGAGCGGGCACGTGTGCTGTAACTGCTTTAGCGAGCGGAGATGACTATCAGAAAGAGGAGTGAATTGGGAGAGGAGGATGAAGGATGAGATGAGAAGAGGAGCAGGAGAGAGAGGGAGGGAGCGAGGAGAGGGGGGGGTGTGGCATATTTGCCGCATGCGGGAGGACGGTCTGTGGGAGCTTGGGGATCTGAAAATATGGAGAGGGAAATTGTGCTGGCACCACTATGTCAAGTCGCAAAGGAGGTTTTCAATTGTGCACACTATAGTTGTATGCTGTGTGGGTGTGTGTGTTGTGGTGTTGTGTGTTGGTGTGTGTGTGTGTGATGCACATGTACGTGGTGTGTTTTCTGTTCAAAATGAGCATCTGGGTTGTTTATTGATACCTTCAACATCTGTTCATGCATCCCGCTATTATCACTGAAAGAGCTGCAGCCCCACCTAAACGAGCATGGGAAATGGGAAATGGTGGTGCACGATAATTGTCTGTATAGCTAGTGTTTGGGTCATCTTTAGTCTCTGTCAAATGTACACACACACACACACACACACACACACCACATCCTTCCGCCAAACACCCGCCCAGTGTGAGACATCATGATTCTTCTGGTACCTGAAGTAACTTCTTCCATGCAGTCTGAGGCATTGGATCATGCAGACAAACATGTGGACAATAACCAGGAAAAAGAATTATAATGTTAAGCCTCCCGCTGAGCACACACACACGTGCATACACACACCTACGCACATGCATACACACACACACACACACACACACACGCATACACACACATACACACACACACAAATCCCTAGGTTCATAAACTCACCTATAAGTGCATGCATGCATAGGTACGCGTTCACCTTCATGTGCAAACAAACACTCTCTATGCATGTGTGCCTCCAACCCCCCATATACACATAAACACACACCCAGATTCTCACATTGACACAGAAATATGCGCATGTACAAACATCACCTTCCTGCATAAACGTAAACAGTCTTTCACCATCTCTCTCTCATCCGCAGCCCACCCACTTACACGTACATACAAACTCACAGTCGGGTTCATGTAGAGTAAATATAGAGCGGAGACACTGTGGCACAGTGACCTGCAGAGGAACCCGCACACTTTGCCTGCTAGTTCCACAGGGCCCCGTGCTTTCAGGAAAGCCATGCAGTATTCATGGCTCAGTCACAGGGATACGCCAGGCAGCATGGTAGTAACAGCAAACATGGTGGAAGTGCGCTGCAAGCGGCTCAGCAGGGCTCTGTTACACTATACACACCACCGATATGATGTGTGTTTTTGTGTTCGCTGTGTGATCTGTGAAGAAGAATGCCTTACTTCCACAAATATTGATATTTGAGAAATCAGATTCCTTTTTTGTATGAATGTGTATTTATATAATATTACACGTGCTTGTGTGTGTGCTGCCTGTCTAGTGTGTGTGTGGTAAGATGTTCATGTTTTATGTGTTTGTATGTGTCCTCTTTATGCTCCACTGCCTGCTTTGAGAAATGGGTCCATTTCTCATTATTACCCCAAAGGCTGTCTGAGCGAAGACTGTCTCAAACACACACTCACACATACACACACAGAGGGAGCTCCCTGTGACCCACATTCATCAGATCCAACCCCATGGGGCCTCCAGGGAGCTTTAGGGGAGTCGTGCCCTCAGCATGGTGCACCGTGGCAGGGTCTTGACTCTAAGATATGCAACCCCTTAACCCTGGTGCTTCCACCCAGAGGAGCAACTGATAAAGGATGGCTTCATATTTGTTCAAGTCTATCATAATACAGTACTCAAACATCCAAATGTACATGGAAATAGCTTTTGGTTGTTCCTGAGACAAAATCCACCGTCAGGTTCGTCATGTTCAGCCAAAGTTAACATGAGGCTTCAGCAGTCTGAGTATGTATAATGTTTACCAACAAATTGAAATTTTGCCCTGATGATCAGGTCAGCGGATCACCAAAGTTAGTACAATTAATCCTAAAGGATGTCAACCAAATTTTTTTAATTATATATTTTTTTAATTATTATTATTTTCGCTATAAACATCTGGCAGGCCAAATCGAAGCTTACAGCAAACCAACTTGGGGCACCCCTGCCCTAGAGCTATGCAGCTAGCGTGGCTAAAAACTCATAGATACAGTTTTAAAATGCAGTGCCTCTCCAAACTGAACTTAATGTAATTACAGGAGGACCTGTAAGTCCACAGAAAAACTATAGGTAACCAAGCTTGTAAGGTCGTCATTGTAAATGAGAATTGGTTATCAATTGATGTATCTGGATAAATAAAGGTAATAATAGACACTCTGGCCCGAATAAGACAAAAAAAGGTGCCAGTACCCTAATTCTGTACAACCCTAACCCTAAACACATCATAACGCTAACCCTAATTTTAACGCTAGGGCTCACTAGAGGTGGCGGTACTCAATAACAAAAATCAGAAGAGCTGGTACTCCGGTCCATTTCAGGCACTGCTCTGAAAAGGATTAAATCCCTGATCAGTGCAGGTAATATTGAAGTCACTGCACATCCCTTTAGGGAAATAAATCCTGTTTGAATGGGGTTTAACAGTTGGAAAGATGTTAACTACCTTTAATAAAGTTCAATGGGTTTTTTTTTAGTTCAGATTTTAAAAAAATCATATTGCTCAGGTCAGTACCATACTAACAGAAAACCACACTACACGACCGTCATTGTTCACCAACAGAGCAGTGCCTCCATTGTCAGTGAAGTGGAAGTATGTTTGATATGAATTTTCTTTAACACACTTCACATGAATTGGCTGTGAGTTAAAACAAAAATAACACTTATTTCCAGCAATAAAGAGGCCCAGTCAGCTAAATTCAGAAACCTTTCTCCAGCAAACAAATAAACTACTGAAGCGTCATTAGAGCAATAGCAAGTCATTTATATACAGTTTTACAATAAGGGGTTCTCAGATAGAGTTGTTTTTGTAGGGTCTCCTCTTTATGAAATGCCATTTCTGAGGAAAAGTATTGTTTCCGAACTTTCCCAAAGTCTCGCTAAGTCAAAAGTGACTTGAGACAATGTTTGTTTATGTCCTCATTATGGATGTGGAACGCATCTTCCACCAGCACACAGTGTTTTAAGAGACGCTTTGTGTGAGCTCAGGTGTCACACAAAGTTGTCTTGTTTTGCAACAGAGCGTCGCTTGTGACAAACTGCAAACTTTTCAACCAAGTTAGAGAATAGGCACTTTGATAACTTGAATCTTTAGTTTGGTGCCTTCCTTTCTCAGACCAGGTGGGCGCCATTGAGAGGGAAATCTCTTCTTGGAGGGTGTAAGTTTGGGGTTGTAACTCATGAACGGGACGGCTTTGAAAACACACAGGCTGCTGAGTGAGTGAGTTTTGTAGACACTGAGCTCCTTTGCGGTTGCGTTCTTCAGCCCTCATGAATAATTCGGCAGCGGTGCTTGTCACTGTCGTCGTTGTTGTTGTTGTTGTCGGCTGTGGTGTCACTCCTGTCTGAGAGAGACGGAGGAGACAGAGGACTCTTTACACTTCAGTCTCCTCTGCACTTCCTCTTTCATTCACAGGGAGAGGAAGCGGCGGGGCTGTGTGCTGAGTGTGTATGAGAGGAAGAGAGAGGGAGAGATAGAGAGAAATCATGTCTGGCTGTCTGGCATAATGGCCTGTTTGTGCCTCAGTAATGGTTTGAAGGAAGGAGGCGAAGCAGGCAGGGAAGAAGCAACAGAGGTCCTAAGTGAAGAAAAAACTCTTGCCTTCTTGTTTTTGTATCTACATGTGTTCATTTTCCAGCAATTTTAAAGGAATAGTTTCACATTTTAGGAACTACTCATTCTCTTTCTTGTTGAGAGTGAGAGCGATGAGAAGATTGATACTACTCTCATGTCCGTACATGGAATATGAAGCTATCTGTGTTTTCACTAGCACTGACTGAACCAACCAGCCATTTCTGCTGCAGTGATGCAGTTTCTGTGGCCTGGCAAGAAAAAGAGACCTCTTTATGCCACTGTGACATTACAAATCAAGCTGTCCATCATTGTCAGTGTCTACAAGTCGAAAAAAGTAACTTCAGTGCAGAGGATGTTAAGTACACACCCGCATACACACATAACTGCTGCTGCTATGTTGCTGAGAGTGTATCTTTTATGAGGCCAAGACCGGCCTGTCGGATGAGAAATGAACACCTGTGTGTGTGAATCATTTATGATTTCCACAAATGCAGCTTTCTACCTTCCTCCTCTCTCAAGTTTGCTTCTACTTAAATATCGACCAGTGTTGGACACGAAGGATTTGCCAATTCTAGTTTTTCTCCCCTGTAACCACTGCTATTTAGCATTTAAAAAGGTTACTTTAACCACTGCTGTTTAGCATTTATAAGCCATATATAACAACACTTAATAAATTATTTATAACACACAATAATGTAATTGTAAGAAGATATAAGAATATTATTATTATTAAGTGTTTGTAAATGCATTTGTTGACAATTATAACAGTTTAATTAATGATTGATTGTATAGTATAACATTATTTTGTGATATCTTGTTGTATCTCCACTTCTGTACTCTTTCTTTTTTGCACTACATTCCCCTATGCTGCTGTGTCAATTTTGAATTTCTCCTAAGGGGGATCAATAAAGGTGCATCTTATCTTATCTTATCTTAGCTGTAATCATATTAATTACTACACACGAACAAATCTTCACCGGCTTTAACTGTTTATAAATGTGTTCAAAACTCCTGAAGACATGTTCATGGTTCATTCTTCATCTCTGGAGTAAGCTTAACAGCAGATTATTATATCTATAGTCAGCGAAAATGCATGTATTTGGAAAAATGTCTGTAGATTTAATAATAATAATGATAATGATAATAATAATAATGATAACCTGCTGGGTTTGGGCCCAAAACTCCTGTCGTAGGTCAGACTCAGTTTAGGCTTGGACATAATAATGTATAATATTTGATTAATAATGCATTCAACTGCAATGAATTAATTTGTTATTTATTTGTTGTAATAATAATATGTACTATATTATATGCACAATGTAG
>NW_023339707.1:1139033-1142600 GCF_004916995.1 Morone saxatilis | reverse complement strand
AAAATAATCGCCCGATTAATCGTTTAATAAATAATCGTTTACCCCCAGCCCTACAATCAACGTGCCAGACTAAAACACATGCTAACATACACAGGGCCCTCCAGCAGGGGGAAAGGCGATAGCTTTCTGGAGCCCATGGAGGCCTACATTCATCATGTCACATAGGAAAGAGAATGGATGCGCATGCATAGATATGGGTATAGCATATTCGAGGAGGGCCACAGCCATTTCTGCAGGTGGGCTTGAACATACAGCAGATTTAAGGTTTACCGTGTAGTATGTCATTCCACTGCTTGTTTCTCAAGCCAAAGTTATCATGTGTGATGGAAATTGGGGTTAAGACTAGCTCTTTACCGGACACATTGAGATGATACGGATATTGACCTTGTATTCTGACTCTGGGCACAAGAAGACAACTACAAGGAAGTGAAAATATTCCGCTAAACTCATATAAACTCAGAATATTGTACAGTTTGTCTTCTGACCTGTTGCTGGCTCTGCTCTTCCAGGTTGAGTTTGACCTCCAGCGACTGTCTTGCCTCCAGAAAGGCCTTCCGATGCTTCCTGTCAGCCATGTAGTACGACATGACGCCCACAGTGATGGCACAAACATAGATCACGATGTTGGCCAGCAGCTTGCAAAGAAAACAGAATGCAACAGTTAAGGACCAATACAGTACTGAAGGTATCGAGGTGCAATTCTTCCAGACCTGAAGAGGCAGAATAGACGCCTGCAAATATTGTAGTCAGCGTTTAAGTGCCATAGGAAGAACATGTTGAAGACACTCACAACACTACTGCAAGTGCAACAAAACCCACACCAACAAAAAGCGGTTATTAATTAATGTAATTCGCACAAAAGATGTACAGACAGATGGAAAATAAACATTGAGCAGAATACAGTTAATTCAGGTAACTCAGGCAAAGGCTGCACTGAAGCAACAAAGAGATTAACTTGCAGAAGGCTTGTTAGGCTACTTTATAGTCTGCTTTGTTATTTATTAATATACGTATAAAAACATTAAGGAACAGCTTGGTTATAGGCCTTTTTTTTCTTAATGCAATGCAGAGCTACTCAACTGTAATATTGAGGGGGAAAAAAAGAAGTATTGGATCTGGACTAGGTATCAACATATACTCTATTACTACTACTACTATAATACTTACTGTGGTATTGAAGCGTAAAGAGCAATCAACTGTCACACTAACTACATTAATGACCCGTTACCATCATAATTTATAAAAGTTATTTCTGGGACAATATATCGTCCAACAAAAGTAGTGACAGGCCTATCAACCATTACTGTTTAACCCATAATAGGACAGAATTTTGGCTCGCAAGGCTGTGATTTATTGAGGGATAAGCAAGGTAGTGCATATGTCCCTCTCCCCAGCAGTTTTTTCAGGCGACTGTGGCTCAGAGGTAAAGCAGGTCGTCCACTAATTGGACGGTTGGCGGTTCCCCGCTCCTCTTAATGCATGTCGAAGTGTCCTTGAGCAAGACACTGAACTCCAAATTGCTCCTGATGCTGTGCATCAGTGTATGAGTGTGTATGAATGATTAGTTTCGGTTCTGGTGAGCAGTTGGCCCCTTGAATGGCAGCCACTGCCATCAGTGCAGGAATGTATGTGAATGGGGTGAGTGTGGCATGTAGTGTACAGCGCATTGAGTGGTCGAAAGACTAGAAAAGGCTAGAAAAGTCCATTTCCCATTTTCCTGCTCCTCCTGGGGGATCCCGTGGCATTATTCATAATGATGTCCCAAAGTACTACTTTGCCAGAGTAAGGGAATATCATAATTACACCACAAGAGGGAGTACAGCTGATTTGGTTCCCTTAAGGTTCAAGAACTGTGTGGGGAAGCGTTAAGATGACTGACTCTACAGTAGTTTTAAGTCACTAAATTAGCAGCATGAAACAGTAGTTATTAGGCTGTTGTTCTTGGTCGGAGACTGGAGCTGGAGATACTGAATGATCTGACAATATAAACCTCTACAAACCAGGTGTCTAACTTTTAAGACTACTCTGTTATCTGATTACTTTCTCAAAAACTTAACCTGATTTCTAACAGTAATCTGGTCTCTTCTGTGCAGGTAAACATCCTCTGACTGTAGACAGTTCAGATGGGGTGTGTGACCTTTTATTGAAGAGCCTCTCAAGGATAAAATATGCCCAGTGATGAGGCAGACTGAGGCTTATTGACAACCAAACACTGTGAGTGAGAGAGCTGTAAACAATCGTGAAATGTCAATGTCCAATGAGTACATGGCCTCAAACACAGCAAGCAGATATGTTGTATAATGGCATGCGAGGGATCAGTGTTTTCTGCTTACAAAAGAGAGCATTTTGATTTTCATGCCGCCATTGTTCAATTTCTGCTCGGCGCAAACACTCAAGAAAAGTCCTTCTACACTCAGTGATGTCTATTTACATATATACAGATTGCAATTATACTCAGCATTAATCATTAAGGTGCTTTCAGACAGTGAGCAGCAGCCACCATCATGTCCATTGTTTTCAGTGAAAGCCTCTTTAGACTCTGAGCTATAAAGAGCTATAAAGAAAACCCGTAGATCACGAAAAGTCTAACCCAATCCGATATGTCTGTTTTTAACAGCATTTAACACCATTTGCCATGAGCCCTATAAAAAGTTCCTAAAACCATCGGAAACAGGAAATAATCTGCTTGAAATTCATCCAACTGTCTCGTTTTACACAAACCTCCTACAGTTACTGTGTTTACTGTTTGGGTTCATTGTACGTCAGGGGTCATCAGTTTACTCAATGAGAAAAAAGGAGTCCCTTAAGGAAAAAGGTTGGGAACCACTGCCCTAGGAGATACATTCATTCTTTCTTCACACTGGCCATCCTTCCATGACTGTCCACGCCCATTCACGCATGCAGCTCTGTCATATCACTCATGTACAAGTAAGCATGTCGCTGTTTCTATACATTGTTTTAAAATCTACTATAGAAATAATAATTATTATAATATTTAATAATTAAATATAAACATATTTCAGAATAGACTTTTACAATATTGAATATTATCAGTTAATAGATTTTTTTCAAAGTAAGGTATGATTATTATCATGCATCCTTAACTTCCATTTAACAAATATCAATCCACACTGACTCTTGAGGGTTTTTTGGCACGGGAAGGGAAATGGCAACCATTGAAATCACACTGATTGCCTGCTGTTTATATATTGTAAACTTATTAAGTGTATCAATAATGCTTTCGGATCTCACTATAAACAGATTTTTCCCGCTCGTTGTGATGGGTGGGGAATTAAAATCAGTGAATTAGTGCATAAAAGCAATGCTGTGTTCTGTATATTCCTCAGGGAGCCTTGTTTTAGTCCAGTATATTTCTGACATCAGTCACATTCTGCTGCTGACAGGGCGGCAGCTTCTGAGGGAATTGACGGCTGATCAGAGGTCAGAGTCAGCATGGACTGAGCAGACTCTCCGGTAGCTCTTATAGGACGCTGCTTATTTAAATAAAATGTCCTTTTTCACATAAAAAGACATTTGTTTCAGATATTTACTGTTTATTTAATAAAT
>NW_023339707.1:1134412-1138933 GCF_004916995.1 Morone saxatilis | reverse complement strand
TCTTCTTTCTTTAATTTTAAAACGGGACAGTGGATGATGTATATGTCTTGTAATTTGTGATGGTGACATATGTTGTACTGTCTGTCAAAAATATTAATAAAAAAAATAAAAAAACATTAACAGCTTCAATTTGAGAATGTATGTTATATGCGACTTTGCTCTGGAACCCTATCAAGGATCCATGTAGATAGTGAGCACCTTGCTGCACACACAATCAAAACTCAAGCACACAAGATTCATGAACACACAACAAAAAACGAACCTGTTCTGGTGGTTAAACAGGTCGAACCGACATAAAGTACCAAGTTACCTGACGTTTTCATGTCTGTACATGTACATGGTGTTAAACTGCTGCATCTCTTTCTGACTGGGCTCCTTCTTCATGTCCTGAAGCATCTCATCAGCTATGTGCTTTGGAAGGATGGAGAGCAGCAGACGTTCCTGTGGGAGACAAAGACAGACACACAGGACATTATAAACTGATAATGCTGTTAATAAACGGTTAGCATACTTCTATTAAAAGTGGGTGGCTGGGGCTCAGATAGTAGGGTGGGTTGTATACTGATCACAGGGTTCGATCCCTACCTCCTCCTGTCCACGTGTCCTTGGGCACTAGAACCCTGGGTTTCTCCCCAGCCACTGGGGATTCACAAGCTAGTGCATTCTTACCTGCCGGTCCCAAGCCTGGATAAATAGGGAGGGTTGCGTCAGGAAGAGCATTCGATGCCAAATCAAATAAGCAGATCATCAGATCTTCATGCCCGGTTACAGGCATTGTATCCTGTTTTGTACGTTATTCACCATCTTGTATCAATATGGAATCAGGGATCAGAGGTAGCCTGCACTCACTGTGCGACTGCTGAAGCATTTGATGGTTGAGCGTTAAGCTGCAGAGGCTACTGTAACACCAAGGCAATTGAATTGAATTACAATCAAAGCCACCTACAAAGTCAAAATTGCCCGCTCTCATGGATCGCGGGATCCCAATCCCAATGCAGTCATCTACACCAGACCTCCTGCTTTGGTTTTAAAATTCTCCCTGTTATGGAGGTCTCAAGAAGTATGTCCAGGAAGCCTCCCTGTGGACATCAAACTAGGAGGAGACCTACACTCTAAGATCACCCAGTAAAGAAGGAGGGTGCAGCTAGAGAGAGGGCATCTGGGATACTTTGTTAGTCTGCAGTCACCAAGACCCATACTTGATAATAAGTAGGGGTGTAATGATCCATAAATCTGGATCAATATATCAATGTAATTATCAATGATCCAATATGATCGATGGAGAGTAAAAACATTTGTCTGTGTCACCATCTCCATCCAAGCTCACTCCTAGAGTATGCTGATGTTCGCTGTCTGTCACTGTGTCCATTACAGTTTATTCTAAAGGCGTAGCAACACTTTCGATGGTTTAGCAGTCTGTTAATTCCCTTTATCTTCAGCTGCATTTCTGACGTGAGATCAGGTGAATAGTGTGTTGCCGCTGGCTAAAGGTCACTAAAAGCGAGTATTCCTATCAATGTCAATAAATAGAAAGTTTTCTACGTGCTTATATTACTGTGTTTCAGCTTGTTGTTTCATAAAGCAAGTTCAGAGTTACAGGTATAAGTATATATATATTTGTATATAACTTCTGGTAGGGCTGTGCTGGTGCTGGGATGTAGTAAAAGTTAATCTAGGCCACAAAAACAAAACTTTATTTTTAAAATATCATAACAGGGATGAAGTGAATCAGAAAAAGCATAATAACTTGTTGTTGAAGAGAGGCAGATGGAGAAGAACTGTCCTGTAGTGTAAAAGCGCTTTGATTGGTTGGAAGACTAGAAAGGCGCTATACAAGTACAGTTCCATTTACCATTTACCATTCCTCCCTCCTATCCCTGACAAGTGCTATTCAAAGCTGTTACTGACGCTCATATTTGTGACTGTCAAGACAGCTGTTACATTCAGATATCCCGGTCATAATGTAGCAAAACTGATTTTGTTAAATAGGCGAGCATACAATCGGCATCTCCTATTAATCGCAGGCCCCTGAACCGAATCGAATCAAAATCATATCCTGGGAGATTTTGTGATGTCAGAAAATATTGCATTGTTGTCCAAAGAATCGATATATAATAGCGTATCTATATGGTATGGTATGGTTATCTGTATCTGATTGTATCTGTATTGTATAACATCCTACCTGTACCTGTATCTGTATCACTGTACCATATCTTATCTATATCCCTGCTTCCTCTTGCTGCATGTTGAAATGTCCTTGAGCAAGATAGTGAACCCCAACTTGCTCCAGATGCTGTGCATCGGCGTGTAAATGTGTATGAATGAATTACTTTCTCTTTGTGATGAGCCTTTGTCATCACTGTATGAATGTATGTGAATGGGTGAATGCAGTTTGAGTGGTCGGAAGAGTAGAAAGGCACTATATAAGTATAGTCCATTTAACACCTGTATCGTATTGTATCGTATCGATTTACACCCTCCATAATAAATGGCAGAAACCCCATTGGTACAAATTATATTCCTTCTGCTATACAGTCCATTGGAATTAGGATTTGAACTTGTTGCACATATAAAAATTATGTTGCTTACTGTCAATGGGTCGAGTTTCTTAGTCTTGTAAAACAATTATTAGACAAGAGGCACTAACTGCAGTTCTATCAGAAAAAGAATGAATAAGCAAAGTGCACATGGTGTACACAGCACAGTCCTTGTAGAAAGCATTGTTTACAGGGAGCTGAGTGGCCTCAAACTGTCAGTCAGTGTGGCTGCACAGATTCTGCACACAGTGACCCAGACCCACACAGACAAACCGAAGTGTCAAACCAAAATAACAACAAAAAGCCTCCATTACAGACGGACACACACGCACACTTGACCTCTGAATACATATTTAAAACAGGCCTTCACACATGTACACACAGTGTACAAGGTGGGGTGGGGGTCGGGGGCAGTATGCCAGCTTTCAATATTCTTATCAAAACCTGACAGAGAGGTAGAGAAGCAACCGGCAGAGCAGGTTGGCTCTGTGATTACAGCTGACACCATCTCAGGAGGCTGGTTGCCATGGTACCCAGCAGCAACCGGATGCTCCTTGATTGGTTGGCGGGCCCTTGTATCCCAGCAGCCCATGCTTCTCCATTAGTATTCTGGGAGTTTCTTCCACTCGTGGTTTTATCAGCCCTCTTCTTGTCTTATTCCTCTCTATCTCTACCTCCACTCTCTTCTATATTTTCCTCCATAATCACCCCATTCTTCTCTTTCTCTCTCTCTTCCTTCCCTCTGCTCTTTTTCCTTGCTCCCTTGCTCTCTCTGGTGCAAACCATGTGCTCCATAAATAGTCGTGATGGAGAATGCCCAGTGGCCACAGATGTGAGCAGAGGAGGGAAGCTGACTGCTGACACAGTATGAGCTCAAACAGACATGAGACAGACAAACAAACCAACACACACGCTATGCTATTTGATACGAAATAACACGTATCACATATCGGGTGTAAGAAAATATCTAAAAATATCATATCCCAATATTTTGTTTTGTGGTATTGGATCAATTCTCAAAAACACGACATCAACTTTTGTGTTTAAACTTCCAACTGCTGGATAGATAGCTGTGTTGTAAAGTGAGGGCTATGATGTTGGGTGTTACAGGGACTGTGATAAATGCAGATCCCACTGTTGCATTAAAAAAGGAAACTTTATTTGACAGTGACAGCTTGAGATAAAGAAAGGAGAAGGGAAAGAGAGGTTGCCTTTAGCCATAGTACATGGGGCACCAGCTCTACCAAGGCACCCTAAAGTCAGTTATTTTTATTTGTTTTCAGATCTTATGTATATTGTGGTCTGTTCTTTATACCATGACAATTTTCCTAAAAGTTCAAGATCAAAAAATCACAGTATAAAATCACAATATATAGTATTGCAGTATACTGAACTGATACCTCTGTATCGTGATTAATTTCGTATCACTACATTCTTGCCAATATATTTATCCAAAACGGTAACAGTGTATATATCGCGATACAGTAATTGTTAAACAATTGTTTAAAATAACGGTACCATATACTTCACATTTAATTATTTTTCTTATTTTATTTGGAACTTCCACACAACAAAAACAACTGTCTCACACGAGACAACACTTGGGTTAGCTGAGTCTCTCTTCTTCTACAGCCGTTAGAGGTGCATTACCACCTCCAACTGTTATCTTGAGAGGCAGCTGGATTCACAAGATCACAGAGGAATCCAGCCTATTTGCTACATAGCTTGTCTTGAATATATATCAGAGACACTGAAGCTCCCATTGTGGATTTATGGTAGTAGATCCCAACCTTTTTCCTTAGGGGTAGGGTTGGGTACCGAAACGCGGTACCAATAGGGCACCGGTTCCGATGTAAACGGTAGTAACCAGACCGAATAAGAACGAACATTTCGGTGCCTCATTTCGGTGCCTGACTTTTTTTTTTTTACCGCCCCCTGGTGTTCCGGTGTCAACTTGCGTGACGTCAGTGCCGCTACTCAGCAC
>NW_023339707.1:1121985-1134312 GCF_004916995.1 Morone saxatilis | reverse complement strand
ATATATATATATATATACTATTGGTCATCGCAGGGTTGAAGAGGTTAGCATAACACCTGAAAGTGTGGGGGTTGGCCGGTGCCAGTGGCTCACACTGAAAAAGTACACTGAAAAATAAACTAAAACTCAACAGCAATTATCTTAAAATCTCACTTACCTTTTAGTTTTCCATCGATCAGTTTCCAAAAGTAAGTTATAGTTATAATTTTTTCCTTATCATGACAGAAAAAGCTGTTTTTTAAATGGTAAATGGACCTGGACCTGTACTTGTATGGCGCCTTTCTAGTCTTCTGTGCTTTTACACTACAACTATCATCATGATAGATGATAGATGAACAGAAACTAACTTATTCATTCACACACTGATGACACAGCATCGGGAGCAGTTTGTTGGGTTCAGTATCTTGCTCAAGGATACTTCGACATGCAGGAGGAGCCAGCGATCAAACCAACAACCTTCCGATTAGTGGACGACCTGCTGTACCTCTGAGCCACAATCGCCCCGAAATATGTTACACTTTATTTCAATCTAAGTCAGAGATGTTTTTGGAAACAGCATCATTAATGCCCACACATTTGTGACTGCATCATCTGACACTGTGCTCATTAGTGGGGTAATGGGAAAAACAAGAGTCAGGTGCTGGTGGATATGTTAAACCTACAGGCCTTCTTTGCAGCATACATTTTGACTTGGCAGGAAAAACACAAGTGGAACTAATAACATGAATGATAACTCCATTCCCTTTGAGTGTCTCAGTAGTCTTACACCATATCAGAGAAGTAGGCCTGCAACTCATAAATGGAATGCAGCCGTTATTAATGTTATTAGATACCCATTTCCTTTTCCTGTTATGACGTGTGAATATGTTACTGAAACAGTTCTGTGGCTGCTAACAGTGTGCAGTCAGAGGGATCACATTCACACACATGTGCCTCTGTTAATGGACTGTGCTGTGTTCATGGAAACAGTACTGTAGGCTTATTATTGCACTGTGATATTGATAAGTGCTGAAGAGCCCCGAGCATTATTTACAGCAACTCTGCATTCGACAACTCGGATGACTGTGTGTGTGTGCTGCTGACTGACCCAAATGCAGCCTGTGACAGCAGTCAATACTGGCCTCTCTGCTGGTTATCAATACATCTGACTTTCCATGACGAGGTGGAATCAAAAGTACTGCTCCATGCCAAACAAACACACACACACTTGCTGTACACCATTATGCTATCCTCTATCACAATAAAACTGCACCATCAGTAAATGTTCACAATAGACTCATTTGAGATGCACATGTTTAAAGGGTTAGTGATGTGAAACTCAAATAATTTGTCTTATTTGTGTTATTGTGTGACTTTTGTGTTTTAACACATTAGTTTGCATCAAAAATATTAACTAATGTTAGCTGCTGCGGATTGAGACAGCGGTAGACCAGGGAGTACCATGTTCTACAAGGTAAAATTACTTTTTGTCAAAGGAGTCTGGTGGCTTTGGAGAATATAAGGCTACAGCTCCTGTTGGAAAAGGCAAGTAAAAGTTGTAAAAATACTGTAAATATAACATACACCACAGCAGTACATTCTCCAAACTGGGGACATGGTGACCTCTGTCTGCTGTAGGTAATACACTGAATAACTACCTCAAACAACCCCACTTCAAAAAACCCAAGCTATTTAACTATAATATGAGCACATAAATGAGATGAGGTGACTGACATCATGTGGCTCCAGTTCCCAACAGTTCCCACCATGAGCCAGCACTTGGCGACGGCGGCAAGGAAAAACTTCCTTTTAAGAGGCAGAAACCTCGGACAGACCCCTCGGCTCTAGGTGTAACTGTCAGTAAGCGAGCTAGAGTTTCTCAGTTTGTGCGTAAGAGAACGCAGTTTCTCTGTTAACAAAGGACATGTTTCCTGGCCCTTGGTAGGAACCGCAGAAGAATGCATACACAGATTTTGGGGTTTGGTCAGATTGATTGTTGTTGTATCTAGATTAGGTGATTAGGTGGTACCAGGGCCTACCAGGTAGTGAAAACATGACACATTTGAGTGTGTGTTCCATGTGTTGTAACTCACTCTAGGGAAGATGGCAGCCAGAGAACAGATTGTCAGGATGAGCAGCAGGACTTCTCCCACTGCAAAGGTGATGTAGTTTGCAATCAACCTGTCCCACAAAACATGAACACACAGAACAACCTTGAGAGAAATACACAGCACTGGTAGCTGTTAACAAGTCCAGATTCTCCAACATCTTTTCGCTTATTGCTCCAATAACAGTTGAGCAAGCCTCAGTCAGAACCTCTGTCAACTTTCTCCTTTCCTGTACTTAGATATGCTTTTTGCTAAGCTAATCTATGTTGGAAAGAATACCACATTTTAGGATGTTTTAAAGATAAAAGAGACATTGTCTTTTCAATATAGACAAACTCAGAGGAGTTGGAAGCAGGCTCTGTTCATTATGGAAGCTGTTCAGTGGTGCAGGAATCCAAGAACTTACAAATTAGCCAGATCTCTTGCATATCCTTCCGCATAATGTGGCTCATATAGCAAGCGCGCTAGTCCACTGGCTGAGCCACTAACTTCCGGTTTAGCCTTCTGCTAACTTGAATGGAGATAAAATTATTTAATGTTGTGGCTCTTCTAAACTTTACAAATGTTATTGGACTGAATGGATCAAATACACATATTACACGGGGGAGTTGACGCTCAAAAAAAATGCATCTACCGTTTTACAGCCACGTCTTTCACAATGTAACCTCATGGGAAACAGTCTTTTTGTGTCAGGGTGAATCTTGTGATGGATGTCATTGCTGTAATTAAACTGATGGCCACTATGTCAAATTGGCTTCAAAGTTCCTGAGGGCTTGATAACTACAGGAAAGGAGAAAGTTGATTGAAGTTCCAAAAGGGAAGGGACTTGTGTTTTGAGATAAAAAGAGTAGAGGATCCTTACAGTACAGTAAATTATTATGTGAATAGGATCATGATTTTTGAATAGGTGTCTATGCCAAATATGGTGAATAAAAAAGCGTTGTGAACTGACCAGGGGTCTATGAGAGCCTCCATAACTGCAGTGAAGAGCAGGACCACACAGGAACAACAGAAGGCAGCTCCACTCTGTTTCTCCTTCTCCACTGAGTAACGGGTCTCCAGGTCTGGATCCACAAATCTCAGAGAGAGCTTGTTGGTGTGTTTCCCCTTCAGACTAATGAGACAAGAGACACTCAGCAATTACATCAAATAACATTTGTCAGCAACATGACACATACTGTCGCAGTTTGGAAAAAACACTTGTATCTTTCACAAAGTCATTTACAGAATAAAAGTATTATTTTGATTTGGTACCGTATCTGTTTGTTTGTGTTAGAGGAAGGTGCTGCTCCTCCAGCACAAACAAAAGTAAAGCTTGCAGAATTTACAGCAGTAGAAAATAATACATATAAGGGACATCTGATCCAAAATTTGTAACTCTTAAAAGGTATATTAGGTAGGATTTTCCCAAAAATAGTATGTATAGACTCATACAAACATAATCCCAATCAATCATCACTTATGACCAGGCCCACACGGAATCTGTGCTCCTAGAATTCTGACAACACCTCTGCAGAATACCGCAGATTTTAAACGTATACACCTCCAAACGTGTTGTTTTCAGTAAGCATTAGGATAAAAGTTTGTGGTGTGAAAATTTAGATTTACAGGAGAGAAAGTGAAGAGACGCTGTTTGTCAACACAGATTACTTACTTTTGACTTACCGGTAATAATTATTGTAAGACAATTCACACTTGGATATATAGATATTGTGAATATCCAAAGATTAAAAAAATGTAAGCAGATGTATTAATTTAGAGCATCTAAGAAAGTTTTATGTTTGAGCCTGTAAAGTTTCTCACAGAATATTTGAAGTTAAGGTCAAGCACCTTACCAGTTTTCTATTTATTTGTTTGTGTTGCAGTGGTAATTATTGGGAAAGGAATGGTTAATGGTTTTGCAAATACATTTTTGCTCTCTCTGTTCCCCATAAACCTTGCATAGTTGCCATGTGTCCTACATTTTATGCTGTTCTCATTCTGGATCACCACTGAAAACTGTGAAGAAAATCTGCAAATTCCGGGTCTGCTTGTGACCCATTAGAAGCGTGTTTGTATCTGCAGAGACCCTGCCCACTGCCCGTATTTGCTTATTTAGCTGTTATGTGTATAGGGCATGTCTGGGTGTCAACATTCGCAGATCATAGTCTCTCTCAGCGAATATGAATGTATAAAGAGCTGCAGGTCTCTGTGTTTGACTGGGGGTGGGAGTAAGCTACACACAGCAGACAGTGCAGCTTCAGCACAAAATTTGGCAATGTGTACCTTCTGCAGGATTGTGTGGAGGTGTGGAGGTGCTTTAGGATGTAACGGAAAATAAAGTTAATTTCTCTGATTCACTCCCTCATTTGTTCTCAGTTGAGCCACATTTAAAAAGTGTATTTACAAAGAGTGTAAAAAAAAGTGCAATCAGTGTATGTGTGTCAATGGCAGGTCCTCTGACGACCACTAACATGACAAAAGCTAACAAAGATAAAAGCAATGTCATTAAGTTGTTTTGCATCTAGAAGGAAGTAGCGCTTTTTGCTCACTTACGCTTGCACCGTCTCTCTCTCCAGCAGAGCCTCATTGAGCAGTTTGTTGAGCTCCTGTTCGTTCTCCTGAGCGTCAATCACCCTTTCAGCCAGGTCCCGCAGCCGCAGCCTTCTGCGAGGGTTAGGGAAAGACGGATTCACCACCTGAAGTCCAACAAAGAACAAATTAAGAATATTTACTTAGGTAAGAGCAGCCCATCTGGGTTATATGTGGGTGTCCCTGCCCCCTTTTGGCTGAAAGCAGCCCCTTCAATTTGACTGACAGTAAATGCACATTCCAAGGTCTTTACCAATTTAATAGCATAAAATAAGAATACCGTATTGCTTTTTAGATATTAGGAACCAAAATCCTATGGCCAGCAAGGCATTGCGAATCAACGATCGGCATCTTTCAGTCTGCCTGCATCAAAGTTGACCAACATGACATATACAACTACCTTAGTGAATCTCATATTTCTGACATCTGTCACTGTTTTTTGTTAAGACACTTTATTTTTTTGAAATGCTGTTCGTGTTTGTTAAATTGACCTTTTACTACGAACTGAGAGATGTAGAAAACATGTTGGTTTTTATCTCCACTTCCTATGTTACTTTATGCTCAATTTATGTGAATTATTAAGGTTAAAATACCCTCTACTCCCCACTACCAAACAAAACTCCATTCTTAAAGCGGATGTTTTTGTTGTAGGGCCATATTTTTTCACAGTAAATACTTTTTTTCCACCATCAATAAGACTAATTTTTGATTCACTTCAATCTACAGACACAATCGGCACACATGTCATTTACTTAGTAACATTATTAACTAATCTGTGATGAAGTGTTTGCCACAGATGGACAGTTTATCCTTTTTTCCTCTATGCAGATGGCCTCAGAAGCCACAGATCTTTTATTTTACTGTCCTTCCATTTATTGGGAAAGTAAAGAAAATAATAAACTAGGTTTTCTTTGTTTTTTTTTATACGGAGGCTTGCTTAACTGTTATTGGAGCCCAGAGCAAAATGGGTGGGACTTAGAAATGGTCAATTACGACAGTCGGCTGGTATGTCCGTCTAACACCATTAAACCTCTGAACAACCACTTAATCCACATGCTGCTTCACTATTAAGAAACCTACTTGCCAGATTCCCATGAAATTTGCTGTGGATGTTGATAAGGTTTGAAACCTAATCTTTAAGTGCTGAAATTGCTGTCTTATAAATACAGCTGTGACCCTAAGATTAGCTAAATTATTTTTATTTATATATATTTTGATGGTATAGCACTGAATAGTGAGTTGCGAAAAACACCTGCTGTGGGACTCTTGTAACATTATATTCTAATCTAAGCAATGACTTCTAGGTTACCCGGGTGTCCAGTTCTTCTGGTTCCTCCGGTGTGGTGCAGGCGGTATTGACACTGCCGTTACACTCTGTGGTGTTGATCAACAGCGGGGAGTTTCCATTGGAAGAGGTTACAGACAGCTTCTAATATGAAACAAGCAAACAGGAAGCAGTGAGTTATTAGTATGATAAGACTTATCTTTCTTCCTTTTTACATTCCTGTACATATCCATGTATGCTGATGAGTTTCTAACATACATTTTGAAATGATATTCAAATCTAGTTTTGCGTAACAAGAAGGATTCAAATACTGTATGACTTAACATGTTAACATTTTATTCCTTTCCCTGGGCATCAGCTGGCTGAATGTGAAAGCAACATTTCAATATCCAAATATTTGCAGAGTGGGTGTGTGGCAGGTTTGACTCACTACACCGTTGATCCCATTCTTTCCCACAGGTCCTTTAGGAACTACCACCAGGTAGGTCTCAATGCCCCTCTCTCTCAGGTAGTCACAGCGGTCACCCCCGTTCCCTGGCTCCACATCGAACTCGCCATGAAGACACTCCATGGTGCTCTGGGAGATGTGGACACGACTGGTCCACAAAAACAGAACAACAGGGGTCAAAGTTTAGACAGGTCACTAATCTACCAACTACTAAAAAAAATAATATTCATAGATTGACTTTAAAGAGCTGAACACAATCTATATTCACGGAGCCTTCGCTCTCTGATAACAGCCTCATCCTGCATAAGTACTCAGTTAAAACTACCAAAGAGCTAAAGGAACAATGAGAGGGTGCCTGGTTAGCTCAGTAGGTAGAGCTGGCGACCCAATACGGAGGTGCTGCAGCGGGCCCGGGTTCGAACCGACCTTACCAGTGGTCATCCCCTCTCTTTCCTCTCTATCTTCAGCTGTCTCTGTCAAATAAAGGCATAAAGGCCAAAAAAAGAAAATGGTATAAAAAGTTGCTAAAAATATCAGCAAAACTCATCTCTGATCAGTATTCACTGGAGGAAATAATCTGCACAAAACAAATCTAAATAGCTTGTTTTACACAAACTTCCTGCAGTTATTGTGTTCACTATCTGGATTCATTGTACAGTTTACCAGTACTGTTTTTGTTATACATTGAATATAATAGGAAATAACCATAAATATGTCACTATATCCTGACAGTAGTATATGAGACAGATAATCTGTGAAGAAATCTGGTTCCTCTGGTTCCTCCTAGTGCTCCTAATGGCATTTGCAAATATCCACCAGACCTGAATGCAAACAACCAATCAGAGCAGAATATTGTATCTATAAAATTTGATCCAGTTTCACCCAAATCACTAATAAAGTAGCTTGAACCAGAAGCACACTGAGCGTACCGCTGAACTAAAGTCAGTCAGAATCAACGCCTAGCATTACGGCGGTATGAATGGTGATGTGTTCGCTTACTGTTGTGAATATGAAGTGCAACTGAATGGAGATGTGCTGATTGACGCTGGGCATGCACTGTACGATTTGAGCCTGTGTCTGACCTAACTTTTGAGCTGCACGACTCATTTTGGAGTCAGACTGAATTTCAGCTTTATGGGCATTGTTTGCGTCCGAAAGTCATCTTGTGGACGGTGGTGGTTGAGCTGTGGCAACAGCATGCAACGGAAAGTCTGTATACGCCAGAGCTTTTTTATTGAGATGTTTCGACAATCGAGGAAAGGATGACACTTACCTTGTTAGCAATGGGTAGCAAACAAACTCTGAACGCTGCCTCCGAGCTTTCGAATGAAACTTTTTTATAATAAATAGCGGGAGTGGTCCTCAGGGGCCGACAGGCATATAGTATAGTGTGAGCGCATAAATGGTGAGCTTTGGCTTTACATCGCAAACTTGTACAGCAGGAGTTGGAATTAAACAACACATTTTCTAAAATCATACAGTATATGCCCGGCTTAACTATCACTATCACAAGTTCACTTGAACTGATGCCGCCATGAAATAATTTGCGTGAGCAATGTGATACATTATTTATACCTCTGTTTGTGTAACAGTTTTCACTGATGTGCCTGCTTGTGTTAGAGTCAAGTCTTACTGTCAGTAGTCCACAGCATGATTTAGTACTTCTCTTCCTGGCCTTAAAGACATTATTAATGGGACTCTGTGTGTGTTGGAGTCAGTGACCCCTCTCCCATTATTGATCTGGTTTCCCTATCTTGTCTCCCTGCATCTGCTTCTCTTTCCATCTGTTTCCTCTTTGATGTAAACACTGCCCGTCAATAACACACATCCAGCAAATGAAGAGGACTTTGCCATTTACTGTAAATAACTGGAGTCTTTTTTTTTTTTCTCTTTCTGAAGAGCATTAGCTACTCTTGCGTCAGTCTTTTGTTGTTTTGATCATTTCACTCTGTTTCCCTTCTGTTATCACTGCATTGTATTAGTGCAGGATCATTCATTTTCTTTTACAAAATATAATTTTCTCCCTTAAGGACTAATTAGCCTTGTTGCAACTGCAGGGCCAAACAGGCATAACCAGAGTTTACTCATTATTTATGCCACTAACTTTTCCTGCAAAACAATTTATCTACCTTGTCATATCTTTTTGCCAAAGGAGATGATTTATCTGCTTGGACGGTGGTTTCAAATGAGTAAACTCTTGTTCTTTACTAGCGTAGGTATAAACACATTCAACAACAACTGGAACCTGCCGGGAGAAAAATATCCACCAAGACACTTTACAAGGCTGTCTGGACTTACATAAAGGCCCCAGCAACTTCAAGACATAAATCCTGATATAGTAGTTGATTGTCAAGTTTCCGCACACAGAGGTAGATGCTGACGGAGTGCTCATATTCTGTCTTTTCACACATGGGATACCTAACTTTGTAGGCTTCATCTGTCTGTTACAATGGCAGCAGAGGTGTCCATTACAGTCAAAACGTTTGTTAAAGCTTTATTCAGTCATAACAGGTGATCTATGGAAAGAGACACAATGCACCATTGACCGTAGATTTTTGGGTATTTTTTAACCACCAGTAGTGCTATAGCGCAAAGTTTTTTACTAATGGGATTTTGATTGTAATGCGCGTACACATATTTTTGACACGATTGCCACAGTTGGTGGTGGTAACACTCAAAGAAGCCTAGCTAACAAAGGAAACAAAGGAAGTGAAGAAGACAAACATAGATGTAAACAATGCAGGATTTCATTTTTGTTTTATGTGGAAAGAAATGCAAGAAATGTGCTAGCAGCTCAGTTACATGTCGAGCAGACACAGAGAAACATGAGCATACTTTTGCCGTCCTTTTAAGCTTTGTTTTACTTCTCTGCCAACTCCTAAGAGAAATATCTGGCTCTTTGCTAAATGCTGGTTGCTAACTCTGTCTGTCTGCTGTTTGGTGCTGTGCAAGCTGTGTACAGTGGGTAACATGAGAATGAACCAAAACATTAAAGCTAAACAATGACTTAAAAGACGCTGAAGTGGCGCTTTTGTAATATAATAATTCTCAATAATAATAAATAATAATAATTTGATAATTCTCTGTGGGTTCAACACTACAAGTGAACCCTTTCATATTACACACAGTCATTTGATCCATTGTTAATATAGAAATATTGCTTGTAGCGGCTTTAATAAGGTGAACATTTATTCTCTTTGTATTTAACCTTGTGCTGCTGCAGTCTTTAATCTGACAGCATTCAGGCTTTTGCCATGTTGGAAATGTTAAAGGCTCCATTTAGTAAGATTGCAGTTGCAGTGACTTTTACATAGAAGTGGCTCTTATTCAAACATGGGTCAACATGTTAAATTTCCCTCACATTTATATATCCATTTATATATCTGAAAATGACTTTATTGTACCTGATGGAAGTAGATGTTTTGGGATTATTTATATTTAACCCCTTAAAATAACTCATCTTTGCCCTCTTTATATGGACATAAACTCTTAAATTTAAAATGCCTCCTGATGGCATCATCGCATGGACATATTGGACTGACGGCATGGGTTGACTCAGTTCTCCTCATGTGGTATGAGTAAGTCAAAGTTCCTGTAAGTAAGTGTGTGTGTGTGTGTGTGTGTGTGTGTTTGTGTGTGTGTTTAACTTCACCCCTCAGTGCTATGTATAAACCGCAGTTGCCCCAACAAGCCATATGGTCCGGTCCTAATCTGAGCCTCATCCTGCTGATAGCACTGAGATTGACTTCTGTAATTAGATCTGATCTTGGGCTACTGGTCACATTGAGATGAAACAAATTGGGCCTGGAGGTGGATTTCAAACACATTTTAGTCAAAGAATCACTTTTGGGTAAAAGCCAGTGCGTCCCCACAAACACATTTTCAATTTAGCATGTGCAGTTTTAAGTGAAATCCGAAGACACTGTCAAATTATATATATATTTAGCATCTTTTAAGGTTTCCCTTGTCAGGGAATATTGATGGATGGGGCCCATTGTTCAGATCTAATATTCGAATGCCTCTGTAGCAGTAAACCTTTCCTCTCACATGTCATGACCGTGGAGTGATCTCTCCCTGCCCTCTAGCCATCTTTTCATTGTCTTTCCACCTTGATTGTTCCTCCATCTTTACAAGCTCTGCGGTGAATAGATAGGGTTATAGCTGTACTCTGGGGGCCTCTTCTCTCTCAGTTTCTTTCTCTTTCTCTGCTTCAGATTCTTTCTTTATGTCTATCTGCAGCTCAACTCTGCTGCTACTCTCTTTGTCACTACATCTATCTCCCCCCTCTCTCTGTCTTGTACTCTATGCCCCCCCCTCCCTATTTCTTCCAGAAGGGAAGTGCCTTTCTAATTACTCTAACCCTATTGTTGTAAACTTTAGCCGCGGCCTCTCCAAGGGGGGTCTGTTGTCCCTGGATGGAGTGGCTATTAGGGGCCAAAATGGCTTTTACCTCTCGTGTGTGTATGTGTGTGTGTGTGTGTGTCAATGCCACAGATTGATCAGATAGCACACACACTACTTGGCAGAGGCGCTGTACACAGGGCAGGCGTACAGGGAGCAAGGGGAAGTGGAGGGGTGGGTGCCCGTTGAATTGAATGAAGAGGAGAAAGATGGTGGTGGTGGTGGTGGTGGGGGGCAGGGGTGGTAAAGGCAGGGGTGCTTATCTCCCCTGCCTCCCTCTCTTTCTGTGTCCCCCAGGGGTGGGTGAGGAGGGTGATTGTGACGCTTGATCTGTGTGTGTGTGTGTGTGTGTGTGTTCAGGGGTATGATATGTTGCTGTCCATGTCAAAAGTCACTTCACCCCTGGGGGGCTTCCTCACAGCAATCCCTTGCGTCCTTCTGGAAGTTTTGTGAGTGCGGTGGTGCATGCGTATACGCAATGTTTGAAGTCGACTGTTAGTTTCTCCCTGTGTTTGAGAGATAACGACCCCTGGGCTATAAAACCACAGCGAGAGAGAGAAAGAGAAAAACTCCCCACAACAACAAAAAAACTTCTCTTTCAAGGCTGGCCCCAACAAGAGCAGACCCACAGAGAGATGTGGTTTCGCTACTTGTCTTTATTATGTTTTAGGGCTCTGTGAGGGTCCCTCTGTCAATCTCTGGGGTTTTGTCCAGAAAGACATCACTAATTCCCTAATACAATCAACAGAACCACAGCTGCACCACCGTGAGGGCTAATTGCATCATGGAGTCAGTGATAAAGTCTGGAGTGGCCTGCTGTTCCTTTCTGGGAAGATGAGGCAGTTTTTGTGGCCTTTTAGCTTTTTTTCTGTTTTGGTTTTATCTTTAAGTTTGATGGGAAAGCCATTAATGGGTTTACAGTCAACACAAAAGTCTAAATCAGGTTTGTATTATATTCAAAACTGTACAATGAACCCAAATAGTGAACTCAGATTCTAAATCTACAGCGACATCTAAGAGTGTACAAACACTCTTAAAATTAAAAAAAGGAAAACACAGTCATAATTATATTAAACGCAAAGCATTCCCCTTAAAAAAAAAGAAAATACAAAAGCATTGTAAAATCAAAGGAACATACACAGCATGGTGCTTTACAGTGAACACAGTACATTAGTCATTATAAAATCTCATTCTCTCCACATTTAATGTGTTTTTTTTTTTGTCTCAACCATAACTCATACGTAGGCACAGAGTCCATTTTCCAAAAAGGCAAAAGATAATGAGCCAGTTGCTTCAAGTATGGCTAGGAGTGGGTCCGGTTCCCACTGTTTCCCAAAAGCCTCTCAGAGACAAGGAAAAATCCCACTGAAAAATGTTGTAATAATTAGTTTAAAGTCCCCTCCAGTCAGAAATCAGTGTTTCTTCCTGTCTCTACAGTGTGCTGTTTGAATGCTGTATGTACAGAGTTTGACACTAGAAGGATGTTTTCACATTCATCTGCTGAAAGTGGAAAGTTTCTCTGTGCTTTTAAGGAG
>NW_023339707.1:1112312-1121885 GCF_004916995.1 Morone saxatilis | reverse complement strand
TCTGGAGGTTTTAATGAGATAGAAGGAGGAGATGACTTTTTAAGGATTTTAATGTGGAAATTCTACTTTGTTTTTGCAGAAAGACCCACCAGACACATTGTTGTTACAATCAGACTATTTGTATATATGTCTTACATGTCTGGAGGGTATCTTTAATAATTAGCTGTGACGAGGGGAGGGAAGAGCTTCTTGCCGACCACTACAAGCGAATTGTTAGGTTGAGTGTTGTCTGAGACAGTGATATTCCATCCTGAGCTGATTTTCCCCCCAGCAAATGGAGGCTAAGGGGCAGGATCAAATCAGGAGATGTATTGATTTGGTCAGGAGGGACAAGATCTGGTCTCCCTCTAATCATTGAGAACGGAGAAGCTCTTTGGGCTATAGCATTTCTAATGGGGAGCAGGGCCAATCGAACAGGGCGCAGCCTCATATGAAATTCATCTTTAATCTTTATGAATTATGAATTAGGTTCTGTGGTGGAAAAATGCATTTAAATAACCCCCCTGACCGGTGTTACATGTTTTATGTGTGCTGTTTTTTTTTCACCACATTTTTACAACAGAAATCATTTACATTTCTCTCCTTATGCATACAGAAGCAATACAATGCATACAAGAGTAGACACTGAGTATTGTATAGAAAATTCATATATACAGAACAGTAAAGACAAAAACTTACATCTATGATTGATATACATTCATATATGTCCTGTCTATGAATTATTCTCTGTATAATTCATGTCTGTTGTTATATACAAAGTGTGGACACATACAGTATGTATGCACATGTGTGTCTTCCATTATAGTAGCTCATCCCTGTTGAATCATGCAAGTAGGCAGCGGGAGCTGAAGCCCTCTTCCCTTGGGCAGTATTTATGGCAGCGCGTGTTAAAGGTATTTTCAAACACACAAAAAAAATGCTTTAAATTTCAAATGGGATTCTAGAGTGGGGTTGAAAAGGAGAAGAAGCAAATCTGTGGAGGGCTTCACTCCACTCTCTGCGCCCTCCTCCTCCTCCTCCTTCTCCTCCTCCTCCATCTCTTCTCTCTCTTGTCAACCTTTTCAAAAAGCATCTATATTCTCACACCAGGCTGTAGGGGCATGTTGTCATGTTGCTATGCTACCTGAATGTCAAGCAGAATGTCAGAGTTATGGCAGAGTGAGAATGTACAATAAAGATGGAGCTTCTTCTGACCGGAGAGCTGGAGGAAGACAAAATATATGGAAGCAAAGAAAGTCTATAATCATTAGTATTTTTTAGAAGAAACTGTAATACAATATTAGCTGTGAAATCTAACCACTGAACACATAATCACAATTTGTGTTTTTAATTAAAAAAAAAAAGATTTAAAATAAATCACAAAAGGTTCACACATTAGGAACACTCCAGTGTCTGAGGTTTCCATTCACTCATCTGACCTTTTCTTTCTTGGATCATGTGACTGACAGGATGTAACCTGATAGGAGAGGCTAGAGGTTGGATCGATCTAGTTTAATGCATATGTGAGTAAAATATTTACATTTGAGCAACATGAATTAAAGGTTGTGAATCCTTAAAAAAACTTGAAATAAAGTTTTTGAAATTGTACAACTTGAAAGTAAACTTCTAGAAATTCAAACGACATGTAGTCATACCATACACTGTATAAATAAAAATGGACGCAGTCTCCATGACGTCACCCATAGGTTCCTGAAGAGCCGCTGTGAAGCTCACTGTGGTCAGCTCCGGCCACCTTGGCAGTCCTGACCAAATAATTCAAAAATAGGCAAAGAGGTGGAGCGTGGATGAAGCCTGGTTACTGAAAACAGCTGCCTGTGACAGCACCCACCTGTCACTCAAAGCAATAGCAGTCTAGTTCAACACCACCTATAACAATATCACCAAAGACAAAATTATTTACCAACATTATTTACCTCTTAAGGTAGAATTTTTTTTAGGCCTGAATTTTATTCAGGTAACGCTGCGTTTCAGTGGTCGCCTGTCAATGGCGTCAAATCCCCTTTGTGGATGCGTCAGCGTCTGCCAGAAGCTGTCATACATTGACTTTTTATCCAGTTTGAAGCAACATTTTTGCCATCCACTTTTTAGATCTTGGTGCCTTGTTAAACTCAGATTTGAACGGATGAAGGAAATTTTAGTCATCGGACCGTCTGGAATCTTAAGTTATCAGACGAAAAACAAGCCTGAGCTATACGTTAGCAGCAGCTCCAGCTCGGCCCCAGCCGCGCTCCGTGTGTGGGAGAAACAGTGATTTTTAATGTGGAGACTCCTTTATTCAGTTGTTTTATTGTTTTTTATGGAAGCCAATTTCTGCCAATTAAAAAAAAAAAATAAGATAAAAACCTAAGCCTTGAATAAATATAAAATAATTTATGTTAGTAAAAATTATGAAAGATAAAAAGTTTAAATTTTTATTATCATTTATTATTATGTAAATTCTTTTGTCATAATTTTGACCTTAATTTACTCATGTATGAAGGCAGAATGTTTTCAACCATAACCTTTTTTATTTTACTTTGGGTAGATAGGGCGGGTCTTGTTTGTTTTTGGAGAGGAGGAGACTCCTTGTGGATAACTGACTTCCCCCTGTAGAAACCTCTTGAATGATGAACACTGAGGAATCCTAACCGGGAGTAGCTGACTGCAATGATGGCAATGGTGGTGAAGACAACAACTCCCATGATCCCATGCTACTTCAACACCATCATCAAACTTAGTCTATTATTTTTATTTTTGTATTTATTTTAGTTATTGTTTTGATGTGAGAGACCCCCTAGCGACAGAAATTACATATTGTACGTCATCAAGTATTCAATAATGATTCAATTCTAAAATTAAGTATTCAGTTGCATATAAAAGTATATTATAATATTAAAGCACGTCTTCAAGCATGGCTTCCATAAAAATATGGTGATTGAGAAGTGGAGTTGCTGCTGCTACTCACCAAAAAGATAATTTAAAAAAGATTGCCGTGCCAGGGATAGTGTTTAAATATGTTAAAATTACATTCCAGCATTCCATCAAAACCTTATAAGTAGAGATAATTTGATTGTGATGAGGATGATGCTCGTTACGCTGATTAATGCTGATGATTATTACCATTACAGTTATTTATTTCTTTTATTCAGTCACCTTTAAGTATAGCGAGCTTCCTCCATACAAGCCTACACAGCTCCTATAACATTACCCACATTTCATTTGGATTAATTGAAAAATTACTGTAACCCACAGCCATTACAGTGATTACAGTTTGGTGAGATGGCCCTCAGAGTGGCTTGTGGATTGAGAACTCTCCTAACCCACCGTCACACTTACCCCACTTCCTCTTTCATGTCCTCCCAAACTGCCCTCTCAACCTACCCCGACCTCCTCCTCCTCTGGCCTCCTTCCCTGCCCAGGCTGGCCTGTAAAGCAGAGCGAGAGATACAGCGTACAGAGATGGAAGATGTAAAAATGCAGTACATGAAGAGCTAGATGACAAGATGGCTTGAAAGGTTTACCAGTGGAGATACAGACTGATGGAAAAAGGGAGGGGTGAGTTGACGGAGAGAAGGATTGACAGTTAAAATGACAGAGTAGGAGACGGAGGAGATATTGGTGGGGGGTGGTGGAGGGTTGCCTGTGGAGTCAGTGATGGAGTGGTGAGATGAGATGGCTGTTGTTGATTTCCATGGACGTCTGCAGTGCCGCCAGTCACCGATACTTGCGAGGAGAGGATGAAAGCTATTGGGCAACATGTCATATACTGTAGCCGCCCTTCCAAACATACACAAACATTTACAGGAAGGACAGATTTATAGAGACGCTTGACACTGCGGCGGCTTTAAGATCGCCCCCTGTGTCACATGCCTGGAGGAAGCTGTATGAATCGGATCATGACGATGTACTGCACTGGAGGAGTGCCCTAAATCCCCAAAGCAAAGTGTAGAAACCTGCAAAATGGATTCATGACACTATTTTTCACACCCATTCTTCCTGGAGTTACATAAGTACATAGAGTACTGCACAGCACTATAGGCTCCTGCAGCTGGGTTAAATTGGACAGCTAGAGGGATGGATTGAAAACTGATTGTGCTGTGTGTGTCTGTAACACCTCCCTCTTACGCCAGACTAATTATCAACTCCTATTTCACTTCATGGACAAAATTAGAAATTTGTTTTTCGATCTTGTCTCGGCCATTGCAGTGTTGTGGGTGTTTTTTTTTTTTTGGGGGGGGGGGGTTGTTTTTCTGCAGGATCAAGGATCTCAATCTCATTTTCTGCTCTGAATTACTGTCTAATGAATGTAAGGTTTTGGATTTGGAGACAGGCAGACTAGCTAATGGGTTTGTTAGTTTGTTGAGTAGCATGCCACACTCATTATTGCTTTCAATGCTGTGATTAACTTGATTTGCAGGGCAAATCCATCGGAGAGAAGATGATGTGCTCACATATATAAATGCACGCATGCCTGTAATCTAATAATCCGATTTAATAAGTTATTAATATAGTTATGGGCTCAGTTGGAAATAGAAAAGTGGACGGCTGAAAACACTAAGGCAACTGATGATCATGTTGTGATTGATTTAATTTCATTTAGTAAGGGAACATGATGTTACAACAGTGACTAACAGGATAAGAAAGTCAACTGCCAGGGGGGCACCTCTGGTAAAAAAAAAAAAAGAGTTATATTATTGCCTCACTATTGCCTTCCTCCCTTAAAACCCTCCGTATACCATTTCTCATTATTTTTTAAAAGATTATTTTTATGGCATTTCTGCTTTACTAGACTGCTTATAAAAGAGGAAGGCAGGAGCCATGGAGAATGAAAAAAAAAGATTTTGTGCAGGATTTCAGCTCACATAGCCCACTGAACCTCAAGGACATCGCACATTGTATCATTATTCTCGGATGCAATTCTTGTTGAAAGTGAGAATGTCACTTAACAAAAGCTCTTTAGAGACCTGTGAAGCATAGCTCCACAATAAGTCTATTCTGGGATGGTGCTTTGTGAGAAACATCTGAAATTAGTAAAATATGAGTGAAAGACAGGGTGAAGTGTCTCAAGATTAATCTGCAGAGAAAGAGACAGGACGGTGATGCTCACAAGTGTTAGTCAGTGTTTAGTTTGGGAAGACGGTGCTGCTACTGTAACTGGCACACTGTAAGTGACCACAACCGGAAGCAGCTTCACACAATGATGGTTAGCTGCCGAGATGAAACGATGATGTGGGCTTTCACTCGTCTCTTTCATCTTCAGATATATGTCTGAGGGAGGTCCCTAAACGTCGCCTTAATGGTGTCACCGTGGTGATTATCAAGCGTCCCCGCTTCTTCGTCGAGCTCGAGGCTGTCACCAGAAATGTCAGATGCATCCCGTGTTACTAGTCATCAAGAGAGTTACGACAGAGAGGACAGCTGTGGATTGCTGTCTTTAAGGTTAGCCATCTGGATGCAGACCCAGTCACTCTGCCTGCTCACGCATTAATATGTGTGTGTGTGTGTTTGTGAGACAACTTACAGTCAAAGCCAGATGAGATCAACCAAGTATCATTTAAATATTAGCTGTAGTATGCCTAAACTTCCATAAGCATCTGGACGTTCTATCTGAAAATGGTACTTTACTGTATGCAAGTCCTGTTCATCTACCCCAGGGTTTCTTAAAGTCCAGGTGAAATGAAAAATGACTTTATAACATTTAAAGATTTCATCCTCAGTCATATTGTACCCCTATTAACAATGTAGGCCAAAAACTTCTTTGTATTTTTATTTTGAGATCCAATCATTTTGGCTTCCTGTAAAACAAAATGTGACATGTGCTTACGTAAGCATGAACTAACCAATTTCAACTAGTAATATCATGACATTCAGCCATCAATCAATCGTCAACTTTTAGTATTGTTAGATGCCGCTAGTGAGTTAACTTGTGAAGCAAACTTTAGCTGACTTAGTGCTGGGGTGCCATGAACCAAACCTCCGCAACAAAACCGACCTCAGTCTGGAAGACAAAGAAAAGATCACCTCTTGGCTCAAATATCTAAATACTCTTGCCTTAACCTGACTGATCCAGATGGTTTGTTACACAGAACAATCTGCAAAATCGTTGTTGGAAACTGTTTAGAAAAGGGCAGGGACTTGCAAACAATACTCTGCAGGTGATTGGATGAACCATCCATCTGTCACGGGCGAATATCAACCAATCAATCAGATCAATGAACCATATAACATAGTCAAACTCTTACTGAAGCCAGTCGGGAAAAGTGCGAAAACATTTTTTCCATCCATCAAGAAAAGTCTTCAGTGCCGTACTTTTCTCTGCTTTCAGTGAAGAAATACTCACCAGTTCTAATAGAACTGATGCTAGCAGCATCTACACTAAATAAAGGCTTTCAATGAAAGTTGCTTACAAAAGCTCCATGCGCACTTTTCTTCATTATTTAACTGCTGTTTTTGCTGTAGTAATGAAATCAGGCACTTAAAGGGGAACTTGGCAACACTTTTTCAGGCTTAATAAAACCTGGGGTTTTAGAAATCATTTGGAATGGTTAAATGGGCCTGTTCCGCGTGAAAATTGGCTGACCCCCCCTCTCTGGCAACCCCCATGCGACCCCAGGCGGGAAAAACCAACCTTGCAACTTTGGCGACTACCGGCCCGGTAAAATTGGAAATTAGGGAGGAGGGTACCGTGGAGAGGCGAGGAACGGAGCCGGAGGAAAGACGAATGGGCTTTACGGCAAGTTCCACATATAACGCACACGCCGCCCTCAATAACGGTTAGTGTATAATGTTATTACCCCCATCTCGCTAGATACTTGCTCCACACGGAAAAAGTTGCCGGCCGCGGAAAAAAAAGCACATCAGGCAGCGGTTAGAAAAGGGGGAGGGAGCGTCGCCGCAAGTGGAGTTGTTTTTACGACGTGTTGGGTGAAATACAGGTCCAGAGCTGTAGGGGAGCTCGTTGGGGAGAAAACATGCAATGACAAAAGTGAAAACCAGCGAAGAAATGGCTAGAGTTGCCAAGTTCCCCTTTAACATGGCCATGAGCCAACAAACCATGTGCTACTGTCAGACACCACAAGGCAGAAAACATTCAGCCTGCAGTGCCATCATGTGTTTGCCTCTTTTAGTCAAACAACAGCGATTATGTCATGTCTAATGCAATCACAATATATTTCAAACAGTAAGTCTCAGTTTTCAATAAAAAATGGAAACCTACTATAGTGCCTTTTCTTTACAATAGAATACACATTAGATATATGGTTCTATACAAATCAAATTGAATAGAATTAAGTTGATATGGCAAACTGTTCCCTATTTCAGTCTTTCTGCAGGTTCCAACAGTATGTTTGCCTTTACCTTGACCAAGATGTTTGCATGCCAGATGATGAACTTGAATATGTATTAAAAAATATGAATAGGTATTACCATTTTTTACTAATATAACTGTGATAATTAAATGTCACTCTTGATTGATAAAGCAAGCTAGCTAGTACAGTATTACACAGTACATCACTTGAAATGTTTCAGATGGTCACTCCTTTTTACTCTATTTCTGGCTGCTGTCTTAACAAATGTCACTAATATTTAAAATTTAAATAACACTAAGATCTTCATCCATATAAGGTACCCTCATCAGTAACTGGAAGCCACTGCCTAACGTTGTCAGTCCAACTACCCATGCTACTGTCACTCTCAGCAGGTAGCAGCAGTCACACAGTCACTACGACTTGCCACCCCAGTACTGGCGGCACCGACAGATGGCGGAACACACAAACAGATCGTCAGATTTGTGTATAAAATATACATCAATACACACTGATATATTAAAACACATTATTCCCAGAACAGATTTACAAGCGTCACTGTAGTAACGTTAACTAACTTCATTAATTCAATCTATTTTTAGGACCTGTGAAAGTCATATGTAAGACAGGTTAAGGCCTAAGACCCAATGGACCCCCTGCTGTTTATATATTCAGCAGATTAGCAACTAATATTCATATTCATTAGCCCAATATTCATTCTCGTTTCTCTCCGGTCTGGTTGCAAATATTTTGCTTTTTAGCTGCTAAATGCTCCATTATGTTCAGCAACTAGTCTCTGATAATTTGTGCTGATTAGATAGTATACAGAGGGTTTTTAGAGAGACAATCAACGCTATGGGAAGGGTTGGGGGACTGAGCCAAAACAGTAATGTTGTGGGCCGGACTGCTAAACAATGAGCTGAAACTTACTATAAAGCTTGGTAAAGCTGAGGTGAGCTGCAGCTTTACCAGTTAATTCTCTATATTTCCATCACTACCAAAGACAACTTTTACATTGTCTTCATAATGTCATTTCGTACATTGGAATGATAAAAGTATGTGTTATAGCCGCTTTAATCCAGGTAGTACTGGAGCTCATTTGTTAAAAACAGCTTCCTGCTGTTGCTGGAAACAAGTCTAATGAAAGCAGAGACACTGAAACAATGTACTGTAAAACCAAAAGCAATGAGCTCAAAGAGCCTGAAAGGCTCTGCAGAGGTAAGACAATCTAGATAGTGGTAATTCTCTGTGGGTTCTATGATACAAGTGACAATTTATCCATTGTTAATATAAAGCGTGCATAACAATGCTTGTGCATGAGAGAGAGAGAGAGAGGGACAGATAGAAGCTGGGTTCTCATCCAAGTATGTTTATGCAAATCATTAAAAGCTGCATGCAAATTGAAAGGTTAAACATTAGCAGTCGAAGGTCTTCTGTTGCAGAAATGCATTGAATTGGTTTCAACATTACAAGTGTTTTACAGTTTTACAGTTCTGATGCATCTTTGCTGCTACATCTTGTTCCTGTGCTGCTCATAAAAAGTCTTAAATCTGAGACTCTGAATAATCTAAATCTTAGGCCTTAAAATGTGTCTGAAATGTTGCTTTTAAATATGTTTTTTGGGGAAGAAAATGTATAGATCATGTTGGAACAAATACAAAATGAACCTGACATAGAACCAGTACTGATTTTCCTTCAGTATTTACATAAAAGAGGGTTTAAATATCACTGATAATGGTCTTAAAAAGGTCTTAAAGTGTTAAATGTAACCTGACCTGTAGAAACCTCCAGAGACCCTGCTTATATTGCATTGGACAGTAATGGACTGATTAATTATCAGTATTTTGCAGATTTGATCTTTAGATTTTACTTCACAGTTGGATAAAAAGTGCTACTGATGGAGTGTGTCATGGAGCCTACTGCTGGGCAGCAGCAGTGGCAAACTGTTGCCCTCATGTAGTAGTTAGCGAGCACGATGCAGCAGCAGAGCTCCAGCCCTGGCAGCACCATGCGGTTGCCAGTACAAGTCTTCCCGAGGCTGGTTGTCACCCTGAGGGACCAGCAGAGCGTTTTTGCCCCAGAGGGGCTGCAGCACAGACATTTCCAGTCAACACACAGAGACCACTGAACCATTCAGTCAGGCCAAACAAGCTGATGTGGGAATCATTCAACCGTGCAGCGAGCAGCTATGACTATGGGCAGCTTTTGGGGGGGGGTCAAGGTTGGGTGACAATCTAAATTTTAACTCTCCAAATAGATTTATAGCAATGTGCGTGTGTGCGTGTGTGTG
>NW_023339707.1:1108987-1112212 GCF_004916995.1 Morone saxatilis | reverse complement strand
GTCAAGACGAACACATTATTAATGCAAGGCCCTTCGCGCTAATATCTCCATGCACTCACGCTCCCTTCTGGCACGCGCACCTGTTCGCAGTTCACTGAATTGAATTGAATTGAAACATTTTCTCATCGAATCTACACGATTCACATAGGTTACCTATTTTGGTTTCAAAACGGCGAATTTCGCCGAAAGGTGAGTGATTTTCATGTCTGGCATCTTTAACTTTCAAGTCAAGTCTCAAGTCATTTATTTTCTGTCAAGTCAAGTTGCAAGACATTAAAACAGTGACTCGAGTCTAAGTTCTTTTCATGGCTTTTTATGTTCTGCTGAAAAACAAATGCTCCCCAAGTGCTAACTTCAGTTTTATGCTGAGGCAAAAAGCACATTGATGGAACTGTGACAACTCCAACAAGTAGCTGATGAGCTTCTACACACATCACTGCCAAAAACACTATTTGTTTGGACTGACAACAAATGTAACATACAAAGATTGAGACTTGTCCCTACTCAGTAGTTTAATCTCAGATTTAAATCAAGGTGGGTCAGCATTCAGAGGGAAGAGGTCACTCTCTGGACACTCAACACTCCCACACACCCCATGACCTCTGAACCCTGTGACCTCTGAACCCCAGACTCCAGGCCTTCAACAGTCATCAGCGTATTGATCTAGCACGTGCCGAAAAGACAGATTAACAGGAAGAGAGTGCAACAGAACAGAAGTGATTAGACTAGAGCAGACGTTAGCAAGAATAGTTTTTTTTTAAATTACAATCCTGTTTTATTCCCCTTGACAGCAAATCTCTGTGGGATGAAAAAACAAAGTGACAGTTGGGTTCAAAACGAAATCAACAAATCAACCACGAACAAAAGGGAAGAGAATGATGCGAAGAAATGAAAAGACAAAAAACAAGAGCAGCAAGAGAGGCAGGAAATTGGAACAGAGGAGTCAGTTAAATATATAGCTGAATTTATCTGCACACACCCACAAGTGGACAGAAAAGTGTCACAATGTATTCACATACATGAAATCATGATGCAAATCCTCCCCAGCTACACAACAAATCCCCCCCCCCACCCCTCGGTCACTTTAGTTTTCAGCATGCAAAGTATTTTGACCGCAGCTCAATCTTCACACCACTCTGACTGGCTCTCATTGATTTCCATGGTGTTAGATGGAGTGGCAGGGCCTGTGTGGGCCAATGAAAAGAAGGTGCGCGTGTGAAAGACTCGTTATGGCAAAGATTATCTCCCCATGACACACACACACACACACACACACAGGCCATTCAACCTAGCTGGAGAGAAGCTTCTCCTATAATGGCACCTGAATCCATATGTGGACACACATACATTAAGACACAAATGTACACCTGTGTCTCTGTCTCTCTCTCTCAGACTCACAAGCTCCACCTATCACTCGGACACACACGCAAACACACGCACGCACACAAGTATGCAATCAGAGAAATGCAAATCTGATTGTGTGAAAGCTGACAGCTATATGCAGGTGTGCAAATACCATCATATACTTGACAAACACACACTCACACACGTGTGCAACACACACCAGCTACTGAACTAACAGGTTATAGCTTGCCCCGTGCATTTTCAGTAAGTGTGTTATTTTATCGCCTCTTTTTATCCTCTCCCCTCCCATTCTGCTCGGTGACAGGGGGGATATGTGCACCCTACTTTGTTGCCATGGATACCACAAACACCCCACATAGAAAATTCTACACAGAATAACAAGTGGCCAATTGCGTGTGTTTGCTCTCCAACAAACCTCGGGATTAGAGGCATTTTCTTGTCAGAGGCATAAACTATTTTTATGTTTGCAGGGACAGAGAAAGGAGGGGGAGGAAAGGAGAGGATGGGAGAGGGGAAAAAAGAGAGGCAAGAGGCACACAGATATGAAAAGAGCATACTAATGCTGTGTGGTGACAGGTTTCTCCCTGCTCAGTGAGATGAGAGAGCTGGAGAACAGAGGAGAGAGAAAAAAGGAGGGGAAAAGAGATGCTCTTAAAAAGAAACTCAGGTGCTCAGGGCACCCTTAACAAATGAAGGGGAACATGACAGAAAGAGGCAGAGGAAGAGGGGGGGCAGATCATTTCAAGTCCAGTTAACTGGGAGCGCTGACATTTGTAACAGCTGAACAGGCGAGGTGAAAAGCAGGGTGGCGTTTAGTAGGGCAAACTGAAACTAAATGTTTTGAAAAGCTCTCTGGGTTTTTATTTTTGTGTGTGTCTCTTTTAGATTAATTGACAAACACTCATCTGATGCCTCCTCCTAATTTCTTCCTCCTGCTCCGAGCCTCCGAGAACATAACCCCAGTGTGCAATGATGTCATTATGATACCATCTGTTTGCTGCAATGGCAGACGCAACATACACATACATGCACAAGATAGCCTTGGATCAGATAACGCTTAGGGGGAGAGAACCTATGACATTTGCACTGTATATCAGCCATACACGGTGCTGCATGTTTAATGCAGGCTTATTGTAAAGAGTAAAGGTGATGGTTGACACAGTACAGGTAGCTTTATATCTCAGATCCAAGTGGAGACTCCCGCTGTCTGAGCAGTCAGAGGACAGAGTGCTTTCCTTTGCTGTCCAAAGACTACATGCTGTAACTACCGCACTGTAACACCACGCCTGTCAAGGTCATGAGGGGAGATGCTTGATGCGGATGTCTGTCAATCCCATCCCCCATCTAGACAAAGACACTGCCTCCCCCCTACTACAGTTTTTACACCTTTATCATTTACTGTTAAGGCAACTCGGGCCAGATCCAATATATATAGTTTCATACAAGGCCATGGTATTTCTCTTTTTCATATGTCATATGCACACCCACTTTATGCAGTATGTATTTGTGTATATAGAGTCATGTGCCCAAAACTGGATGTCTATCATGTTTATGTTTTTTTTGTGATATTTATTTATTTTTTATAGTGTACTGTATGTGACTAAAATGACCAACTTTATGCTCTTCTTAAAGGACCAGTGTGTGGCATCTAGTGGCGTAGTTGCAGACTGCAACCAACTCGCCACACCCACCCAGAGAAACTAAGGTGGCTGCGAAACTCCTAGTCCTAGCTAGAGCCAGTGTTTGGTTTGTCAGTTCTGGGCTACTGTAGAGATATGGCGGTTTAAGGTAACAAAAACACAACAATTCTTATTTTCAGGTGATTATACACAAATGACAACATAGTTATGAATATTATAT
>NW_023339707.1:1108784-1108946 GCF_004916995.1 Morone saxatilis | reverse complement strand
TACACACTGGACCTTTAAAAATTGGACCAGATGTCCTTCATTTTTTCTTTTTTGGGTGAATTCTTTGCTTAAAGGAAAAGTTCAATATTTTGCTGCTTTCTTTCTTGCCGAGAGTATCGATAGGTGTCTTGTGATTCAGTACCAAATTTCGATACCAACAGA
>NW_023339707.1:1101828-1108684 GCF_004916995.1 Morone saxatilis | reverse complement strand
CACTGCAGTGAGGACCAAGCACATGTGGACTTGGTTTCACATGGGGCACCAACTCCACCAGGTGAGCCACCAGGGCACCCCAAAGACGTGTGTCTTGACTTTAAGGTTCAATAATAAATATTAAATATAAAAAAGTTAATGTTGTCATTGTTGACATGTCTGGATGATGTACACTGGGAATAGCATTGTCATGATTGGATGACTACCTCGTCAGTCAAGCTCCTTGTGTTGCTACCTGTTGGTCTGTGGATCAGATCATCATCATTATCTAGTCTGTGATAGTCTAAACTAAGAAAAGAATAAGCTTTTATTAAGTTATTTGTTTGTTATTTGATCAATATAAATATTAACATAAATATCAATAATTCTAATGCAAATTCAATTCTTTGAAATAATTTTTGAACAGGTTAGATAAATTGGTCAATAAAATCATTATTAGGAAGGTACTAATACCTTGTTGTTTCTCTTTATAAAAACCAGATACTGCAGGTAAGAGTACAGTATTTTTTGGGGGAAAAAGTGACTGGACCTTAAAGCTGCAGTAGGTAAATTTTCAGTTCCCATCCCTAGACTTGGGTTGACTTAAGAAAAAATGACTTGGGACTTGCTTGAGACTTGGACCAATCGACTTGAGTGACATGTCTGCCTGCGGATGATCCCTGTAGAGCCAGTATACATATGTGTTCAATATTTAAAGCGCATGTGAAATAAAGATTTTCAGTTTCAAAGATAAGTGGCACTGAGTGTAAAATGTTTGTTTTCCAAACACCTCATGCCAAATGGGAATAGACTGAAGTCAGTAAAGAGGGGCTGGTGAGGGCGTGTGAGCACGAGGTGTGTTTTTCTCCTTTTGAGGCTTTGTTTTCATGGGTTTTAATAACCTAACCTAATAACCTAATCTAGAGCTAAACCAACAGAACACACAGGCAGAGCTCTATATAGGTAAAATTGGATAAAATATGAACAAATATCAGAGATTTAGGTTTTGGCTGCTTTCTGATCTTGGTGCTGCGATTAGAGAGAACATCACATAGCCTTTGAATCTGGAGTGCTACATTGCAAAAAATCAGAAGGCAGTGTCATGTCTGCGTTCCCAGGTGACTTCCCCAGCTGTGTCTCGTATGCAGTAGCTGCACAGCATGTTCCTCTCTGTTTCCTGCTCTTCTTTTTATCTGTCATCCTCTCAGCATTGTAATTGAAGATTAATAGAATCATTAGTTCTGCACCGAGTGAATGTTAAACAGCTCAGATTATTCAGCGTTGACTTGTAATCTCTGACTCTGACTCTGACTGTCCATGTCAGGGGACTATAACCCAGGCTGGAGTATGAATGCAAAAGACTTAAAGAATACGTCTGCTCATACTGTATTGTAAACATTTATCATTACTCATATATATATATCTCCTTCCTCTGGGCCACAGAGCTCCACTTTTCTAAAACTACCAAAACACATCAGCGAGCCACACAGTTGCACTGGGTGACATGTTCCTTCATTATCATGAACACACACACTGTAGTTTATTTTGACTCAATCCCTCACACACCGTCCTGCTGCTGTAAATACTCACTAGTGTGTGCTAAACTGTGTTTGAAAAAAGTCCCCAGCTAACGTACTATTTTCTCCTGTTTGAGTAACATTTGCTGGAAACTACAGTGCCCAGCTATTTTAGCAAATTATTGACTTTTTTTATTTTTGTTTTAAATGTATTGTATTTGTGTATTGGGACCTGTTTTTAAGGCGAGACCCTAAGGGGAAAATTTTTTTTTTTTCAATTTTGGCCTATTTTGTTTCCATAACATGGAAAACACCCTTAAATTTACCAAAAATGTGCATTAGTAAATACCCAGTTTGCATATTTATTCATTACATTTCTAAAAATTTGTAATACAAAAAAATAATTGTCTTAATGTAAGTAATCAACTTTTTCAGTTTCAGTTTCATGGTGATATCAGGGGCGGCTCTATAGGGGTGTCAAAGATCCCTGGCCACCTCGATTTGGTGTCAAATGTATGGAAGTCCATTTCCGCTGTATAATGACTTAGTCATGTCAAGTCATAATTTTGAGATAGATTTTCTAATGCCACCTTTAGACATTTCTATTCAATGCTTTACTAATGTACCACAATNNCCACAATAATGTTTTTGAGTACAAATATCTTTTTGTTTTCTGTTTGTCACCCACTAATACCTTAACCTCTTACCTCTTAACCCCAGTACAGTACAGTATTCACTGTAGCTCATAAACACATAATGTTGTAAATATGGCAGAAAGAAAACAATGCAACCTTGTTTTGACCCACCTGCAACTGCTGCATCTGGTGGGCCTGTACCCTTATTTTCAACCCCGTTTTCAACCCAAAACCACCCACTGATTAAAGCTGTGAAGTATCCTGCAACACAGGACAGGAATCAATAAGTGAATTAGACTCCACTTTCAGCTTCCTCTCCAGCCAGCCGATCCCAAAACCAGCTGCCCGGGATAATGGGCCTGGACATGAGGGAGTGTGGGTGTTGAGTGGAGGAGGCTGGGGGACAAAGAGGCTTTAAAGTAATGTGATATACTGCTGTGACACATTGTCACTACACAGTTGTATATATCCAACAGTATGTGACACTAGCCACTCTAAAGCTCATACATGTTTGACATTTCCTTAAAAGTAAAGGAAGATGCTACAGATACAAGTGTACCATACTCTCAGCAGGGTGCTGCATGCTAACCAGTGACAGAGCTGTTTCGTCCCGACGTGGTCATTATTTTTATCTGTTTATTTTTTCATACTATGGTGACATCTTTGCTGCAAAGCACTTAATACTGCAGATCTTCCCTAAAGTCATTTGTCAGGCCGTGCCTGTGATGTCACCGTCCTTGGGTTTTCTGCCCTGTTCACTGCTCATACTAACTGCCCCTTATCTCCTTCATATACTGTAGTAGAAAAATCAAATGCAACTTGTTTTATCAGTCACTTAGTTTTAATCTTTTAATCCATTTCCACCACTGTAGACTACAGTGGTGGAAAGTATTCAAGTACTCAAGTAATGCACTTAATTGCATTTTGAGGTACTTTTACTTAAGTGTTTCCATTTTCAGCTACTTTATACTTCTTCTCCACTATTCAGAGGGAAATACTGTACTTTTTACTCCACTATATTTATCTGATAACTTAAGTTACTAGTTACTAGCTTCAAAATAGGTTCAACAAATTACACTGGCTCTAGATAGGGCCTCTCACATTTTTAAACAAGTTTCGTGCCATGCTTGGAAGACGAGCAGTATTCAGTTGGTTGCAATCTGCATTTTCACCACTATATGCCACTAAATCCTATACACTGGACCTTTAAAATGCCAAAGTAAAAGTACTCATTATGCCAAATGGTCCATTTCAAAATAATGAAGATTACATTATTGGATTATAATGATTGATGCATTCATGTCTTCATGACTTTAATGTCGCAGCTGATAAAGGTGGGCTGATTTTAATGAATTTATACACTGTGAATTTCCCCAAAATTTTCAATCAAGTTATATTTTATCTGATCTATATATCAGAATTGATTCATAAAAGGTTTCAGTATGGGCAGTGGTCAAGCACAAAGCAAGGCTGAAAACATGACACACGTGAGATTTTCACCCGACAACAGTGACGTGCAGTTGCACTATTATTCCCATATTTACTGATGGTGATGATCCCGTTAATTCAGGCCTGACTTGGCGTAGCGTTCCTTAGTTACACCAAGATCAGCAGCAGATGCACCGACGTGGCGGCAGAACATGGCACTGTGATATGACATCACACCCCCGCTAAGAGTGTGGCACAAACACAACCAGTCCGCTGCCAAACAGAGGGAGAAACATGGCACTAACACAAACACAAAGTAATGAGTAATGACTGTTCCTGGAGATATGAGGGAGGCTGAGACTGGGGCGGGATGCAGGATCTCTCTGTTGAGACAAGTCATTGTCTCAACAAAATATTTAATTTCCTGATATTTAAATATGTGCAAAAGTGTGATATTAAGTAGAAAGACAAAGGAACTAGCATGGTGCCCACTAAATCTCTAGTATAGAAGTTCTTAATATATTGTATATCTTTCTCTGTACATATGTGTGTGTATTACTATTTTTTTGTTTAGTTTATTACCATGCACAGTAGTCACCATTTTTAGAATAATCTTATTTCATCTTTACGCTACATAGACATTGAAAAGGTTTCCCTCCTCGTCCATTTGCTGCTACTCAGCATGGAATCACAATGCATCTACTGCAGGGGTCTTCAACTCAAAATGACTTGGGGCCACTGCTAGAACTGCCTTCTCATAGGAGGGCCGCTTCAAGTACTACAAGAAAGAACTACAAATATTCTGAAAGCATTAAAAAAAAATGGAAACCATCATAATCATAATCATTTTATATCATCTTTGTGGTTCACAGCCAAACAAGACCTGAAACGTGTTCTCTTCTTATCAGCACATTTGCCATTATTTTATGCCAAAACATTTTTTTATTGTGTATGAAGGGTTAGTTTAAATCCATATGAAACAGCTAGAGAGAGCAAAAACCATCTTGCGGGCCAGATTATATTATATATTTTACATCATGTTGCGTGCCGGAGGGAGGGGAATGGGGGTTCCTCAGTTTGAGACCCCTGGTGTATACAGTTATGGAATAACTCAATCTTATTAGACGGGGATCCCTGAGACTACATCTTATCAAATACAGATTTGGAGCCCGATGTCTAGCAATTTGGGGGTCCTTGACACCAAAAAGGTTGAGAGCCACTATCCTATGAAGCTAGAGCCAGGAGCCAATTAATGTAGCCTAGCATAAAAACTAAAAGCAGTGCTAAAGTTTTTGTAGCTGTTTCATATCAAACTATCTCTTCATATACAATTAAAATAAAAACACAATTCTATTTAAAACAAATATATTTTGTTTGGCACAAAATAACAGCAAAGGTCAGGTTGCATTCCTATGTAGTTTGCGGACAACAAAGATGATATAAAATTATATCATATCATATACAAATTAAAATAACAGTGAAGAGTGTGAAACTTATGAACAGTCATTCTTATACATTGTCTCACTGGGCTAATGTCTAGTCAATTAAATAATAGTGAAATTGAAATGCACTCTACCTTTACTGTGACCAGGTAAAATGGATGCAGTGAATAGTACTGGTCACCTATTCCCATCCGCATCCACATTTCCGGAGGATCTTCTCCTCATTTCCTGGAGTTCTGGTGTTCATCTCGTTGTCTGTTTCCGTTGCTGTCGTTACCGGGTTGTCCGTCCTGTTAGGCCCATCTTTCATCCCGCCTCTCGGAGGGCCTACGGGTTGTTTTCTCTTTGATTTCTTCGTAGTTATGGCTTGGGTGTGCCTCCTCAGAGGTACTAGTGGGTTAGGTAACTAGCCGACCACTCCTGGTGCAGTCTTTCCCTGCTGTCATCCAGTCTTTCCTGGCTGTCCTCCAGTCCAGTACTGCCACAATAATTAACAACAATTACATTACAGAGGATACTAGGATCTGTTGGCAGAAATGGAATATAATATTCATTCAGGAAGGAGTTCTCCATGTTTCTACAGTAGCCCAGAACGGACAAACCAAACACTAGCTCTAGATAGGGCCTCTCATGTTTTTTACTAGTTTTGTGCCACGCGAGCAGTATTCAGTTGGTTGCAACCGGCAAGTTCACCATTAGATGCCCCTAAATCCTACACAGAAGGGAAAGTACTCATTATGCAGATTACGCATTTCAGAATAATGCAGATTACATTATTGGATTATAATCATTGATGCATTCATGTGTTCATCACTTTAATGTCGCAGGTGGGGCTGTTTTTGTTATGAATTTATACACTGGAATTTTCAAATCAAGTCCTATCTTATCTGATCTATATATCAGAATTGATTGATAAAAGGGTTCAATATGGCAAGGCTGAAAACATGACACACGTGTGAGATTTTCACTGCGCATATTGAAACCTTTTATCAACCTGATACCTAGTATTTTGAAGGCACAGAGGAGGAAGTAATACTTAGAAAATGACAGACTGGAGGATGCTGGTCTTTTTATCCACTTTGTGGGAAAATCGCTGACTTTATCTGATGGTTTTCACAGTGAGCGTTTGCATCTTCATGCATTTTCTCTGTATCTCAAGGCCGAGCAGAGCCCCGACACAGTCACTGGGTTTTTAGGGTTACAGAGTGCAGCAGGCAGTGGAAATACATAGCACACTTGCACTTCTGTTGTCTTTCATCCTGTGAGTCAGTTCATTCAGTCAATTTTTCATTCAATACTGACTTCACAGCAATGAGATGTAAAAGCTTCAGCGTGGCTGACATTTTGCAACATGCAAACTGCTGATCATTTTCTTGTGATCTCTCGAGCACCAAATGCAAAAGGAGGGCTGTGAGTGTGCTGGTTAGTCATTGAGCGTTTCTCAACTGCTCAAAGCCTGATGTTTTTGAATGCATGTATTATATATGAAGAGAGATTTTTGAAGGACTCAGTGGAGAATCTTATAGTAATCTATCCCCTATCACACCTGCACTGTCAGACTTCACTTTGGCTTCCTTTGGCTGTATTTGCAATAATATGCCATCCAGTCTGCTGGATTGTCACACATTAAACAGCCACACGTCAGTGAACCAGTATGTCTGCAGTTTAAATGACTTTTATGGGAGCTTGGTTCATTTGTTTCCTTACACAATATCTGCTTAGAGGACAAATCCCTGCAACAGTTAGTTAACTCTTTAGCAGTATGCAAATTGATAACTGACCATTTGGTAAACCTTCCTCCCTCAATAACGTTTGCTACCATTGTGATGCCTTTCATCCTTGCAATGTACACGGA
>NW_023339707.1:1097960-1101748 GCF_004916995.1 Morone saxatilis | reverse complement strand
AGTTAATTAGTTGTAGCTAACCAAACTAGCTCTAATACTGTAAGTTGGTTGAAAACTCAATTTGTAAATGAGAACATGTAAAAGGGTCTAAAATATGCATTTGAGGGCTACATGATATCATGCTAATTCAGCACAGTGTAATGATGCACAAATTACCAGTGCTAACTCTTACAGCAAAAAGGCTAATCAGCATCCTCAGCAGTTGATCAAACATGCATGGAGCTAGTTAGTCCTAGTGTTACAGTCCAGTGTGATAAGGGAAAATGAATACTGGACTGTTATCTCTTTTAGACTTCAGACTTTTTTCTAACAAAATAATATTGTTAGCGAATAATTATTGGCCTTAATGCTAACAGTTAGGCCACATCCTAACAGTGTCCAGGGTCTTTAAAATGCATCCTTGAGCCACTGGGTGATGTGTTCATTCATTACCATGAATAAACACACTATAGTTTATTTTGACTCCAAGCCACATACATTTAACATGACTGCGAGCTTTAACCAGTCAGATCAATGAGCCATACATCATAATTCACCTCTTAGTGCAGCCAGTCGAGTATAGAGAAAACATCTTCCATCCATCAAGAAAATCCTTCAGTGCCGTTCTTTGCTCTTCTTTCAATGAAGAAATTCTCTCTAGTTCTGATATAGCTAATGGTAGCAGCATCTATGCTAACCTCTTTAGCAGCCACCATTGTTGTTTCTCCCTGTGTCACACTGCCAGTACCTCCTTAAAGGATGCTGATTGGTCCGGTACCACTGGAGTTTGGCCATAAATCCATAGATTATAGCCTGGCAACATGGATTCTCGCCTTATCTCCTGATTTTATCTTTTCGAATGATGATTTAAATCATTGACTTTTTGGGGCGCTGTCCTAGAAATCTTTTTTTAAAAATGAAAGATTTATGTCTTAAGGACCAATGGGCAAGGACAGGGTATGAAAACCAAATCAATGTTGGTTTTAGTCTTGCGACTGTGACTCCACACTGCACATTTCACAGAAAGAGGTGCTTTACTGCTTCATTATCAGGTTGTGTGTGACACTGATACATGCTGTAAAGCCAAAAACACAGCCGTCCTTCTGCGAACCTGCAGGCCACTAAGGAGGACTTTATGAAAGACAGGCAGGTTGTGTTTGAGAAAACCCGACTGCTGTTTTTTGTATTCTTTCCCTCCTCTGGATGACTCAGAGGCACCTACAGTGTATAATGTGCAAACCTGGCCGCACAAACCTGGCTCATACCCACCCTGCTCTGCCCTGTGTGGTTGTATAAATGTTGGCATGTGTCACGTTTGCTCTTTACATGTTTGCTGTGGATGTGTGGACAAACACAATTGTGAAAACATGTCACGTAGTGTGCTCTTAGTATGCAACTATCAAGTTCCTCAATAATTCTCTCACATATCTGTATTTGTGCATGTTTGCACTGCATGTACATCTTTGTGTGCTTTGTGTGTGACAGCTGTTTCCATTAACAAGTGCTCTGAGTGTAATATTGTTTATTTGTCACTCTCCGGGGTGTGTCCATTTGTGTGTGTTTGTGTGCACATTATGTACACGTGTGTGTGTTTGTGTGTATAAGTGACTGTCTACATCTGTTATTTGTGTGAGTCCGTGAAATCTAGATGCATGTTTGTGTTTGTTATTATTACTTTTTGGAATTTTCACCCTCTTTATTTATTTCTGAGTGAACATCATTAATGTGTGCATGAATGTACAACCTGTGTATGTTGTTGTGCATCTCAGTGGTTGACTCAGAATCTTTGAGGGGCAGGAGTGAAAAAAATAAAAAGTCTCACAGAAAGTGACAACTTTGTCAGGATAAACACCCTAAAGGGCCTTTATTTTGTTTTGTTCACTGGATGGGCATTTCATCGCATTTTCACCCCTCATGCCCCCCCTTTGAGTCCAGCAGTGGTGCCTCTATATGCACAAAACTCATTATGCACACGTGTGTTGTGATTTGTGTGTGTGCCCAGATCCATATCTGTATTCTGCATGGTTGTTTATCTTGCCAGTCTTCATGTTCAGAGGAGGATTCAGTGCTGTTGGCTGTTTCTCTATCAGTCCTTCAACATGCAGCCGCCACCCCTATTAACACTTCCATTAATACTAGATCACAGATGGAAATCATCCTCTCACCCCGCAGATGCTTTTAGATTTTGATGAGTGTTTTTATTCAACTCCCAGGGAGAGAGGAGCAGCAGGACAACCAGTTTTATTGATGGCGGAGAAAAAATCTGCCGCTGCTTTCTTTCCAGTGTTCCTCTTCTGGCGTTTTCCTCAGCACGCATGTTCAGTTTGCAGCGTAAGGGAAAGAAAGAGAGCCGAAAGAAAGAAAAGATGATGGTCGGGTTGACAATGAGGAAAAAAGCTGAAGGGGATTTAGAAGGAGAAAACAAGTATATTTGTCTCATTTGCATTCAGGCCTTTCAGCTCCTCAAACTTTCAATCTTTCCAGTTGCGATCCCCATGCGCGTACTTGACAGACAAGAGACGAGCTGCATGGAATACCAAGTGGCTCTGCATGTTCATATTAGCACGGAACGTATAGGCACGTATATGCACACAAACACACACAAATCACCAACAAGCACAAAATACTTACACGCAATCACACACTTACACACACATACATCCTGATTCCATTACCCAACTGCTTGTCACTCACAAACACACATATTAACATTCATGCTCACGCACACCTCCCCTCTCAGATAATCACTTGAATGCACAAACATACATACATTCACACATAAACAGATGCAAATTCCCCTTCAATCTCACAAAGGCAGACAGATATCACAAACATAAACTATTCAAACATTAGGCAAAAGCATTCTTATAGATACACAGAAATGCACATATTTAAGCCCATGTTTGCAATAGTGGACACACACAGCGCTGCTGACACGTTACTGTACTGGATGTTCAAACACATCCGCACAAACAGAGACACACATTGTGCTAAATGATTTGTTTCCTCCTCCTCTCTGATGCTTATGAATAATACAGGAATCTCAGGGGAACTTTTTGCTTCACATAAATAAGAATTTAGATAGAAAATTGCATTATTAATCTGTGGCTTCTGGCTTGGCTTTTCCTGTAAAGAATTCATACAATGTTGCAAGTTTTGCAGCCTTGCAGGAACGGAGGGCCTAAAGGGCCACCGAGTTATGAGGTAGTGGATTACAGAGTTTGGGATGGGGGCCAGAGGTTGGTTGGACTGGATGCTTTTTTTTAGCTATGAAAAGACTGTTATGCTGAAAATTCTTGCTTTGACAAAAGCTGAGTGGTTTCTGAGCTACACTACATATAGACTGTGGCTAAAATGCACCCCAACTGTTATTGAGTACCATTGAAATGAGAGCTTATCAATAAATTGAGCAAGTTTAAAGTCCCCCTCCAGTCAGAAACCAGTGTATCTTCCTGTCTCTACAGTGTGCTGTTTGAATGCTAATGTACAGAGTTTGACACTAGAAGAAAAGTCATCTCCTCCTTCTTATCTCATTAAAACCTCCAGAATCTCTGAATATTACAAATGCTTGATGATTTCTAAAGTTCCTGCTGGACACAGATGTCCTGCTCCTTCACTGTAAAGTCCATTCTCAGTGGATGTTGCACTGGTGGCTTTAAGTTTCTACATCCACACTGTACAAGGGCATACTGGACCGGATTGACTTCCAGACATTTGTCACAAATCCTGCTGGTAGGCACGCCCTTAAAATCAGATGTTCAATGAGACAGAGAAATTTCCACTTTCAGCCAGATGAATGTGAAAACATC